>NC_138770.1:577907215-578042556 GCF_965119305.1 Pelophylax lessonae | reverse complement strand
TTTCCACTTGTCTTCATTGATCATTTTCCCACATATGGAATAGGTGAACGAGGCTTGTATTTAACTTTATGTGTTATTCCTCATTTCCAGTTTGAAGTCTGTGTTCAAGAATTTATGAAAGGATGGTTTTCATGCAACAATTTTTCCCTTTGGCCAGCAAACCTTGTTTTAGCACTTTACTGCCCCCACTGCCTCTTTTCTGATATGTCTGGCTTTGTGTCTTGCAACACTTAAAAGTAACTGAAACATTTTTAACAAAACAAGGAAGAATGGCTTGTGAAGCACCATGTCACATACATCCATGTTCCTTGTGCCCCTTGGTGCATTGTTTGTGCATCTGTGTAAAGCATGTGCCTTGGTGCGTTTATGCACAGGTGACAACTTTTGATTAGCCAACTCTCGTTTTTATAAGAAAGCCTGAATCTCTTTTTGACTGCTCCTTAAAGAGTTCACTTTGACTCTCTTGATGTACTCATTGTGTGTTCCCTGTTACTAATTGTATTTGTTCCTAACCACTGTTCAACCAGCCTTGAAAATACTTTTTTTTTACATCAATCACTTGAATTTGGTACTGTTCTGGTTTGTGTTCTCCTCTAGTTCTCTATCTTGGTCCGACTCCAAAAGTGCCTTTGCCTATTTTTTTTACTTCCCATCTGGTTAACCATCCTTAGCCCTATCTCACTATAAAGTTGTTATCTTCACATTCAAGTCTTTTATCCAGGTACAGTAATGAGGTGCCTCCTCCTGGGGGCAACTAAGTTCAAACACATTTTTGTTAATCTAAAAAGGAACTTTCAAATATGAAGCAAATCTTGCATGGCTATCAAGCCCAAACTGTAAAGCCAGCTATATATGGATTGAAATTCAGCTGGTTCAGCAGGGATGTATGGGCAGGCTGGTTGTACACAAGTCAATCTATCAATCAACTAGTGTACAACCAGCCTGTTGAAAAATGTTGTTTCGATCAGCTTTGACTGCACTGAAGAGTGTATTCTGACAGCAAGGATATCTCCCCACTGTCAGAATACAAGGGCTCAGCAGGAGGGATTCCACTTTGAGTGCTTGGATGAGGGAATATAAAGTAATTTTCCTTTGTTTAACCAGATGGTTAAAAGAAAGAAAATGACATGTGTATGGCCAGCCTAACTGAGAAAAAGAAAAAGGTAAAGTTTGTAAAGCAATTATGTGCTTTGATTTATCCTTTGAAAAAAATTCAACCCAATGTAAATTAGCCAGATAATTTTTCTGATGATTGCAAACATTTTCTGAAATTTGTAAAGCCTATATTCTCTGCGTCTAGCTTACGTCATATTTTAAGGATCTGAGACCCTGAAGATAGGAATTTCTCTGCTTTATGGGATCTTCTGTTTTTGGTCTTGGTCCCCAAGGTCCTTCTCTAAATTCTGTGTTTTGCTTTTTCTAAGGTATGTGCTAGGTCTATTCTTTTTTTTTTTTTATAAATTCAAAGTTTATTAGAAGAGGAAAAGGCACACAGTACAGGCAGGATCAGCAGTACAAGTCCATATACATCAAATATAGCGACAAACAGCTCAGAGTCTCAAGCATAAACTGACAGCAAAAGCCGCCCCTAAACCAGAGGGCAGTGGTATCAGACGTCGTATCTGACCGCCACAGGGGAATAGGTCCCCGGAGAGGCCTCCCCCCCCACCGGCATCTGTCACATGGCCGGACTACGGAGGCGGAGAAAAAACAACCCCGGTTGCCCATCTCCCCACAGCCAGCTATGCGAAACCCCTGCATGTATGCCCGTGAGGGAAGGATCGAGGAACAAAAAAAAAAAGAAAGCAGGGTGATTAACATTTCCCTTCCTCTCCTTTTCATATTTTAATATTATCCCAAAGAGGGTGGGGAGATCCCACCCAACGAGAGAGAAAGACAGGAGGGTGAAAACAGTAGGGGGGAGAGGGGGGGAGATGAAGGAGGAGACAGGGGATAGAAAAAAGGGGGGGGGAGGGAGATGGCCACCCGGCCCGCCAAAAACGAGCTAGATCACCAGGTCTTTGTATTCCGCAGAGAAACTGAACTCATGCCAGTAGTACCATCTTTTGAGGAACTTCTCCCTCGTGCCCCGTTCAGCAGCCACAAGGTCCTCCATTTCATTAATGCTAGCTACTTTCCGCAACCACATAGCTACTGTAGGTGGCTGGGTCTGCTTCCAGAGAAGAGGGATACAGCTCTTGGCAGCCGTGAAGAGCAGCGGCAGAATGGATTTTTTGTAGGATGCTCGCGGGAAACTGTTGTGGTGAAGGAGAAAGAGAGCAGGATCCAAAGTGAGGGCATGGTCTGTGAATTTTTGTGCGATGCGTAAAACCTCAGCCCAAAAGGGTTGCAGGCGGCTACAGGACCAGAAAATGTGGAGAAGGGACCCCACCTCCTCCCCACATCTCCAGCAAAGGTCCGAACAAGAAGGGAACATTCTGCGTAATCTGACCGGAGTGTAGTACCACCTGGTGAGCAGCTTGTATCCCATTTCCTGATATTTGGTACAAGTGGAAGTTTTGTACGTGAAAAACATAATGCGATCAATCTGGTGATCCGTGAAAGAGAGGCCTAGGTCGCGTTCCCACCTGTCAAGATATAGGGGGCGAGAGGAAGGGTCATCCGACGGCCCCGTTAACAGGCGGTATATCAAAGAAATGGTATGTCGTAATGGAGAGGTCGACGCACACAGTTCTTCAAAGGGCTTTAGGCGTCTATTAAATGAGGTTGCAGGTGGAAGGGACTGTAGAAAATGTGCTAGCTGCACCTTCTGCCAGAAGGACAGAGCAGCAAAGGAGTTACTGGAAAAGAGAGCCTGACGCGAGACCCATTTCCCTTGAGCAATGAAGTGCCTAGCCTGGTGGAAGCCGTCGGACCTCAAGACGTGGAAGCCCTTATCCGTCCTACCTGGGGAGAAGTGCTGATTTTCGAGCACCGGGAACAGAGGCGAAGGAAGAGAGGCAATCCGGCCGGCCTCGCATATCCTACGCCCCAGCTTAAGGGTAGCTCCCACAGTCGGATGCTCCATCACATGCTTAGGCAAGTCAGAAGCACCCCACAGGAGGGAGTCCGGAGGGGGATCCCCCGGACTTCGCTCAATCCTAATCCACTGTTTGAGGTGACTATGAACCTGCCAGTCCACAATCCTGGTAAGGTGACATGCTTCGTAGTACATCGTCGCGTCTGGGAAGGCCATGCCTCCACAAAGCTTGGGCATTCGGAGAACCTTGAGGGCAAGGCGGGGGGGGCCCCTCACCCACAGAAATTTACGGAAGGTTTCATTGATTTTGCGCAGGAAGGCTGAAGGGACCGCGATTGGAAGGGCTTGCAATACATATAGCAAACGAGGCATGACATTCATTTTGATAATATTGCAACGCCCAAACCAAGAGAACAATCCCTTCTGCCACTCCTCCAGATCCTTCCGAATACGAGAGAGGAGAGGAGGGAAGTTAAGTTCGAATACGCGGCCGGGGCAGTTGGGGAGGGAGATACCCAAGTATTTGATATGGGAAGAGCTCCACTTAAATGGGAAGTCTTGCCGGAGGAGGGCCAGCAAAGCCGGAGGCATCGCCACAGGCAAGGCCTCCGACTTCTGATGGTTAATCTTGTAAGACGAAAGAGCTTCGTAAACACGGAACTCCTTCATAAGATTAGGCAAGGATATAAGAGGTTTCGTGAGGAAAAACAGGAGGTCATCGGCGTAAGCCGCAACCTTCGGGGCCAGCGATGAGGAGATGGTCAACCCGGCTATGTCCACGTTGGCTCTGACGGAGCGCAAAAAAGGCTCCAGCGTCAGGACAAAGATCAGGGGCGACAGGGGGCAACCCTGCCGCGTCCCATTAGAGATCGCTAACGGGTTGGAGAGCAGACCATTTATCTTAACACAGGCCGACGGGTTGGAGTAAATCGCACGGATCCAAGACAACATACGTTGCCCGAGGCCGACATGCTCCATCGTCCCCATTAGAAAATCCCAGTTTACCCGATCGAATGCCTTTTCGGCATCCGTCGAGAGAAGCAGCAGAGGGGTCTTCCGCGCACAGGCCAAATGCAACAAATCCAGGGCTTTCGTTGTATTATCCCTGGCCTCTCTGGAAGGCACAAAGCCCACCTGGTCGTCGTGGATCAACTGTGGGAGCAGAGGGGCCAAGCGAGATGATAGGATCTTGGTAAACAGTTTCAGATCCACATTTAGGAGCGAGATAGGCCTATAGCTCTGGCAGAGGAGGGGATCCTTGCCCTCCTTCGCGATCACAGTGATATGTGCGCGAAGCGAGTCTACCGGAAACTCAGCACCCAAGCCCGCCGCATTATACGCAGCCAGAAAGTGCGGGGAGAGAATGTGTGCAAAACATTTATAATAGGTCAAAGAATATCCATCTGGACCCGGAGCCTTGCCTCTCTGAGAGTTCGCCAAGGCACTCAACAGTTCATCGGGGTGAAGAGGTTCCTCCAGGCGCTCCACGGCATCCAGCGGGAGGGCAGGAAGACCAGAGGCACTAATATATTCCTGAATCCGAGAGCGGAAGTCGCCCCGCGCGGACGCAGACGTGTCAGGGGTCAGGTTGTATAGAGAGGAGTAGTAGCGGCGAAAGGCTTCCGCTATGCGGTCCGTTGCGTGTACCTTCTGGTTCGGGGAGGCGAGGATTTCCTGGATGAATGTCTGCGCCTTCCGCTGTCGCAGTGCGCGCGCCAAGATTTTCCCACATTTGTCCCCATGTTCATAGAAGACCCTTCGACACTTAGCTAGCGATGCCTTAACCCTAAAAAGGGTCAGGGAGCGCAACTGCTCACGTAGAACAGTTAGTTCCTGAAGGACAGACTGGGCCAAAGACCTCTTATGAGCAGCCTCCAGCGACTCCAATCGCGTAAAAAGATCGTGCATCTGACGGGTACGCTCCCGTTTACGCTGTGAACCGATCTTTATTAGGACCCCCCGCATATAGCTCTTATGAGCTTCCCAGACCATCAGTGGAGAACTCTCCGGGAGGGCATTGGAGGAAAAGAAACGCCCAAGCTCGACTTGCAACTCCTCCAGGACTTTGGGGTCCTGGAGGAGACTGTCGTTCAGCCGCCACTGCCACTGCCGAGGCTCTGGGGACCGCAAATCCAGCTCAAGGATCACCGGTGCATGATCGGACACAGTAACAGGGCCGATGGAAGACGAGACGACCCTACCCAGCAAGGCCTGCGGGATCAGGAAGTAATCGATACGCGTGTAGGAGGCGTGGGGGGAGGAGTAGAAGGTATAATCCCGGGATGACGGGTGAAGGATCCGCCACACATCCACAAGGTGAAAGGCATGAAACCCCTTTTTGAGGCGCTTGAGAGCAGCATAGGAGATGTGGGAGGCGCCTCTAGACGCATCCTGGACCGGATCCATGACGAAGTTGAGATCCCCCCCCAGAAGGACCTGACCCTCCATGAAGTCGTGGAGTTGCGACAACAGTGGTTCGAGACAGGATATCTGTCCAGTGTTCGGAAGGTAAAAATTGGCGAGGGTGACCGGGACAGAGCCCAGACGGCCCTTAACAAAAAGAGCCCGGCCCAGTCCGTCACTCCACGAATCCAGAAATGTCCACGGAGCTCGTGCGCTAATCAAAATGCTGACCCCTCTCGATCTGGAATCAGGTGAGCAGCTGTGGTAGACAGTGGGGAACCGTCTGTCGCCCAACTTCGGAAGTTTGGCGGCTCTAAAATGGGTCTCCTGCAAGAAGCCAACGTGGGCCCGAAGACGGTGAAGGTCATTCAAAATGATGGAACGTTTCTCCGGGGTGTTAAGTCCCTTGACGTTGAGGGATACCAACCGGACGGGGTCAACCCGGGAGGTGGCCATCTCAAAAAAAAAAAAAAAAAGGGGGGTGGGGAAGGAGGGAGCAGGAAGAGCAGAGCAAATCAAGAAATAAAGGTTAGGAAGCGGAGGAGAAGAGGTAGCAAGGAGGCAATAATAAGGGGGGGGGGGGAAGAAGGGAAGAAACTACTGTGCCAATGGGCACTATGAGAACTAGTCTCAGGTCTCCTGAGGTGCCAGACCCACCACCCCTAACCTGGGTGGAGTGTGGGGAACCTCGGCCAAGGAGATCCTATGGGGGGAACGGGGAAGGACACCAACAAAGGAGGAAAGTGGTGACCGCTCCCATCCGTCCCCCTCTCGGCAAAACACGCGATATAAACCACAGACATGTAAGAAAAAAAAAGAGAAAAAAAAACGTGAAATAAGAATGCAACAACACATAGAAACAAGAGCGTCCAACATGAGCATAACTTAGGGAGAGTCGGAAGGAGGAAGACCCCCAGGGGATGCATACCCACATCTCCCCGAAGGGCCCATCCCGACCCCCGACACCCCATGTGCATCCAGACCCCACCTCATCAAGACCCCACCGGCCCGCGGCCCCGCGAGGCCCCGAGGGGGGTCCCCACCAGCAGCGTAAGGCCGGTCCGAGCAGGATGGATGGCCCCGAGGGGAGGGACTGAGGAGTAGGAAGGGGGGAGAAAGAGAGAAGGGAAGGCGGGAGGGGGGGAGGAAGGAGTGTGGGAGAAGGGTAGAGGAAGGGAGGGGAGTAGGGGGAGAGGAAGGAAAGGAAGAGGAGGAGGGGGAAGGAGAGAGGGAAGAGGGGGAAGGGGGCAAAAAAAAAAAAAAAAGGAGGGGGGGGGAAGAGGGGGTAATGTAGAAGAAGGGAGGGGAGGATGGGGGACATGGAAGGGGGAGGGGGAGGAGGGGGAGGAGGGGGGGAGGGGGAGGAGGGGGAGGAGGGGGGGAAGGGAGGGGAAGGAGGGGGGGAAGGGAGGGGAAGGAGGGGGGAGGTAGGAAGGAGGAGAGGGAGAAGGAGCAGAACATATCCCAGAACAGCCTTTTACAAACAACTAAGCACCAATCCCAAATAGTAACCATGTAGCCCAAGAGCTCAGAGGCCAATCACTGGGCAGCGAGCGGGAGGACCCAGCCCCATCCACCCAAAGAGCAGGGCAATAGGCGCCACGGAAACATCGCTAGTGTGAGCGCAGTCGGGCCGGGCTCCCCCACCCGCACCCAAGCCGGCATCACAGAGTGGGCACCCCACGGCCCCCCACGAGGCGGAGCCCGGGGCTCCGCGCCACGGAAGCCCGGGTCCCGGCAGCCCCCTCCCCCCACACATATCAACAGCATTGCACCTTAAAACTACAGTGACAGCAGTCCCCAACGTCCCCCCACCCCTCCCCCCCAGAACCAGAGTCCGGAACAAGGCAGATTCGAGCTTACGTCCGATCTGGAGCATACACATCCCTGTCCCCGGAACAACGGAGGGGAAGGGACACAGCGGCCGGGGGGGGGGGGGGGGCAAAAGCATCCAAGGAAAGGGGAGCCAAAATCGTCACCGGGGAGCAAAGCAATGTCGGACCGTATTCCAGAAGGGAGGGGGCCAATGAAGCAGGGGCCTGTAAGGTTCAGCAAGGGGCATCAAGGGACCGCAGGAAGACTTACGAGGGATCAGGCCGCATTGCACAGTACCTGGGTCATCAGGGAGCCACACAGGAGGGAGGGGGGGGGCAGCACGGAGCAGGCCACAGCAGTCTGACAAAAAGTTACAGGGGGGATAGTGCAGGGAGTCCATGGGCAGTTCCGCTGTGACAGTCACTAGACAGCACCGGGGTCGGAATGGAGGGGAGATAGGAGAGCGGGGCCATACTCACAGATCGATGCTGGTAGTGAATTAGGTCTCAGGGGCCGCGACCTCCGGCCCACGGGAGCCCTCCCTCGAGCGCTGATTCCAACGACGCTGTCTTCTAGGCAAGGGGCGGCTGAATCTTCCGGCTCCCCGGCCAGGGTCACGGTCCGGGAGCAGCGCCATCCAGTCCGGGAGGTCCACAGGGGATGTACCCAGGAAAGCAAACAGAGCCGGCAGATCAGCGTGCTTGCGGAGAGTAAATGAGGATCCATTCTTCCTTATTGTGAGCTGCAGGGGGAATCCCCAGCGGTATGTGATCTCCGGGCTCCTGAGCTGTTCCAGCAAGGGCTTCAACATCGATCGACGCTGTAAAGTGCCGCGGGCAACGTCCGGGAAGATCTGTACCGTCGCCCCATCAAAGTCCACCGGACCTTTTGCCCATGCCTCTCGAAGGACCCTCTCCTTCACCGTGTACCGGTGGAGACGACAGATCACGTCCCGCGGTCTGGAGGGGTCAGATGGTCGGGCTCCCAGGGCTCGATGGACCCTGTCAAATTCGAAGGGGGCCTGAGGGTCCGGGGTGCACACCAGGGAGAGAATGGCTCGCACTGTCTCCACGAGATCCTCATAGCCAGTAGCCTCCGGGATGCCCCGGAGCCGCAGGTTATTACGGCGGCTCCGGTTTTCGAAGTCCTCCATCCTGAGCTGGTGGGCGGCGAGGGTCTCGTCATGCGAGGCACGGGCTTGCTCCAGGGCAAGTACCCTGGTCTGAAGGTCACCCATCGCCGCTTCCCCGGCCGAAATGCGCCCGTCCAGCTGAGCCACCTCTCCACTCAGGTGTTGAAAGTCCTTCCTATGCTGCTCTGCTACTTGCGCCACAATGGCTTCCATGTCCGCTCTAGTGGGTAGAGCCCGCAGGAGAGCCCACAGCTCGGAGTTGTCTCCTATCTGGACTGCGGGAGAGGGTTGAGAAGCAGGCAACGATCCGGCGGTGGCCATAGTGCAGGCGGGATGCAGAGGTGAGGAGCTCATTCCCGGCAGAGAAGGAGCCGCGGGTCCCAGGCCGCCCCCCGGAGTTAGGGACAAGGCCGCGGATGACGGGCTCGCCGAGTCCGAGAAAAAGGAGCGGATGGGGGTAGTTGTAGCCTTCCTGGAGCACGATGCGGATGAAGACTTGGTCTTTTTCTTTCTGTGGACGCTCATAGTAGCTAGGAGAGAGATGTAGGTGCCGAGAAGGGAGGACAAGGAGCGGGAGCACCATGCAAAAGCGACCTCACACCGCCATGTCCAAGCCACGCCCCCTGTAGCAATCGTGCTAGGTCTATTCTGACCCAAACCCAAAATAGCTACTGCTGAAGCAGCTGTTCATAGCTTTCAGAAGTGCAAATGTGTTGTAAAGGGTATGTTGTCGGTCGGCCACTGATTCTCTCTGAAATAATTTGGCAATACAAAGACTGTTTCTGGCTAAATTTTCTGAAAACAGACAACATTGGAGGTTTTTAGATTCTTACTTTCACTGTTGAGAGAAGGGCCATCACATTTTTGTTATCCCCTAGCAATGACAGGAAATTTGAGTGTGTAGGTTGGCTTGGGGAATCCAACCCTGGTTACCACATATTGTCTCCAGATCCTGACCATTTACATTTAATCAGTGATTTGTGTGATATAGGCTCTGAAACATTGTCTTTTTTGTTAATTGTTGTAGTTCCATAATCCAGGAATAGACTGAAGCAGGCATCAAGCGTTTAGTTGAGGAAATTGTTATCAATCATGTATTAAATTTACCATTGGGAACCCTTTTGGGTTTTTAGTATCAGGCAATTGCCTTAAGTCCTAAAAAAAACAGTTTATTCAATCTGTCTCCTCTCTGTCAGGAGCATTTTTTTCTTTTTTTCAAAAGAATGGCAGACTTCAACTGTGTTTTGTTTACTGGGGTCTTAACCAGATCACCGTGACAAATCTGTTGCCATTAATTGGGGATTTGTTTAATCAGATTTTGGGGGCTAGAGTTTTTATCAAGCTTGACCTACAAGTAGCACATAATCTTATAGGAATATGTCAGGGTGATGAGAGGGGATAAAACAATTGATGATATTCCAAGAAGCCAAACCCATCTTGCCAAAGAAACATTTCTCTTGATGTTTCACCAGTTCTCTGGCTACAAAAAAAAAAAAAAAAGCTTAATCATTTGTTCTGTACCTGTTTCCCACAGTCTTGCAACAGGTCTATAATAGTAACATAGCTTGCCATCCAGATTCTTTCAAAAAATATTAAACCCTAATTTTATTTAATGGCCATCCCTTAAAATGTGACACTACTGCCTAAATCAGAGTATGGGAGTTTGTAAGGGAATGCAGAGTAATTCTGCACATGTTTTATTATAGTAAAGGCTTAAAAAAAAATAATTGTAAAAATTTGTTTGGTGGGGTAAATATCAAATATTGTATAATATTATTATGCTTTCTCCTATCCAGCCACTATGTGGACCTTTTAGGCTCCTTTAACATTTTCCCACATCTCTTTATGTGCTTTGCCAGAAGAGCTTGTTGTTTATAGAGCTCAATACCCCAAGCTGAAATGTACATACGATATTTCCTCCTAACTTCAGTGGGCTCTAACTTTTCCAATAGAATACAGCTTCTGTGATCCTTCTTAAGGAGGCTCGCAATGCTTTCAGAAGCTAGCGCAAGGTTAAATATTTATATATAAAGAAAAGATTATCTATACATTTTATAAACATTTAAAAAAATAATTAAAATTGACCCAAAACACTATGGGTTCCCTTTATCCCCTTTACCCATCTTTACATAGCAAATAACCAATCTAGCTGTGCCTTCCCCAGCTGGTTTGATGTTATCCATGTTTTTAAAAATCAATTCAGTAAAATGGTTCACCTGGTCTTTTTCACACAATTGCCCATTTGTCAACTTTACCATTTTTTTATTGAACATGACTTACAGTAGATATGTTATTAAAGAAAATGTTACCTCAACATTTCATACTCCAGATCTGTGCCTGCTGTTCCATTTACTTGTGTTAAAAAGTGTCCTGTTCTCTTTGTATTGCTGCCTTTGTGTGAAATACCTAGTGATTCTGCCAGCCTCCCTGCTTTCTTTTTTTATACTTTCTGTGCTAGGCATGGGAGCACATCCTTCCCAGTGTGGTCTGTTTTCTGGCTGTGCTGGGAGCACAGTCAGCCTGTCCTCCAATGAACAAGACTTCTGCTAACATGCTAACATGCCACCCTGCACAGCTATTCATTGGAAAGATCCGTGTTCTGCCATTTCTCCATCCCCATCACTCCAAGTCTCTCTTGTGCAGCTCAGAACAGAGATTATGTATGTATATATACACACTATATATATATATATATATATATATATATATATATATATATATACATACATACACAGTATATATAATATATTTACACACACAAAATGTTTTTAGAAGTTCCCCACTTCTTTACTCAGTAAAGTATACTATATCATCTGATTTATCTTGTGTTATGGATTGTGGGAAAAATACATTTTATGTTGAATCTGTTTTAGGGAAAAATGCAGTTTAGACAGTTATTTGAAGGAAAACTAAGAGCAAAACTAAAAGTAATGCCTTTTGAATAAATTAACCTCTTGCAGACCAGCCGTACATATACTGAGGCAGGTCGGCTCTGTCCCGCGAAACAATGTACCTGCTAGCGGGGGCGTGTGTCCATTCACCACAAGGGAAGCCAATTCACGGGCCCGGCGGCTGTGGGGACAGAACAGCAGTCTGTTTTTCTCTTATTTAGGAACACAGGTCTCTGTGTTAATGCAGAAAGTCCACCCCCCCCCACAGCTAGAAAGTACCCCCTAGGGACACATTTAACACTTTGAGTGCCCCTGTTAACCCCTTCCCTGCCATTAATTAATACAGTAACAGTGCATATTTTTAGCACCGATTACTGTAGTAATGTCACTGGTCCCCCTAAAAGTGTCAAAAATGTCAGTTAGGTGTTCAATCTGTCCTCTGCAATGTCACAGTCCCGCTAAAAATTGCTGATCGCCACCATTACTAGTAAAAAAAATAAATACATAAAAATGATATAAATCTTTCCCCTAGTTTGTAGACACAATAACTTTTGCGCAAACCAATCAATATACACTTATTACAATTATATGCACTTAGCAGAATACAAATTGGCCTAAAATGTTAAAAAAAATTTTGATTTTAAATTTTTTATTGGGAATGTTCTATAGCATAAAGTAAAAAATATTGTTTTGTTTTTTGTTTTTTTCAGAATTGTCGCTCTATATTTTGTTTATAGCGCAAAAAATAAAAATTGCACAGGTGATCAAATACCACCAAAAGAAAGCTCTATTTGTGGGTAAAAAAAGCATTGCACGACCAAGCAATCCTTCACGGTCCAGAAGTGGTTAAGAAACATTGATTTTTTTTTTCCTGTATTTCCCTGGAGTTCGCATTAAGCTGAGAAATTAGTCAGAAGATTAAGTTTTGATAGATCACTTCAGGCTGGCCCCTTTTGCAGGTATAGCTATGTAAAACATTAAAATAAGTGCCTATACTGTTTAAAGTCCAGTAATACATTGTCTCACTCTGCTCTGCACATGCTCAGTTGCTCTCCATTTTGAGCATTGTGCCGAAAATTAGAGCCACTAGAGGTGGATCTGCTGACAGCCTAAAGATTTACTGCTGCTCAGGGGCTTTGGGCTTCAGCAAAATGACGGTCTTCAACAAGAAGAAACAGGAGCAATGCTGGAGGCAATTTACAGCACACACTAGTTTTGGTATGATAAGTAATAACGTGGAATGTATGTTCCCTGCTAAAAAACATTATTTTTTAATACGTTTTTATGGGTAAAGTTCTGCTATAAAATCTCTTTTAACTACTATTGTTTAAAGGCCCTCATGTGGCTGTGGCAAAATCAGGTGGCAAGTTTAAATGCTCTGTACACCAAAACAGTGCCTGGTCAAAAGGTTTTACCATTTTTGGTGTCTAAGCACTCTAGTCCACTATTCTTGTTTCTTTTCTGGATATAACTCCTGCCTACTGGATTCTGCTGTTTGTTGGTTGGCTTCTGACTGTGACATGTTCCTGTATTTGGACTCTGACATAATAATCCTGCCTCCACTGACTTGGATTTTATTTCTATGCTTAAACCGAAACCTCCTTCCATGCATTGCTTGTCCAGACCCCAAACCTTAGAAGTGCTTATCGTAACATTTGGGGTGGTGGGGGGTGTTTACAGCCATGGCAAGTGTTCCTGGATCACACGCAAAGCCATTTTTAACAAACAGCCTTTATTCTTAAAAAACGCACTTCAAACAAATGTGGCTTTTCTTCAGCTGTACAATGTAAACAGAAAGTTGCTTATCTTCAGCATGATATCTGACACAAAGACAATGCATCGCACCATCTCTAGATTGTACCTGCAGGCAGAGTAACCTAGTCCTGGGCTTTGGGAGATATTTTTCCTTCAGAAAGTCCTTAGTAAGGCTCCACAACTCCACATTAGCTCCCATAGTAACATGTGTCTCTCAATACTCCTACTACCCCCATACCTTTTTTTCTGAAGCTTCCTGTGTTTTAAGAGCCTCTTCCTGCAGGTAGGGTAACCCCTGTTGCCCCTTGAAGGGACCATAATCCAAAAAGCGATGAAGCATAGTGTCCATCCAGAACCCCTTTCTTGGCGCCCTATACACTATGCTATCCTGAAACGTTTACCATATCAAATATTTTCATAGTGCTGTTTTTTTAAAAGTTCATTCATCCTTAATCTGCCTGTGTAGAGTGAAAGACAAATACCCCTTTAACCATATTGGAAGATTTCTTCTGATGCCAAAGCAAAAGGAACACAGCAAAGGAAAGAACAATTAGGACATTTAAATATCATATATCACATCCAGACATGATCACTATGGCATGACAGAGATTAAGAGCAATTGCAGCCAAAACATTTTAGTTTGTATCCAGCTTTCAGTAAATTGTCAGTAGAATGAATATACTTTAGGATCTAATAGGAAGGATGAGAATGTGGGGAAATTCCTTATACAAAAATGTTACAATACTTATATGCTGAACATGGCCCCCTATACGCTCATGAAACAAATTGCCCACTTGTCACCCTATCCCATCTCTAATCTAGAAAGTGCAGAACACTGCTAACTCCTACTGGGAGTTATGAGCCTTAGGACATACACCCCTTTCTGATTCACCAAGCACTTTCTGAGGTTAGCCAAGCTTTGTCAATTCTTGTCCAGAAAATACAAAAAAATCCACATTTTAAACATTGCACCATAAACTCCCTGTAATGTAATATACTGTATTTTTGAGTTAACTCATGTTTTAAAAATGTTTACAGAGTACATTTACTGTTTTTTAGAAGCCAATGGGGACTCTTGTTGCAGTGACAACTGTCTAATAGGGGAATTCTCTCACTTGGGAGACATTTCATCTTTACTTCACTTGTGTTTACCAGACAGGTCATGAATGAAAATCCCCTAAATGGGATGCACATGGCAAAAAAAAAAAACTGCCAGGGGTTTTAAAGAATCAACACTCTGTCCAAATTGCAGGAATAGTTTTGGCTTTAGATATACTGAATTTTAAGGCCTCAAGCACACTGGGACTTTAGTAAGAGCTTTTGTCCTTCATGCTCCTAAGCCGTGTTTTTGCAAGCGCATGCAAGAGCTTGGGATTTTATTCATTTATTGGCCAGAATATTAAATTATTTTAGCCATTGAAATAAAAAAATGCTCAAGCGCTAAACGTGCCTAGGTGCATTTAGATGGGTTTAGGTGTGGGTTTAGGTGTGTTTTGGCATTTCTTTTTTTTAGCCAAAACACTCCTCTCTTTAAAGCACAAGCGATGCCTCTAATAGCCCCTGTCTTTAAACTCATGTGCATGGACACATAGGGGTTTATTTTCTATAGGCCAATAGACTTTGCACTTTCTCCAGTGCTTAGTAACTGAGGTAAAGCTTCACGTTGCTAAGAATACCCAATAACCTGTAAGGTGTATTTAAATTTAAAAAAAAACAGCATTTTTGCTTGCACTTGATTGATGAAAGTCAGCAGAGCTTCTGCTCATTTACTAAGCTCTGGAGCACCTGCACTTGCAGAGTGTAAATGCACTTTTCAGAGTGCACAGTGAATTTGACTTTAGTAAATTAACCTTCTAGACTAACATGGTGGGGCATTCAGAGGCAAAAAAAAACATCAAACGCCTGTAAAACAGACGTTTTTAAGCTTAAGTGTGCATGAGGCCTAAGGGAAAAATGGGTGCAAAATGATGGGAGATGATGAAAAGATAGCAGTGGTAAACATGGGCAGCATCCAAAAGATGTCCTACATTGGAACAGATATGCTTTGGCTTCTCTGCACCTGTCTTCTGCTTTTTGCCCTCTGGGTGTTCCTGAGTCTTATGTTCTCTGTACAGAGAAGAAATTCTGCCAGTATCCTCCAGAAATAGTGTGTGAACATTATAGACTATGAAGTTGTAGTCAGAAGTCAAAATAAACCCGTACTTCAAATATGCCATTTTCATAAGCTTTATTTCGTCTAGGCAAACAAAATATATTGACTTGCTCCCACTTTAAGCCAGAAAAGGAAGGGTGTGTTATCTACAGCTCCCTTGTCAGCTGCTACATCCTGCTCAGTGCCTTCACAGCCTTTTATTTCCATAGCAAGCCTTTCAACAATTGCTTTTTATACTTGACATTTTATGTATTAACATTTACATTTTGCTTATGATACATTATTACTGACAGCTCTTCAAAAAAAAAGGACTAATTGGAGGATAGTAAAGTCTGTATTGAAACACTGACGGAAGTCCAATGCTTGTTTGAGTCTTGCTACTAAAACGTATACAGCCAAACGTTCTTATACAACTATGTTAGGGAATATGTGATAATCTGTTTTTACTTCCATCCATTTCTCTTTCTTCCAGGTACCTTACTACTATAGACCTTACCACTATAGACTTCATTAAAAATTAAAACCTAACTCTAGCCATTTTTTATAGTTTTCGATAGGGTGGCTATAGAGTTCAAATTTCTGTGGGGTTCTTTTTTTCTGTCTGTTACCCTACTGGGAAGATTTGCCCTTATTTACTGTTTCGGTGACAGGGAATCCTCCACCTCCAAGGAAAGGATGTATTGATTTATGAGCAAAACAGCCGGGAATTTTGAACTGTAAGAAATACTGTGTATAGTACAGCTCTCAGGTGACAGCAGTAGCAAGGAAACAGGCGAAAGTTTTAAACTGGTTGGATAGAATATGACAAACCAGGATGTAGAGCATATTGTCAATCTGTCCAGTGCATGCACCAAGGTGAAGATGAAGGCTGCCATTAATCTCTGTTGCCAGATCTCATTCTCATTGGACATGCACACACCATAATCTGGTGGGAGGAAAAAGCAACAGAGCTGATGAATGTTGTGACCTTGGGTTGGCTGAACATTTCAGTGAAGTAGTCATTGAAAATAATTTTGTATTTTTACTATACATGGGGCACACCTTTTTTTTTGTCAGTTTTGTTCCTATTTTAATAAGAAATAGGTAAGTGTTTGTTGACTTACAGATTCTTGTGTTCTAATTTGTGTTGCATATTTTACCTTTGGTTTAATATAGGAAATAGTACATAAACAGCAGCAATAATGTACTTCAATTGCACCCCTTGCTGTGAGGCGGTAAAATGGGAGAGGTACTCAACACTGGATTTATTTTGTTTTCTTGGAAGTAGCATGATTAGATTTAAAAGTGCTTTAATTTGAATTGCGGGATCTGTATTTACATGAAAGGGTTCTACAATGCTTTAGTCAAATGCATCTGCCACAGCATCCATATATTTT
Organism: Pelophylax lessonae; assembly: GCF_965119305.1. NCBI lineage: Eukaryota > Metazoa > Chordata > Amphibia > Anura > Ranidae > Pelophylax > Pelophylax lessonae. The sequence continues at coordinate 578,026,052 of NC_138770.1, read as the reverse complement.
GAGATTAAATTACTTCTCCTAATCTCTTCCCTGACAGAAAGCTGTACTGCAGTATTGTATACTCCAATAGTTTGTTTTTCTTGTTTTGATTTCTCTTATGGTAATAACCTGAGAAGGGCACCATGACTAAAAATGTAAGTACAAAAATTGCCACTATTCATTTTCAAAGAAAAAGAGCTGTGTGCCTTGTACAGTACACATACCTTATCTCTTTCTCGCTCTATCTTGCTTTCTTTCCTCTTGCCCCCAGCTTGCCAGCTTATATGCTCTTAAGCCTGGTAAACACTATGAGTTTTTTTTCATTCAGCGAAAAAAAAACTGTTAGCTCTGGTCGTAGTCATTGTATGAACTCTCTGAAGTTAGTACAACAATCTCCCCCACTGAGCTGTTGTGTTCTTACAGGGGGACGGCCCCCCCCCCCCGCCAGAACGATGATCAGCTATTGGTTGAGAGCGCTGTTTGGAAGACGGTCAGCTGCTGGTTTTCCAGCATGATTGTCCGACAGAAACCGGTATACAGAGTTGCAACAGATGTAGGATGCTGGAACACAGCGATCTCCTGCCCAATGATGCCTGCATAGTTCTTGTCATCTTATCATCCAGCCAGTAGGGGAGCAACACTGGGAATGGAGCATATATACAAAGAAAAGTAACCCCTGAAGACCAATATTAAAGGGAGCTATCCTATTTCCACGGACACCAATGATAGGGCACTATTCCTCCTCTCACAGGCCCCTGATGCTAGGACATTTTTCCCTCCACTGACTACTGAAGCTGGGGTATCTTACTTCTACTTACCACCTGCCCAGGGGATTTTTTTTTTTTACTATTACTGACTGTTGACCTTTTTAATCCCACGGACCACTAGGGGCATTGTTTTTTCCCCACTTATGCTGAGAAATGTATTACTCCCATTGGCATCAGTTTAAACCTTCCAAACACAAGGAAAAGGTTGTTTTAAGGCCTAGTGCTTCTTCTTCCCAAGGTGATATCTTCCTTCCATTTTAACTAGGTCCTCTTACCACAATCTTATCTGTCCTGCTCAGAAGCATTCTAAGGAGATTTCCCTTCATTGCCTGGATGTGGTACACGTTGTTTTGAGTCTATCTCTCAGCTACAGCTCCCTGTTTGTCCCTCCTGTTTTGAAATTGCTAATATCTTTACAATACTTTAAAAGAACCTTATATTAACAGTCCCCATCACTTTATTTTTGCTATATGTGTTTACTTACCCCACATACATCAGCAGGCAAATGGGATAGGGAAATGTAGGGAACATTAGACCGAGTAGTACTCCAGTCCTCCGCCAAGCCCAACCTTTTTGTCAAAACTTTTAAGCCCAGCTTTCATTTCTATTTTGTTTACATGGAATTTTACTTCTGATTAATATTTAAAATAGAAAATATAGATTCGCCTCTGAGTGTAGACTGTTAGCTAATTTACTCGAAAAAGTTGAATGCTAGCCCCTTTTGGAATCAACTCACTACATATACATAAAGTACAAACATTTTTCTTGGGACTTTGTATATACTTCCAAAAGTTACTACACCTTATTTAAAAACATTTTTATCGTATACAAAAATGTTTAAAATCATAATTGATCCATATATCATAAAATACATTCTATATCATGTGTACAAGGTCAATGAAGACTACCAACAAAGCATCTCAATGACACTTCACATGGAATGTCACAGGTAAACTGAAAAATGTTGACATGTTTCGCAGATTGCCCATTTCTTTTAAACGTCTTTGACCTTTCTTGTATTCACATATAACACAATGTATGTTTAAAACTCAAAAATAAAAAAACTCATCACTCATAGTGCCCACAAAATAGTGGGGAAAATGCAGTGTTCCACAAGTTAGGTCCTGGGCAGCCCATGGAGGGAGGGGGACCCGGCAAAGGAGAATGCATAAAAGATATTCACAACTAGGCAGAGCTCCAGATGGTACTTGGAGGTGCTCATTCCTTGCTATAGGAGGGAAATGGAAAGTACTATTAACCCAGTAGATGTGTATCTCTAAGTATGCAAGATGACAGTGTTCCCACACTCCATGTGTGTGTATCCAAATGAGTCCAAGATTACCAAGCCAAAAGAAACTCTCTACAGGAAGGCTAGCCGTGATGTGTTGATTTTATCCTGTGTTCCTGCGACTCCATTCCTTGATGGACTTGCTTTTTATGTTTCAATCGTTTTTTTTATTGAAGTTTAAACATAAATCAATACATCAGCAAGCTCACAATGTATGAGAATAATTGCTTGTAATATAAATTATACTGTGTTTCGAGTCTAGTGATGTTGATTTTTGTTGCGTATAGTAGATGTATAATAATTGTTCTGGAGTTGGGAGGGAATTGTTCCACATCTAGGTGAAGTAATGCTTACTTGGGATCTGGTTGAATTATTTTGACTGAGATTTCGGAGATTAATGTGAAGATTTTATTTAAAAAATCTTTGATTGATTTACATGACCAAATGATGTGAAATAAGGAGCCTGTTTCACTGCAGGATCTCCAACAGCGTGATGGATGAGTAGGGTATATTTTAGAAAGTTTAAGAGGTGTTAGATACCATTGGTGAAGAATTTTCAAGTATGTCTCCCAATGATTGGCACAGTGGGATGCTTTAAATGAAGATATAAAGGCCTTTTGCCATGTTGATTCTGGGATGGTTTGTTCTAGAAATAAGTCCCATTTGGAGAGGGAAGGGGTTTTAATCGGGAGTGTTTTATGGGCCAAATTGGAATAAAACTGAGATATTTCTTTACTTGGGTATTTACGTGCTTGAAAGAATTGGTAGGGTAGCAATAGAAGAGTGATAGAAGAGTGATCTCTGGGGCTAGTTTATGGTGTTTTAGGCATTATGGGGAAGGTTCGCACCTCCATTGGTTGAGGGGCGTAGGTATAAGTGGGTGGTGCATCTGGATCTTTTGAACTCCCATACATTTTGGTTGAATATTTTTTGGATATTAAGAAGGAATTTGGAGGATAGAGGTACGGGGAGGGTTCTAAATAGGTAGAGAAGTTTGGGTAAGATAAATCTATTCAGTACTGCAATACGGCCTTTTTTAGATAAACCAGTTGATCTAAAGGATGATAGATCTTTGGGCAAGGATTTTTAAGAGAGGATTGAAGTTATAATCAAAAAGCTGAGTGGTGTAGGGGGTTAGGCTGATTCCTAAATATGGAATTAAATGTTTGGCCCATATGAAAGGGAAAGTCTTAGTGAGATTCTGTTGGGTCTGAAGAAGTGTGTGGAGATTTAGAATCAACGATTTTGTTTAGTTTAGTTTGTAGTAGGAGACTTCAGCATATTGGGTTAGGATGGAGCGTATGGCAGTGAGAGTCCTGGTTGGGTTGGTAATCATTAGTTTAATGTCATCTGCGAACAGACTAATTTTGTGTTCAGTATCCCTAAAGGGGATACCTGAAATTAGGGAATTCTCTCTAATTTTAGTAGCTAACGTGCAAAAATAATAGGGGAAAGTAGGCATCCTTGACATGTGCCATTGGTAATGTCGAAAGGTTTAGACCTTGCACCATCTGAAAGGACTTTTGCGGAGGGAGAGGAATAGAGGGAAAGAATGGCTTTCTGGAGCCAGTCCGTGATACCAATTTTTTGTAAAACTGCCTGTAGAAATCCCCAGTGCAGATGGTCAAACGCCTTCTCTGCATCTAGAGATAGAAGCAGAGAAGGCGTTTTTTTTAGATTCTAAGCTATGTATGAGGGAGAGTAGTCTTCTAGTGGCATCAGGTGCTTGGCGCACTGGTATAAATCCTACTTGATCAGGATGTATCACGGACAGAAGGAATGGGATTAACCTTTGAGCAATTACTTTGGCATAGAGTTTCATATCAGTGTTTATAGGAGATATAGGTCTGTAATTCTGCACATGTTCTGGGTCTTTATCTGGTTTGGGTATAGTCGTTATCACAGATTGTAACATTTCTTTAGGGATAGAGCCGGAGGTCGCAACAAAATTGAAGTCGTCAGTTAGGTGGGGGGAAAGATTGGTGGCAAATTGTTTGTACTCATTAACATAACCATCACCCCCTGGGGCTTTGTTTAATGGTAGAGTTTTATTTTTTTTCTATTTCTGCTGATGAGAATGGGTGAGATAAAGTTTGGATTTGGGATAGGGATAAGGTGGGTAGTCGTAATGGAGTGAAGGAAGGTCTGTATTGATTCAGGGGTGGGTAGATGTTTCATCTTTAAGATTGTAGAGGGCCTGGTAGTAGTCACTAAATGCATTGGCGATGTCCACAGGATTGTTTACAGGTGATTTGATGAACGGATGATATATATGAGTTATTTTGGTTTTAAGGTCTGATCTTGCTAATAAGGAACTCGCTTTATTCCCTAGGAAATAGAAGTTCGCTTTAGACCTTCTCAAGCATAATCGAAGGATAATAGGGAGTGGAGCTTGTTTCGTTGAGTAAGGAAGAGGAGAGGGATGGGGAGGGTTTTTTCTTTTCTTCTTTAGTTTTGATGGATTCTTATACCTCCTCAATTTGTCACAACCTCTGTCTCCTGATGCAAGCCTGTAATTCAATAAGAATTCCTTGCATAAAGGCTTTATATGTGGACCATAGAGTTGGGATTGAGATGTCCGTGGTGGTGTTTGTTTTAAAGAAGAGCATGTGGGCTTTATAGATGGTTTTACGGTGTTTAGGGTCTGCTAGGAGAGATGGATCTAATCTCCATAGGCAAGGAAGGGAGATGTTTGTGCGAGTACCTATTGTAATATTCACTGGAGCATGGTCAGACCATGTTATTGTTACAATAGTTGAATAGGTGATCTGTTGGAGTGTCCATTTGTCCGTAAGGAAGAAATCAATTCTGGAGTAGGAAAATGTGGGGGGGAGAAGTAAGAGTAATCTCTCGCGGCACCGTGTTGGCATCTCCAGATATCATATAGGTCATTGGTATATAGAAGGGAGTGGAGAGTCTGGTAGGCGGTTTTGATTTGATGATGTATCGAGTTCAGGATTACCAATAATATTGAAATCCCCTCCTATAATTAGACGACCACTCTTGCATTTCGTTATTTGTGAAAATTGTTTTTTTACAGAAGTGGATTTGTTTGGTGCTTGGGCCGTAAACATTGACGAGGGTATATCTGGTTTGGTTGATATCACATATCAGGATGTGGAAGCATCCATGTGGGTCTGCAATTTCTGAATGTATAGTAAACTGTACTGAATCGTGAATAGCTGTTAGAACTCCATTCATTTTTTTTTAGTGTTTGAGGCAAAGTAGGTATTGGGAAATCCTTTCAGATGGATTTTAAGTAATCGGGTCTCTTTATCAAGTGAGGATCTCTTTTGTGGGGAGTTAAGACCCCTCATGTTTAGAGAAGTAAATTTAAGTGTCATGATGAGAGAAGCAATTAGCTTTATATAGATTGATGGGTGATTGGAGGTGCTTGAATATCCTAGGCGAATTTTGATGGTTGAATATTCATTGAGAGTTAGATGCCGAGTAGGTGGTGAATGGAAAGAGTTGTTATCAGTTCTTGTAAATGTAGTTGGTATGGTTGAGCTGCAGGAAGGCTTTTTCCGAGTGTGTCGAATGGTACTTCGATGTAATAATAACAGGAAGGGTGGGATTAAAGGGGGTATAAACATAAAGAACATAAGGAACTAAATAAGAAATACTTGCAAAAAATGCAAGTGCAATGGGTAGCGAAAAGTGCTACTGATATCTGGGGGGAAGTTGTTAGCCATATTAACAATAGGTCAAGATGGAGGACAAACATAATGAACTTGTAGAACTATGGTTAGGTCGAAGTTCTCCAGCTAGTGGTTTTCGGATTGAATGGTAGGTCCATGCGTAGGACTGAGGAACTATGTTTATGTCCATTCTGTCTCCATTGAGAGAGGCTGGCGTGGGTTCTGAGGGTGGGTTACATCAGGAATAATGTGCCACACTTTAAGTAGATCAAGGCCAGCATCCAGGCTTCTGATAGTAAAGAATCTTCCCTGACGTTTGATGGTGAGCTAAGTCAGGAACCCCCACTGGTATCCTATGCCTAAGGCTTTAGTGATTGAGACCATTTTCTTCCTATTGAGTAAGGTCGCTTTCGATAAGTCAGCGAATAGTTTGACGCCTGCATGTGATGGTGGAAGGTGTTGTTTGTGTCTTGCCACAGACATGATTTTTTCCTACACGTGATGGAAATGTATTCTTGCAAATACATCTCTGGGCATTAAAGCAGGGAGGAAGTCAGGTTTGGGGAATCTGTGAGCCTGTCGATGGCTAGTTCTATGTCAGTAATTGAAATCTTTCTTCAGTTGTTGGATATATGGAATTAGTGCTTTAGATGTAACGGATTCAGGAATTCCACTGAATTTGATTTTGCTCCTTCTGGAACGATCTTCTAGGTCAGCTAATTTCAATTGTAGGTGTTGTATCTCAGTTTCATGGTGAGTATGTGCATCCTCTATATCATGTTGGGCTGTACACAATTCACTCATTTTTGTTTCTACATGAGTCACTCTGTGTTCATGATCCTGTACTGCTTGAGAAATTGGGGTTATAGTTGTTGTAAGATCCATATGCAGGGATTGCCTTAGAGAGAGAAACATATTCTTCATGGCTAGTTCTGAAATAGGTTGGTTTGAAGCTGGAAAGGCTTCTACATCAGCTTGTATGTTAGGTGCAGGTATAGGGAGAGAGTGATCTGCTGGAGCTGACGGGCAGGGGAAAGGATTGTCTATCCGAGATCTGGACTTTACAGGGCTTCGTGCTGAGGGTGAGAGAGGAGGAGAGGACTCACCCGGATCTCCTTCATAAATTGGCATAGAGAGCCTGTGGTCCGGCTGGTATGGTTCTCCTTCTGTGCTGTTATAGTTGCTGCCGTCGGTGCCATCTTGGCCACGTGAGGAGCTCCTGGCTGGGAAGAAATCCATCACTTTCTGTGGTTTGGCTGGTGATTTCCTGCATCGGGGCATGTTGCCCAGATGTAGAGGGAGCTGTGCCAGGTTGGTGGGTAGAAGACGGACCTTTCAGTCGGGTTGTTGCCGCTGTAGAAACTGGAGAGGATCGGGAACTTTAGGACAACATGACTATCCGCTCCTCCAGCCAGACACGCCCCCTGATGGACTTGATTTTTTATCATTGGGCAATTAAACCCATTGACTTTTACACAGACAATGTATACTTCTAAGGATCATTCATTTGGGCCTAAACAACCTTGTGTATATATTTCTGAATAATATTCACAGTCTTTGCTTCATTTATATAGTGTATTTACTTAACTTTTTTAATGTGATGTTTTGTGATACTTATTGTAGGGTCTTTCTTCAAGTGTAGAGCTTTAAGGACACCTCCACTCGCTTTTTCTTCATTTAAGGGCCAGTCTTGCCCATTGTTATTTAAAAGAAACTTCAGCTAACACACATGAGTTTCCCTCACAGGGGTATTCAGCATTTCAATCCTGCTTAAAATAAATGACATTCAGCCCTTCTGGCTTGTAAACGCAGCATTCCGGCTCTGGCCTTACCCTTTAGGCCTTCGTCTGTTTCCCACAGACTAGAAACTCAGCAACTCAGTGCATTCAGCTTGAAGCCTTGCACTGCACTGGCTCCCACCTCTCTCCTAGGTGGAACCCTCCTGACTCCTGGGCCAGACCTCCTGTCTGCTGGGGTGGACCCCAGAACCTTAGTCAGGACATTACTTAAAGCCCAGCACACAGCTGACCAATTAGTGTGCTGGCTGTTCACTAGAACTGGACCCTGGCAGGGTACCACCCTGCTACAATATATTTAGAGTAACATTGATAAATGATGTTGCAAATAAGAAATATTGAATGCATTTTAAAAGAGCTTCTACAGATATTATAAAGTAAAAATATGCAAATAAAAGCACCCACTAAATTTGATATCCAAAAGCACCCACTAAATCTGATATCCAAAGCACTTCTTTGTGGTTGCTAACAAACCAAATCATGTACACCATTCTTATATACCTTAAGGATTTCATTAGGATGGTATCGCCACCAGAACTCCCAGCAGAATGTATACTGACCACACCCTAGAAACATCATTTCCTGCTTGTGTGATTGGCTCACTGATTTTCCCAGAAGTCTGCCTAAGATACAAGTCAGATTTCAGTTATCCCTGCAAGAAAAATGTCATGTCCCAATAGGAACATGTCTAAAGAGATGCAGACCCAGCAGATTTCCTCATTAGTGCTCTGCAGCTGCACAGCTGACTGATAATTATGAAACCACTCCTATTAGACCCTCTCGGCACAGAGGAACAATAAGGGATTTCTTCAGAATAACAAAAGTTAGGAATCTGCAGCACATGTTGTTATCCTTACAATGTACATTGATCACCGAGAGGGGAATTTTTTTTTTTTCCAACAAAGTGGAGTTACACTTTAAGGGTTTTTTTAATTCCAAAACAAATTACAGTTATTTTCAGTTAAGTCCAATGAGATTTGAAAATTAAACTCACAAAAATAAAGATATTGTGTTAAAATTTTGTAAATTGAGACTTGTATAGTATTGTCTATAAATTAACGGATGGAGATCAGTTATTTGGCAAATTAAAACAAAATTTGTAGCATTGCAATGTCTAACATCTTTAGACTAAGCCTATGTGAATAATAAAAGGACTGCATATTATTACTTGAAGACATTAAACTGCCGTTCTTTTTTTTTTTTTTGAAGGAGAGGAAGATCCATCTAAAGAGGTACTGTATGCATTCACTCTGCATGAGACAATATGGGTTATTATAGTATTATAATATATCACAAAAAGTAAATGTTTGTAGTTATAGGTTACAACGCATTGCTATTTGCATCTTTAATGTAAATATAAATGGTGATTATACATGAGACTCAAATGAAAAATATGGATTTTGGAGCCAATTGTTATTTATGTTTGCAAATTAAACATTTTTTAGGAAAAAATGATCATGAGATAAAATAAGGGGGCATTTTGGACTGATAATTCAGCAGCTCATGATTCTTACTGAGAGACCTGCCTTATATGTTACAAATTTGCAATCTGTTTGCACATTCTCTGTCAAATTTAGCAACAATAGCAACAACCATGTAGCGCCAGGACTTGCCAGATTGAATGTAGGATACATTCAAGTGTATGTCAAAACAATATTTTTATTCTTATACTTTGGATAGAGCTGGAAAAGTGAAGCACCACTAGAGAAATCTCCTCTGTTTCTGTCCTGCTGACCAGCCCAGATAGACATTGAAGGAAAATCTCCAAAAGCATTGTAGAATAAGTAAAAGCTAGAACCCATGTCAGATTTTTATTTCTGTACCTGTGACAGATTTTCCCCTAAACTAACCATACTCCTTGCAATCTGATTGTACAATCTGCTTTAGATCTACCAACAGTTCTTAAACTGACCCTGTCCCTAATTCACAAAAATAAATAAGCAGAATACTTACCTCTCCAACAGGTGGTGAGGTGAGTTAATCTTCACTCTTTTGCAGTACTGTGGCTGCTGTTGTTATTTAAGGAGTCTCAGTCCCCTTCCATGCACTATAGTTCCTCCTACTGGCCTCTATTCCTCCAGCTGGCCAGCAGCCATAATCCTGGTACCATTTTTTTTATAGCCGGCAATCAGCCTTCCAGTAAAAGTGATCCAAGCAGCTTTACATCTGCCCAGGGCTTTTTTTTTTCTCAGAGAATAGGTGCAGGAACCCACCCTCCCCAGTCAACTCCCCGCCCCAACCCTGCCCCTATTCCCCCCCCCAATCCCGCTATTCCTCGGGAAAGAGAAGTATCGCCAAATAATGGATGTATTCAAGGCTTACTTTCTCCCCCCTGTCCACAGATCACCTCCCCCCATTCACAGCCCACCTTCTTTCCCCTTGTTCACAGCTCACCTCCCCGTTCACAGGTCACCTTCTCTACTCTCGTCCACAGCTCACCCTCTCCCCCCATCCACAGCTCACCTCCCCATCCACAGGTCACCTTCTCTACTCTCATCCACAGCTCACCCTCTCCCCCCTGTCCACAGCTCACCTCTCCATCCATAGGTCACCTTCTCTACTCTCGTCCACAGCTCACTCTCTCCCTCCCGTCCACAGCTCACCTCCCCGTCCAAAGATCTCCTTTTCTACTCTCGTTCACAGCTCACCCTCTCTGTCTGTCCACAGCCCACCTCCCCATCCACAGCTCACCTCGCCCCATCCACAGCTCACCTTCTCTCCCCCTGTTCACAGCTCACCTCCCCATTCACAGGTCACCCTCTCTACTTTGCTCCGTAGCTCACCCTCTCTCCCCTGTCCACAGCTCACCTCCCCGTCCACAGGTCACCTTCTCAACTCTCATCCACAGCTCATCCTCTCCCCCTTTGTCCACAGCTCACCTCCCCATCCACAGGTCACCCTCTCTACTCTCCTCCATAGCTCACCCCCCCCCCCCCGTCCACAGCTCACCTCCCTGTCCACAGATTACCTTTTCCTCTCTCATCCACAGTTCACTCCATCCCCACCACACTGCTCCCCCTTTCCACAGCTCACCCCCCCCACCCACAGGTTACCTTTTCTACTCTCATCCACAGTTCACCCCTCCACCCTTACAGCTCAACCTCCCCTTCCCCCATCCACAGCTCACCATCTCACCCTCCACTTTCCACAGCAGCCCCACATCCACAATTTCACTTTCCTTTGTCAACATAACACCTCTGCACACACCCCCCCACCATCCACAGCTTACACCCCCAGTCCATAATCACCTCTGCACCCCATCCACAGTCTATCTTCCCCCCCCTCCACATTTCACTTCTGCATCCCTATCTACAGCTCACCCCAATCCACAGCTTAAAACCCCCACATCCCCCTATCTTTCACCTCTGCAATCCCAAACCCCCTCCCCCCTCCAGCTCTCCTAACCCTGTAAAAATCCCCCTACCCACAGATCTCACTTTGCAGAATCTACCCCCCCCCCAGCTCTGACCTCTGCAGAACATCCACAACTTCACAGAAGTCTCTACTCTCTATGCTCACAACCAGCATCCCCCCCTCTTCCTTCTCCCCCTTCCTCCCTCTTTTCCTCTGCAGCTCTCTTACCTGCATTGGTTTTAGGGCAGTGCAGCAGACTCTGGTCTATTAGGCACATCAGGCTTCTTTTTTCCTTCTCCTTAGACTACTGTGCTGTTTCCTGTTTGTGGCTCCGCCTGTCAGATCAGTGTAGCACAGAACCGAGGAGGAATTTCAGCTAGCTTCACTCGGCTCCATGCTACACTGATCTGACAGGCATCAGGCAGGGATAGCTGCCTCTGGAATCCCCAGTAATGCCGACAGTTGCGGCGTCTGTACCCAGCCCCAGGGCATACATTAGTCACATGTGGGGCACATATGCCCTGGATGCCGGCGCTAGCATACAGAAGCCGATGGAGGAAGTGAATAGTATGGTAAACTTCCTCTACCGGCTTCTGTGTAATGTGACAGGCTGCAGAGAAGAGGGCTGCCAGAGGTGGCAGAACTGCGTTCCGCCACGTTCCGGAAGAAAAAAAGCCCTGCATCTGCCGATCACTTTTACAGCACTCAAAAACACTCATTCTCTTATGAATTCTGCTGCCAGACTATCCACCATAAAATACTAACAACACACAAAGCCATCCACGACTGAGGGAAATTCCCAGCCTCGCCCCAATATATCCCCCAAACTGTACTTTTCACCCATCTATAGACCTCATGTTCTTTATCTGCCTCATCATCTCCTCCAATGCTCACCTCCAGTACTTCTCTGGAGCCTCTCTCAAAGTCTGGTACTCCCCACCCCAATCTTTCAGGTTATCTCCTACCATGTCAACCTTTCGGTAATCCCAAACAAATCATATCGTCAGTAAAGCTTACCACACCTCTACCTAAAAACTGAACTTTTACATTTTCCACCAACTCATCCTCCTATAGGTAATACTGTACTTTTTGTATTACTTGCCCCCTCCATTTGAATTATTAACACTCTCAATCTTGTCTTGTATTGTAACTGTACTGCCTCCCTTTATACTGTAAAGCGCTGCACACGCTGTTGGCACAATATAAATCCTGTGAAATAATAGTAATATATGTGTATGTTTTTCAGGGCTCTGGAGGTGGTGGCTCACTGAAAGTGGTGCATTTTGGACTGGTATAAAATGACTAAATTCTGATGGTGAACAGAATTAGACATTTCATTTTTTTTCTATAGTACCCTGATTTGCAAAAATATTTGTAAATTGTAAAATATGTATTATATATATTGAAATCTTTTTTTTTTTTTTTTTGTTAAGATTAATAAAGACAACCTGTTTTACAACTTCATAGTAGTCTGTTTCTGTTGTATGTTTCAGTGTGGCACCTTAGAGCAAAATAATTAGTTGTAAAGTAATTCCTGCCTGCAGAAAGTAATGGCAAAGCAGCACCTTTTAGTTAGTGGCTCAGTTACTGTTACTTCACTTATAAACTTCAGTAGACAAGTTAAATGAGTCAGTGAACTAATGCTATATAACATAACACTGTACTTTGAAGCCCACCTCCAGCCAAAATCTATCTGTTTAGAGTTTTTTTTTTATGTAAGTGAGGAAAGGTAGGAATCACTTTTATTGTTGTCTGTGTCTCCACCAAAGAGGTTTTCTTTCCTTTCCAGTGTGGTCACTGAGACAGGAAATGAGCAGAATTTGCCTTAGGGGGACTCAAACATCAATGAAAACACTTTAGAAGAATGGGGAAGGTTCAAACCCTTCTCAGGATTTAACAATGTCCGCTCTCACACCTGTATATTCCTTTTGAACCAGAGTATCAGTACATTTATTATATGTACCTATTGATTCCATTGAATTGTCAATAATTTTGTCAATAAACTGGAACTTTAGTCAGAAAATAAGTCCTGATAGTTTACTTCAAAAAAAAGTACTGTTTAAAATCCATTAATGCATGGTCTCATCTTGCTCTGCACAGCCTCAGTTGTTCTCTATTTTCAACACTGGGGCACATGTGCCCTGGATGCCAAAAATCAGAGCCACGGGGCGTGGCTTGACGCACGATGCGGAAGGCAGCACACTGAGGAGTAGCGGGAGGTGAGCAGCTCCACAACAGAGGCGTGAGGCTTGGCGCCATAGACGGCCCCGGACGATGGGCAGGGTGTCCCGCCACACACACTACACTGCACAGAGCAGCAAACAGCAGCGGACATCCTCGGCGATGGCAAACCGCAACATTTCGGACTTATTCAAGTCCCAAACAGCCATGAGGAGCGGCATGAGGGTGGACAAGATGGCGCTGACCGACGGAGAGGAGGAAAACAGTGAGTACTCCCAGCACTCATCGGAGGAAGGGGTAAGCAAAGGGTCCATGGAGGATCCCCCTCTTACACTCACCGTGATGAATAACATTGCAGCAGATATTAAGTCCACTTTGTCAGCGGCCATTACCGATTTAAAAACGGACTTCCTTAAACTTTCTGAGCAATTTTTGGTGGTTGAACAGGCGGGCGCCCATAGAGATAGGTCAATTGGAAGATTAGAACATATAGCTGTTTCCCATGCGGCGCATCTGATTGAGATCAATAAGAATCTTGAGGACTTGAACAACAGAGGGAGACGCTGTAATTTAAGAATAAGAGGTATCCCGGAGGATGTTATGCAGGATCAAATATATCATACCTTGCAAAAAATGTTTAATTCATTATTGGAGAGACATGAAGATGCAACAATTGATTTTGTACGAGTACACAGAACACTGCGGGCCAAAGGTGCAGACAGTGGGCCTCCTAGAGACATTATATGTTGTTTTCAAAGCTTTCAAGTGAAAGAGGAGATTATGTATAAAGCAAGACAAAAAGGAGAAATTAAATATAAAGAAATACAGGTGCAGATATTTCAGGATCTTTCTCAGATCACTCGGAGGAACAGAAGAGCTTTACGTCCCCTTTTAACAGTTTTTGCGGGAAAAAGATTTGAAATATCAATGGAGGTTTCCCTTTGCACTAACAGTGACTTTACAGGGCAAAATGCATACTCTTAGATCTCCCAATGATTTGGGCGAATTCTGTGAAGGCTTACAGATTCCAATAATGGAACTCTCGGAGTGGTACCAGGAATATAAACTACCCGTATTAAACGAGGATGATGGACGTTCACCTAGACAATCACCAGAAAAAAGACCCCAGAACAAAAAAAGCAGGAGCAATAGAACTGGAAAATAGAAACAGAGACGCTTTGCAGTAAAAAGATAGGGGAAAAAAAAAGAATATATATTTTGAAGTAGCCAAGTATAGAAGGAGACGGGACCCTTTCTTTTTTTCTTTGAGATAAGGGGGGTGAGTGGGGGGGGGAGGATTCCCGGCCCCCTCTTCCCCCCTTTTTTTTTCCCTTTGTATCTCCACCCCCCCCCCCGTCCCTTTCTGATTCACCGTCTGCCTCGTAAACAATTTTTTTTTTTTTTTTGAAGGAGCTGTTTCCCGTGTGTTAGAGCTATTAAATATAGAATAATTTGCGAGTCAGTGCTGATGTGGAGTATGAAAGGGGATTTGTGTTCCCTTTCCCCTTTTTTTTTTTTTTTGGTTTGGGATCCATCAGCACTGGTATTGAGTGCTTTTTCTACTCGTGTTAGTCTCCCACTAACCCCCACCAGGGGTTTTGCTCGGTTCTAAATTGAGAACCGGGTAACACCCCCGCTTTCCTTTCTCTGAAACTTAATCACAGACATTTAGCCACTCTGTGATTTTGGAACCTAGATACTCTTTTCTTAAGGCAGAGTACTATCTACTATCAAAGCTTTGCTTATCACTGGGTTATACTAGTGGGGTGTTCCCTTATTTTTTTTTTTTTCTCTCCTTTTTCTTTTTCCTTGGTTGGTTTTTTGGTGAAGGGTAGGAGGAGATAGGGAGGCACCGAGTCGGACGAGAGTAACTGAAATAAGGTATTAACCATGACTTATAAATCGGTAGGCAAACATATCACGGTATTATCCCATAATATACAAGGCCTAAATATCCCAGAAAAAAGGCATTTTGTGCTTAGAGAGTTGAAAAAGGTGAAACCACATTTTGTATTTTTGCAGGAGACACATTTTAAACAAACTAATGTGCCAAAATTGACCTCAGCATATTTCTCCACGGCGTTTCACGCAACCAATCCGACAGATAAAACAAAAGGGGTATCTATATTGATTAGTAAGACAGCGGGTTTTCAGGTGGACACATCTTTATTGGACCCCAATGGAAGATATGCATTTGTGAGAGGGACATATGCAGGAATTCCCACGACTCTCGCAAACGTATACTTCCCGAATAGGTCACAATTGGGATTCTGTCAGAATATGGTAAATATGCTTTTGGGATTTGCTAGAGGACGAGTGATAATGGGGGGGCGATCTAAATATACCACTCCACCCATTGCAGGATGCCTCAAATAAAAGTTCGTGCATACGGTATAAGACCCTGGCCCGGATAAAAGAATTAATCCATTCATTGAATTTGGTAGACTCATGGAGGACCTTACATCCCGACGACAGAGATTTTACCCATTATTCAGCGATACACAATAGATATGCACGTATCGATTATCTATTTATCACACAACGGGATATAGAGAACCTTTCACAAGCACGGATTGGGACACAGGTACTTTCGGACCATGCACCGATATCCGTAACTTTAAAAACAAATAAGACTCCCAGAGCTTTCAATTGGAGACTGAATGCTGAGCTAATTGCGGACCCAGATATTAACTCCCAGATAACACAACAAATACAATCTTATTTTAGTTTAAACACATTACAAGAGACCACCTCGATGGTTAGATGGGAGGCACATAAGAGTGTTATAAGGGGAGAACTAATTAAATTAGGTTCACAACGGAAAAAAGAAAGAGAAAAAGTGGTTCAAACGCTCATGCATTCAATCTCCAATTTAGAAAAAATGCATAAAAGGTCTTTATCAGTAAATGTCGCAACTGAGTTGTTACAGAAACGGAAAGAACTCCAACAGATAATCGAGACAAAAGCCAAAAGGCTATTTTTCTTTCGAAAGGGGATCTACTATGAACACGGAGATAAGAGTGGAAGATTTCTTGCGAGGGCCCTTAGAACTGATCAGAACTCTAACACTATAACAGGCGTTAGGAATGCAGCAGGTAAAATAGAATCAGCAGCGGATAAAATTGCAGCAAAATTTCACACGTTCTATTCGTCTCTGTATAATGTTGCACCACAACATAGATCCCCGGATTTTACGGGCAACAGAGCTACCAATATTGCAGCTTACTTGGCGAATAGTGGACTTCCAAAACTCACAGAGGAAGTGAGTAATGATTTGGATCAACCTATTACAGAGACGGAACTACGTCTGGCACTGAAAGAAATTAAACCAAATAAAAGCCCGGGCCCTGATGGATTTAGCTCCGTATACTATAAACAATATGCAGATATTTTATTACCTCAACTGGTACCGGCTTTGAACTCCCTCACGGACCCGCTGCAGGCCTCACCTGCATTCCTCCATGCACACATATCAGCTATCCCCAAAATTGGGAAATCAACACATGAATGCGCTAACTACAGACCCATTTCTCTGTTGAATACAGATCTGAAGCTATTCTCTAAGGTACTGGCTAACAGAATTAAACCAAATTTGTCTACAATAATAATGGAGGACCAGGTGGGTTTTGTAGTGGGCGGAGAGACTAAGGATAATGTTATCAAGACGCTTAACTTGATACATTATACCCAACAGCGAAATGTCGAGGGCCTTCTGGTATCAACAGACGCAGAGAAGGCCTTCGACAGAGTAGCATGGGACTTTTTGTTGGCAACCTGCAAATATGTGAATTTTCTACCTAAAATGTTGAGTTGGATAGCCTCACTTTATCAATGCCCAACGGCAAGAATTAAAATAAACCATCTTTTTTCGGAACCAATCACTATAAAAAATGGGACCCGACAGGGATGCCCGTTGTCACCATTATTATTTATTTTGACGATAGAACCCTTCTTGAGACATATAAGGGCAGATGAATAAATACAAGGGATGAAAGTTAAGGAGAATACGTATAAAGTAGCGGCATACGCAGACGATTTGTTATTTTATGTAACACAGCCATTGATCACAATGCCAAATCTGATGAAAGCTTTTGAAAAATATAGCTATATATCAAATTTTTGTATAAATTATTCGAAATCCGAAGTACTCAATTTAAACATACCAGAGAATAAACTGTTACAAATAAGACAAAAAAGCCCCCTCAGATGGGTTACGGGAGCCCTAAAATATTTGGGTGTTTGGATAACTCCGAGTTTGGAAACTTTGTATTCTAAAAACTTTTTGCCATTACTTAAACAGATCGAATTAGATTTGAAACAGTGGCATACCAGGTTTTTTTCATGGTTTGGGAGAGCAGCCATTATTAAAATGGTAATTCTCCCAAGATTGCTTTATCTGTTCCATACCTTGCCAATTAAGATTCCTAATAGCTATTTTACGAAACTCGGAAGGATCCAAACCCAATTCATTTGGTCACATAGACAGCCTCGAATACGGCACAATTTGATTGCGAGAAGGAAAGGGGAGGAATGGGAGTACCGGATTTCCGATTATATTATAAGGCTACTTAGCTTACACGAATCATCGATTGGCACTGTCATGAATCAAAGAAGGCGTGGGTAAAGTTGGAAGCGGACATTATAGAGTTCCCGCTACGATATTTACCTTGGATAGCCTGGCAAAAATGTCCGGCCAGAGCGAAGGCTCATCCGTTAATAAGACAAACAATAGCGACGTTTCATGGAGAGATTAAACTTCATGATATTTCAAGTGTACCAGGGCCCCTCACACCATTGACAAACAACCCAGAGTTTGCACCAGGTTACTCAGATGTTTGGCTTAACGCATCAGAGAATAGTGAATTTAAAATTGCAGCGCACTTCTTTAGGAATGGCGTTCTTGTGGGACAGGACCAACTTAAACATACATTAAATGCTCCGACTATACCTTTTTGGTCATATCTACAGTTACACCATTTCCTAAGTGAACCTACAAGGAAGAAGGCCTGTGGGGGACAGATTTCGGCATTTGAGCAGATATGTCTGGATCAAAAGCCTTTTAAAAAAGCGACGTCATATACCTACACGCTGTTTCTCTCTAGTGTAAAAATTAAACCAGATAAATTTAAGGAAAATTGGGAGAAAGCGTTACAAGTATCAATCTCAGATAAAAAATGGGCGTCAGCGTGTTCTATGACACACAAATGTTCAAGGAACACTAGATCTCAAGAAAATGCGTATAAGCTTCTTACCCAATGGTATATGACACCGGAAAAAATTAACAAGTGCTTCCCAAATACATCTGAAATGTGCTGGAGATGCGGCCAATCAGTAGGAACATTATATCACATCTGGTGGCAGTGTACAAAAATAGCTGAATATTGGACTCAGATCAGGGAGCTGATTGAGAAAATAGTGGGCACAGCAATTCCATTAACTCCTCAATGTTGCCTGTTACATATTACAGAGGCCGCAGAACAAAGGTATAAAAAATCAATAGTCTGCTACCTTTTGAATGCGGCAAAATTAATGATACCGAGATATTGGAAATCTACCTCAGTTCCATCAATTAGAGAATGGGTGGTTACAGTGAGAGATATTTATAACATGGAAGAGACCATGGCCATTGCCTCAGACAAAATAAACAAATTTCAATTAAGATGGAGGCCATGGTATATCTTCCAATGTTCAGAGGGATTTTCCCAACTTATAGGCGCAGGACCCGACTCGGTGCCTCACGTATGATAAGATACATAAACATTGAAATTTCTGCCTCCTCCCCCTTTTTTTTTTTCTCTTTTTCTCCCTTTTTTCTTTTTCTTTATTTTTAATTATTATAAGAAAATTAAGATTGTAAAGATTTAAAACTTTAAATATGTGACACAATGGAATATTGAAATTTGGTCAACATTGCAAATGTAGAAGTGCTTGTCGGTACCTTTTGATTTGAACAGAATTATTGTGGAAATAGTACTCTATGGGATATAGGATATCAATGGTTGAATAGCAATAACATTGGTGGTTTTGGGGAGGGGGGGGCGGGGAGGGGAGGGGTTGGGTTTTTTTTTTTTTTTTTGGGTGTGGTGGTGGCAATGGTGTGTGGTTATTGATATGCACAATTTTGTATTTATGGAGAGGTGTGATTTATGAGCACAAAGAGAATTTTGAGAAACACAATAATAAAGGGAGAGAGGTCAGAGGTGTGGAGAGGGGGGCTTCTACCCCTCCCTTCTTTTTCTCCCTTTACCCCCCTTTTTTTTTTTTTTCCCCCTTTCTCACGAGATATGCGAATACACGAGAAATATAAATATGGATTTTTAATCCTCTGACACAGATGGTGGAATGTGAGTCACATTTAATATTACACTAAGAATATAAGGTGTTAGGGGAGGGATAAGGGGGGATGTGATTCTTTACACACCCCCCCCCTTCCCCTCCCTTTTTTTTTTTTTCTCTTCTTCGTTCCTCTTTTCCCGTCTTCTTTCTCTTTTTGTCTTTCCCTCCCCCCCCCCCATCTACCCTCCTCTCGCCACATTTTCTCTGTACCCTCGGATAATGAGGGGTTTTAAGGGAATAAACAAGAATATAAGGTTGGGGGATACTCACTTTGTAACTGACCATAGAGTACTGTAGATTATACCATAAATAAGGGATTTGGGATAAGTTGTTTGACTTTGCTTTGTGTCCACTTTAAAATAGAGACACCAGACAAAACACAAATTACTCTTATAAAAATGAATTTATATTGTTAGAACTATACGTTGACGGTTTCGAGATTAAATGTTTTAGATAATGTGTGTCTTTCACAAACACTGTACACGTATGTTTGTAATCTTTAAATTTTTGAATGCTAATAAAACCAAGATTGAAAAGAAAAATCAGAGCCACTAGAGGCCAATCTGCTAACAGCCTAAATATTTGCTCCTGCTCAGTAGCTGTAGGCTTCAGAACAATGGCAGCCTCTGGCAGAGAAAAAAAAACAGGAGCAATGCTGGAGGCAATTTACAGCACACGCAAATTTTGGTAGCACAATTATTAACGTGTAAATCAAAAATAATCAGCGCAAGCCCACATTAAACAGAAAAAAAGAATCAATCAAAATTCTTGTGCACAAGGCTGCAAACAATCAGTGCCAAACACAAAAACACCTGTGAAAACTTAAAGAAAATAATATTGCTGCGCCAAGTCTTTCATTGGAGATGAATAAATAAATATGTTTGGTGTACAAAATGTTATTACAATAACTCTAAATCAGTCCATCAACTGTGATACTAAAGTGATAAATCAATTTCTGAGCCGTGATTATAAAATCAATAATATTAATAGTCCCAATCCTCAGTGAAATTAGTGACTGAAAGAAAATCAAAAAATCTTCATCCACAAACGTGATCAAAAGTGCTGCATGCTTCACTCCAGGTGCTCCTAGTGACAGATTAGCAGCTCACCTTAGGAACAGACTCCTGAGAGTCAATACACACTCTGGGAAAATCACTGCAGTCTGGTTTGCCTTCCCATCACCGTCTCCTGATAGTCCCTCCAGGTTTATATGGCATCGGTGTGGAAAAAATAAAAGCAAGATCTAGTGCTCTCTGATTTTAAGGCTATTTATTAAATCATAAATGGTGAAATCGCACTTACATTTTAAAGCACTTCAGCAGTGCGGACTTATCATAGCATCAAACGCTGCCTGTGGTCTTGTGATGACGTGCAGGCTCCTCCCCCGTACGTGTTGCGTCATAGACTTTGTCAGCGACAATATTATTTTGTTTTAATTATTAACGTGGAACGTATGTTTCTTGATAAAGAACATTATTTTTAAAAGCAAGTTTCTATGGGTAAAGTTCCCCTTTAAGATAATGAAATGATGCATAAATTGTAATTTTTAGGACAAAAATACATTTTTCTGAAGTTATTGTCTTAAAAAAAATATCTACAGACAAAAAAAATTGCTTCTTTTAGTATGATTGGTGTTTGGTTTTACCTTTTGTGCATTTTTAATGTAACGCTAAAAAAGGTATCAAACAAAATGCATTAAAAAAAAGTTTCATTACCAATGGTTAAAAAAATGAATTTCCAAATACTTACTGCTATTTTTATTTTCCTAACTATCTCCATGGCATCACAGATGAATCCCCACTCCTTCTATTCAGTTAAGACTACCTTCCCACAAAGTGAACAGCCCTCCTAGAGAGAGCATTTCATAATCAGACACTTCTCAGTTACAAGGGTGTGATGCTTTGGAGATAGTCAAGAATGGAAATTTCATGAATTTTCTGTTTTCCTGAGATCTCTCTGGCGTTACACTAACAGAAATTTACTAAACAAATAAGAGAGGGGTGCATACGTAAGGTTAATCTTAGGAACTGGCTGTGAGAACTTATTGGCCACAATGCTAAGAGGAGAGCGATCAACATGGAAATGGGAAAGAAAAGTGCATGGAGTACCATAAAACTCTCTTACAGATGGGCTCTGCTGTCTTGTCAGGAATCTGCCCAAGAAGTTGAAATACTGTGTGTGGAATAGGTTGTCACCTCCTTTGACACCGGCAGAGCTTTAGCTCTATAAATCTAGTATATTACTTTAATGACCCATAAAGCAAGAATTCTGGAAGATGCTTCCTTCCCTTTATTCTTCTTCTGTGGGATGATGGACAGATGTTCCAAGCATCTAGCTTGATAAAGCTGCATTGACGGGCACAGGGGAAGCTGCATTAACAGGCTCAGGTAAAGGTGCATTGTCAGGCACAGATAAAGCTGCATTGATGAGCACAGGTGAAGCTGTGTTAACAGGCTCAGGTAAAGCTGCATTGTCGGGCACAGATAAAGCTGCATTGATGGGCACAGGGGAAGCTGCATTAACAGGCTCAGGTAAAGCTTCATTGACAGGCACAGGTAAAACTGCATTGACGGGCACAGGTGAAGCTGCATGGACGGGCACAGGCGAAGCAGCATTGAATGGCACAGGTGAAACTGCACTGAGGGGTACGGGTGAGGTTGCATTGATGTGCATGGGTGAGGTTGCATTCACATGCACGCATGAGGCTGCATTAATGGGCATGGGTGAGGCTGCATTGATGGGCATGGGTGAGGCTGCATTGATGGGCACAGGGGAGGCGGCATTGATGGGCACAGGGGAGGCAGCATTGATGGGCACTGATCAGGCTGCACTGATGAGCATTGTTGAGGTTTCACTGATGGGCACTGTTGAGGCTGCACTGATAAGCTTTATTGATAATGCTGCACTGATGGTCACTGATAGGCTGCAATGATGGGCACTGATGAGGCTACACTGATGGGCACTGAAAACATTATTAATATTTATTTTTGTAACTTCTGCATTAATGCAAAAACATTTAACAGTGTAATTTTATGAGATAATTTATGAAGGTGTGTTTAGGGGCGAGGCAGGGTAGGAGTTGGGTGGGGCAACTGGTGGCGAGTAACCCTTAAGGCCTGGCTAGTAGCTCAGGACTTTAAATTTTGAGCCCTCTATATATATATATATATATATATATATATATATATATATATATATATATATATATATATGACAATTGATTATATATTAGGCCATTGAGTATCAGTTCAGTATAGTAGCACATACACTGATCTCTCTCTCTCTCTCTCTCTCTCATATATATATATATATATATATATATATATAACAATTGGTTATAAATTAGGCCATTGAGTATCTATCGGTTAGTTCAGTATAGAGCATACATTGATCTCTCTCTCATATATATGTGACAATTGATTACAGTGGGGATCGAAAGTTTGGGCACCCCAGGTAAACATTTGTATTAATGTGCATAAAGAAGCCAAGGAAAGATGGAAAAATCTCCAAAAGGCATCAAATTACTGATTAGACATTTGTATAATATGTCAACAAAAGTTAGATTTTATTTCCATCATTGACACTTTCAAAATTACAGAAAACAAAAAAATGGTGTCTGCAAAAGTTTGGGCACCCTGCAGAATTTATAGCATACACTGCCCCCTTTGCAAGGCTGAGACCTGCCAGTATCATGGATTGTTCTCAATCATCCTCTGGGAAGACCAGGTGATGTCAATCTCAAATGCCCAGACTCATCTGACCTTGCCCAAACAATCAGCACCATGGGATCTTCTAAGCAGTTGCCTAGAAAACTGAAACTGAAAATAGTTGACGCTCACAAAGCTAGAGAAGGCTATAAGAAGATAGCAAAGCGTTTTCAGATGTCAATATCCTCTCTTCGGAATGTAATTAAGAAATTGCAGTCATCAGGAACAGTGGAAGTTAAAGCAAGATCTGGAAGACCAAGAAAAATATCAGACAGAACAGGTCGCAGGATTGTGAGAAAAACAATTCAAAACCCACGTTTGACTGCACGATCCTTCCAGAAAGATCTGGCAGACACTGGAGTTGTGGTACACCATTCCACTATAAAGAGATACTTGTACAAATATGGTCTTCATGGAAGAGTCATCAGAAGAAAACCTCTTCTACGTCCTCACCACAAAAATCAGCGTTTGAACTTTGCAAATGAACATATAGACAAGCCTGATGCATTTTGGAAACAAGTTCTGTGGACCGATGAGGTTAAAATTGAACTTTTTGGCTGGAATAAGCAAAGGTATGTTTGGAGAAGAAGGGGCACAGAATTTAATGAATAGAACGTCTGTCCAACTGTTAAGCATGGGGGTGGATCAATCATGCTTTGGGGTTGTATTGCAGCCAGTGGCACAGGGAACATCTCACGAGTAGAAGGAAAAATGGATTCCATAAAATTTCAGCAAATTTTGGATGGTAACTTGATGCCATCTGTGAAAAAGCTGAAGTTAAAGAGAGGATAGCTTCTACAAATGGATAATGATCCTAAACACACCTCAAAATCCACGGGGGATTTCATCAAGAGGCGTAAACTGAAGGTTTTGCCATGCCTTCACAATCTCCTGACCTTGACATAATTGAAAATCTATGGATAGACCTTAACAGAGCAGTGCGTGACAGACAGCCCAGAAATCTCAAAGAACTGGAAGACTTTTGTAAGGAAGAATGGGCAAAGATACCTCAAACAAGGATTGAAAGACTCTTGGCTGGCTACAAAAAGTGTTTACAAGCTGTGATACTTGCCAAAGGGGGCAGTACAAGATATTAACTCTGCAGGGTGCCCAAACTTTTGCAGACGCCATTTTTTTGTTTTCTGTTATTTTGAAAGTGTAAATGATGGATATAAAATCTAACTTTTGTTGACATATTATAAGAATGTCTAATCTGTAATTTGATGCCTTTTGGAGATTTTTCCATCTTTCCTTGGCTTCTTTATGCAAATTAATACAAATTTTTACCTGGGGTGCCCTAACTTTCGATCCCCACTGTATATATTAGGCCATTGAGCATCTATCAGTCAGTTCAGTATAGAACATACATTGATCTCTCTATATATATATATCTATAGGACAATTGATTATATATTAGGCCATTGAGTATCTATCTGTCAGTTCAGTATAGAGCATACATTGATATCTATATATATATATATATATATATATATCCGCGCTGGGTCGACCGCAACATAGTCCCACTGGATGGGGACTGGCCCCGCGAGTTAAACGTCTCGCCAGGACCCACACGACAGGGTTGAGGCTGATATTGCAGCGTTCCTATTTGGCCGAAAGCCCGCCTACTCCGGTGGCATGGGGTCCTGTCAAGAGATGGCGCCCGCCTGTGTTCCCGGTATTGTGAGTAAAATGACCCTCACACTCCTTGGTTTCCCTCTGTCCTGTTGTGACCCCCCTTACCCCCCACGTGGGGGACTGTTTGGGCCTACCTAAGCCTGGGACCTAGTGTGCAGGCCACATGGGGGGCCGGGGGAGTGCGCCATCCGTGGTGCTCAACGATCGTGCGGGGGGGGGCCTTGGTGGTGTTTTTCTGAAGTGGATGGTGTGGATGGACGTTTGGAAGGTCCCCCTGTGGGTCCCGATTACCGCGATTCCCGTGTGGGGCTGCCATTTTGTTGTAGCCTCTGCTTCTATGGAGGCGGCCATCTTGGTACACCCGTTTTCGTCCATTTTGCTGTAGATTTTTTGCTGTGAAAGCTGGTAGGAGTGCCTGAAGGACAGTGAGTCTTGAGGGTAGTCTCTCCCTCTCTGTGGGGGTCCCTTAGCATGTGCCTGACCTCCGTGGGGTTCTGTAGTGCTGTGGGGACGTTTAAAAAAAAAGTACTGTATTTATCGGCGTATAACGCGCACTTTTTCCTCCTAAAAATGGAGGAAAAAGTAGCTGTGCGTGTTATACGCCGATATAAAAAAAATGTCCAGAAAGCAGTGCCGAGAGTTAGAAGGGAGCGGGCGGCGCCAAGAGTTAGAAGGGGGCGGGCGGCGCCGAGAGATAGAAGGGGGCGGGCGGCGCCGAGGAGAAGGAAGGACGCGCTGTCATTGGGAGTCCCGCCTCCTATGCTGACGGCAATCATAGGCGCTGGGACTTCCGATGAGAGCGCATCCTTCCTTCTCCTCAGCGCCGCCCGCCCCCTTCTACCTCTCGGCACCACCCGCCCCCTTCTACCTCTCGGCACTGCTTTCTGGAGATTTTTAGTGATGTGTATAGTGGCGCTGGCAAGGCTGCAATTATGGGCGCTGGTGAGGCTGCATGTATGGGCACTGGCAAAGGCTGCATGTATGGGCACTGGCAAAGGCTACATGTATGGGAACTGGCAAAGGCTGCATGTATGGGCACTGGCAAAGGCTACATGTATGGGCACTGGCAAAGGCTGCATGTATGGACACTGGCAAAATCTGCATGTATGGGCATTGGCGAAGGCTGCATGTATGGGCACTGGCGAAAGCTGCATGTATGGGCACTGGCGAAGGCTGCATGTATGGGCACTGGCGAAGGCTGCATGTATGGGCACTGGCGAAGGCTGCAATTATGGGCACTGGCGAAGGCTGCATGTATGGGCACTGGCGATGGCGAGGCTGCATGTATGGGCACTGGCGCTGGCGAGGCTGCATGTATGGGCACTGGCAAGGCTGCATGTATGGGTACTGCAGTGACGAGGCTGCATGTATGGGCACTGCACTGGCGAGGCTGCATTTAAGGACACTGTGCTGATTAGGCTGCATTTGTGGGCACTGGTATGACTACATTTAATTAAAAAAAAATGTTCTGAGTTTAAAGCTGTTTATTTTAAATTTCAGCTTTTTTCCTGAAATTTCTGCCCTAAAATTTAGGTGCGTGTTATAAGCCGGCGCGTGTTATACGCCGATAAATACGGTAATTTTTTTAATTTTTGTTTTTGAAAATTTGCTGGTGGGTTCCTCAGGTTAAGTATGGACCCTGCAGGCCAGTTTTTCCCACCTGACCCCCCTCACAGAGGCCGAAGGGCCTTCAGGATCTCCACTGTCCGTCTATGCATTTTCGGCAGTTCGGGATGCATTTGGGCCCGGGAGGTGGTGGTAGGTGCGCTAAAACGTTTCTCCACCTACCCCCGCCTCATCTGATGTCTCGGAGTCTGAGTCTGGCTCAGCCGCTGCAGACGTGGGCCTGACGTGGGCCTCCCTGCTGGGTCAGTTACCTTGCGCACTGTCTCCTCGGATGATGAAGATGACATTTCCACCTCCCCTGCTGCGACAGGCGCTGGTGGATACACTGGCTGTTTTCGGTGCGTGGCACCCTGCAATTTAGTTTAACGCAGCGGCAGCTGCGCTTAGGGCGCAGGTGGCATCTGGCACTCACATGCCATCCGGAGCTGCTCATTTTGCTGGCTGCTCATGTAGTAGGGGACCGTCTGAGGACTGTTCCGCCTTTAGTGGACGTACGGTCTCTAGCTGAATGGGACTACCATTGTTCCGGTGGAGGAATCCCCGTCCTTTAAGGACTTGGGGGATAGGATGGCACAGGCTGTGGCCTGCGCGCTGTGCTCTTTGGTGTAGCTGCACTGGGAACAGTGTTTATGTTTGCCCTTGCCACGCAGACTCTGCCTGATGGGCGGAGTCCCAACGCCGTGACTTGGTGTGGGGCTTGTCCCTCTTGCCCTGGGGGAGCTGTTGGACCAGCTGGAGCAGGGGCTGCATTTTGTTTGCAATGCCACGCTGGTCGAGGCTCCCTTGTATAGTCACCTTGTTGATTTTGGCGGTGGTTCACCGGAGTCTACTTGACCGGAGTGTTGGTCTGCGGATCAATCTTCTAAGAAGGTCTTAATGGATCTCCCTTTTCAAGGGGGATCGCCTGTTTGGCGCTGTCCTGGATGACATTATGTAAGAGTCTCGCGGGGGGGGCAGAGTGTTTTCTTCCACATGCTGTCAAGGGTGAGGGCCTTCATCGCAGTCGGGGTTCCTCTGTTTCGACTCACAAACAGTTTCTTCGTCCCTCGGGGACAGTCGATGTGGTGAAGTCCTTCCAGACTTCCGCGTGGGTTCCAGACGACCCTGGTCTGGCGTACATGAGATTGTTTTTTTCCAGACCTGCGGACAAGGCCTACTCGGCCTGAAGGTGCTTCCTCTCCCATCTGTGGGGTTGGGGGAAGTTCTTGCCGGTCGGGGACCTGCGGCTGGCCCGGATCCCAGGCTACTGGGTTCAGGTGGTCATGCAGTCCAGTTGCAAGATCGGGTTTCATTCTGTTTATTTCCGGTAAGGTTTTTCCCTTCCAATGAACGGCTGTCTCCGGATCGCTTACAGGCTCTCTGTGGAGCAGTTCAGGCTCTGGTCCAACAAGCTGGACCTACTGGTCCTTTGATGGTTCCGTGCAGATCACAAATTCAAGTTGGGTTTGGTTTGCACGGTGGTGGCTTCTCTACATCGGGGGGTTTCCTGGCCTCCATAGACATGAAGCTGCCTACCTTCGTTATGTTCTGGACAGCTACGGGTTCTCAGTTTTTTGCTGTGGGGAAGGATCTCTTGGTTTGTGGTGTTACCCTTTGGTCTCGCTTGTGTTGCTAGGGTCTTCACGAAGGTGTTGGCTCCGGTTCTGGTGCTGTTGCAGCAGCGGGGCGTATCGCCCCTGGTTTCCCGGCCGCTCTGCTTCTCCGTTTGGAGTCCCCTACGGTGCTGATAACGAAGTTGGTTGTCACCGTAAGAACTCTGGTGGAGTTTAGGTGGGTTCTGAACCTTCGGTCAGGGTGTTTCTCCCTCCAGGGTCAAAACTCTTGGCACTTAAGACTGCGGTCGACTGTTGCTGTCCCACATATGGTCTTCCCTTTAGACCTGCATGCGAGTTCTGGGACTGATGGTGTTGTTTTTTCAAGATGGTCCCTTTCGCTCAATCCCTCTTGGGGATCCCCCAGGAGGCAATCCTTCTCGAAGGCGACTGGAATCCAAATTCTCTGGACTTGCGGATCCGGCTGGGACGGGTGCCCGGGAGTCATGCGCTGGAATCCTTCCTCCCTGTCTACTGGACAATTGTCACCACGGATGCAAGCTTGTCCGGATGGGGAGGAATCCTTGGCAGGTTCTCTGCTTCGGGAGTATGGTCCCTAGAGGATCCAGGTTACCGCTTATTGTCCCGGGGCTGAGAGCGATCCAGCTTTGCCTAGTTCACTGGATAGGGCACCTGCAGCTGTCCGGTTCACCTTCAATTGACTACGGCGCTATCGTGGCTTGTGTCATTCACCAAGGGGGCACCAAAGGTGTCCTTGCAGCCTTGGAAGTGATGATTCTCGTTGGGCAGAGCGCCTTGTTCCAGCTCTGCTGTTCCCTTTCCAGGTGGGGAAAATACACAATTGGTAGGCGGTTTGCCTCAGTCGACAGGCCCTGGATGCAAGGCAATAGTCCCTTCATCCGGAGTCATTCCAGCAGTTGTGCCTTCGTGGTCCTGTTGGCATCGCATTTACAGGATAGTGCAGAGGTCGTGGCCTGCTCCCGGGACCCTCTGGCCGGTGCAATGGTGGCACCATGGGTTCTGTCATGGGCAAGAACATTCACTAGGTTCAACATGTACAATGATGAGAAGTTTGGCATGGTCACCTGCACAAGGCTGACGCCGGCATGGTCATGCGAGAGTGCTCATGGATGGGCCGAGGTCAGTGTCAGCTGTCTGCCTTTCCTCCTCTCCAGTTGCTGCCAAGAATCCTTCACAGGATTGAGGCGGAAGGGATTTCAGTCATTCTCGTGGCTCCAGACTGGTCTCGCCGAGCTTGGTACGCCAGCCTGGTCAGGCTTGCCGCT
Source organism: Pelophylax lessonae (assembly GCF_965119305.1). Lineage (NCBI taxonomy): Eukaryota > Metazoa > Chordata > Amphibia > Anura > Ranidae > Pelophylax > Pelophylax lessonae. Next base: position 577,996,903 of record NC_138770.1, on the reverse strand, counting down.
GACGCTCCTTGGAGGCTTCCTCTCAGGGAGGATTTCTTATCTCCGGGGCTGATCTCCTGTCCGGGTTTACGGTCGCTGGCTTGTCGGCCCAGCTTGCTGGCTTGGCTGTTGTAAGCCAGGGTCCAAAGGACGGAGGGTTGTCTGCTTTGGTGATTCCCACCCTGCGTAAAGCGTGGGAAGCGTCTTCTCTGATGATTTATCTTTCATCATATGAGAAAGTCGCGTATTGCGTGGTGTGAGTCTTCTTGGGCTCCCCCTCGCTCTTACTCAGTGGCTGGATCTTGGCTTCCTTCAACGGGGGGGGGGGTTGATCAAAAGTTGGCCTTGAGTACTATCAAGGGTCAGGTTTTGGCTTTGGTAATTTTTATTCCACAGGCCACTGGCCGCCCGTTCCCTGGTGCGTAACTTTTTCCAGGGCGTGCGACACTTGGTTCTTCCCGTGCGACCTCCGCTGCCAACTGGGGACCTTCATTGGTGCAGTCGGTTATTCCAGACCCTCCTTTGCGAGTATCGAGGTTATCCCCTGCTTACCTTATTGCAGAAGGTGGCCTTCTTGGTTGCTATCACTCTGCACGCAGGATGTCGGCACTGGCTACATTGTCCTTTCGTTCTCCCTATATGTTGGTTCATGGGACCAGGTGGTACTTCGTCTGGATCCGTCCTTTCCTCCGAAGATGGTTTCTAGTGTTCACTTGCACGAGACCATTGTGTTGCCATCTTGTGTCCTAAGCCCCCTCATCCTACGGAAGGTGCACCGCATACTCTGGATGGAGTTCGGGCACTCGAGGTGTACTTGACAACTGAGTCTTCCTGTAGTCAAGTTCGCTCTCTGTGCTCATTGATGGCCCAAGGACAGGGCTGCCTATGTCTGCTGTGACTATTTTCAGGTGAATTGGACAGTCGGTAGTGCAGGCTTTTTCATTTATGGGTCAAGTCCTACCCTTCCCTGTTTCTGGGCCTTCTACTTGGGCGCCTAGTGCTTTCTGGGCTTTTTTAACTACGTCCGTTAATAAACGATAAAGAAAACTGGATTTTTGACTTACCGTAAATTCCTTTTTTCTTAAGTTCATTGATGCAGTACCCGCCCCTCTATGTTGGGTTGGTATTACCTTCTGACACTGCTTTGATACAAAACTGACATCCTATGCAGGAAGAGAGAGGGTGTACCCTCTGGGACTGCCCATAGGCGTAGCCAGAACTTTTTTCTGCCTAATGTACTCCTGTAGGGGGCAGTATTACCCTACTGATATGAATCAGAGAGAACTGCGTCCGTCAATGAACTTAAGAGAAAAGGATTTTACAGTAAGTCAAAAATCCAGTTTTCTTTTCACGTAAGGCCATTCCGGCTCTCTACCGTCATGTGGAAGGTAGTGTTTTGGCCTCGTTGGACAGAGCAGTCAGCAGGAAGGTTCACATAACTGCTGACTCTTAGTCCAGCAGGCATGGACAGGGATGTTGCATTTCCTTCATGGCACACTGGGTAACTCTGCTGGGTGCTGGGAAGGATGCAGGACAGGGTTCAGAGACGCAGCTTGTTTCGCCATCACGCCTCCAAAAAGCTGGTGCTGGTTCTGCCATATCTGGCTACTCCACCACCTCCTCCTCTTCTTCTTCCTCCATGTCCTCTTCTGCTCAATTGTCCTCTAAAGCAGCAGTGCTCCCTAAGTGTTCAAGGGGCTACTCATGCAGTCAGGCTAAAAGATGCCATTCTGTGCTTCAGTTAGTCTGTCTAAGGGATAGGAGTCACACCGGGGCAGAGATTCTGTCAGCTCTGCAGGGGCAGGCTCAGAGATGTTTGTTGCCATGACAGCTTGAGCCAGGAATGGTTGTATACGACAATGGCACGAATCTTCTCTTCACCCTCCGACAGGGACACTTGACACATGTTCCATGCTTGGCACATGTCCTGAATCTGGTGGTGCAGCATTTCTTGACCAGATACCCTGGCTTCCAAGATCTCCTGAGGCAGGCCAGAAAAGTCTGTGGTAATTTCCGGCGTTCATACAATGCCAGTGCTCGCTTATCAGACATTCAACGGGAATTCAACCTGCCTACCAACCAACTCATTTGTGACATGTCCACCAGGTGGAACTCAACATCAATTGGCAATGCTGCAGCGGCTGCACACACAGCAGAGGGCCATGAATGAGTGCCTGTGTGAGTATGGCACAAAGACAGGGTCAGGGGAGCTTGGCTTTTTTTCATCACACCAGTGGCTTTTGATGCACCGTCCTGTCACCATTTGAGAAGGCCACAAGGATGGAGAGCCGGGACGATGCATGCATCAGTGACACTATTCCGCTTTGTGGAATCATGGACAGGACACTTGAGGCAGAACAGTGGGAGGAAGAGGAGGACTTCCTTTCCTCACAAGGCCCACTTTATGCAGATATCATGCCTGCAGGGACACTAAACACACAAGAGGAAGAGGAGGAGAAGGATTGTGGCAGCATGGATGTAGAGGATAGCATACAGCAGTCTTCAAGGGATGGTTGTCATTCCCCAGAAACCCCAGGAGTTGTACGTGGTTGGGGAGAGGTTGCTCCTGACAATGTCATCCTTAGTGACTCAGAAGCTCATGCCTTCTCAAACTTATGTTGCATGGGCTCCCTGATTCTGCAAAGCCTACCAAAGGACTCGAGGATTCGTGCTATCAAGGAGAGAGATAATTACTGGTTGGCAACCCTTCTTGATCCACGTTACAAGGGTAAAGTTGTAGGTTAACATTCTCTAGATGCGTTTCTGAGGCATCGTTCAGCCAAAGGAGGAGCGTTGGAGAAGGCGGCCGGCTGACCGATGCCTTTAAACAGTTCTTTAGTCCACAGCAGCTCCCAGGGCTGTTAGGTTTAAGTAACCATCGGCAGCATCTCCATCATATGGTGCATAATTATCTAGAGGCAAGAGCAGACTTGGAGACCTTTCCAAGTGAGCATCCACTGGGTTACTGGGTCTTGAGGACAGACCACAGGCCAGAACTTGCTCAATATGCAATGGAGCTACTAACCTTTCCTGCTTCCAGCGTGTTTTCCGAATGGATGTTCAGTGCTGCTGGAGGTTTTGTGATGGACAAAAGAGTGCATCTGTCCACAGATTCTGTTGACCAGCTGACTTTTATCAAAATGAATCAGTCCTGGATCAACAGTAACTATCAAGCCCCTGATGCTGATGTAACTGATTGAATTTGCTAGGGGTCTGCGATCCCTTGAAGACTGCATATGCTGCCTATCCTATTCCTCAACCTTGATTCTGCTAGCTTCCAACAATGTTTTTGGTTTAGGTCACCACCAACCCCCAAGGCCTAATTTTTCTGCACTTATATGACAGGTGCATACAATTTAAATTTCGTATGTCATTTTTTAAATTTTTAACCCTGCCCCTGTGCCCTGCTCCCAGCAAGAGTAACTGTGGGGGGTTTCCGGTGTTCAGGCACCACCAACACCAAAGATCCAATTTTTGGCACCTATATGACAAGTACATGCGATTTCAAATTTATATGGAACTCTACCAGCATGTCCCATTTCTGCACCCAGCAAGAGTAACTGTTGAGGGGTTATGGTGTTCAGGCACCACCAACACCAAAGGCACAATTTTTCTGCACCTGTATGACAAGTACATACGATTTCAAATTTGTATGGAATTTTTACCAGCAGGGCCCGTTCATGCGCCCAGCAAGAGTAACTGCAAGGGGTTGCAGGGTTCAGGCACCACCAACACCCAAGGCCCAATTTTTATGCACCTGTATGACAAGCACATGCGATTTCAAAATTTGTATAGAATTTCTACCAGCATGGCCCGTTCCTGCGCCCAGCAAGAGTAACTGCGAGGGGTTGGGGTGTTCAGTCACCACCAACAACCAAGGCCCAATTATTCTGCACCTGTATGACAAGTACATGCGATTTCAAAATTTGTATGGAATTTTTAGCAGCAGGGCCCGTTCCTGCGCCCAGCAAGAGTAACTGTGAGGGGTTACGGTGTCCAGGCACCACCAACAACCAAGGCTCAATTTTTCTGCACCTGTATGACAAGTACATGCGATTTGAAATTTGTATGTATATTTGTATATGACATTTAGAAATGTAAGTATTGCTGTAGCAGGCTACATACATCGTACAGATGCGCTACTTTACAGGCACATTAAGGGGACCCCCCCAGGCAATTTGAAGGAATTTTTCATTTTTATAGTTTCACTTTAAGCCTCATTAAAATCAGTAAATCACTGCTGCTTTAAAAACAATTGTTTTTTAAAAAAAATTTGCATTGCTACATGTTCCCCAGGTCAGTACCCAGACCCCCATACACTTTGGGCAATAACTTGAATTTAAGCTTTGAAAATGAGGGCATTTGATTTTTGACGTTCGAGCCCCATAGACTTCAATGGAGTTTGTTTTCCCCTGTTTGCGGTGTTCTAGTGCGAACCGAACAGGGGAAGTTTTGGCTCATCACTATAATCCAGCACCATAGGTAAATCCCACTTGGAGAACAGAGTTCTCCTGGTGGATCTCATGTGGAGTGCTGCTTTTAGGAGCTGAACCACTAAGGGCGTAGGTGTCCATTGTAACTTAGTGAATGCTGTTAGAGCGGACACCTGCACTTTGAGAGAACTCAAACCAAGGCCCTTGTCCAAGCCTGACTACAAAAAATGCCAATACATTGTGCACCTGGGGCTCCACATGGTAAAAATCCACAGCTTCTGGCAAATTTAATAAAATAGTTCCATATTCTGTCGTAGATGAGAGTTGTACCAACTTTTTTGTTTTTAGCATAGTCTCTGTTTCTTCCTATGTACAGCCTTGCTGTGCTATCTTCGCCCTTTAAATAGACAAATTGCTAGCCTCAACCACGCAGGGAAAGGATTAACAGTGTATTTTTGAAATAACAGTTCTGGAGCCTTGCCAGTGGGATTGGCTGCCAGAAGTGGGAACCCCAGGCATCTTGGCCAAAATGACTAAATTGCCAGAGCCACTACTGGTTCCTACCACATCCTTCTGATAAATATGGCTATTAGTGAAGTCAGAGGAAAGGATTAAACCATGCAAAAAGGCCAAGGTGAGGTCAGTGCAGAAACAGCGGTTGTCTGGGCATAGGGTAATCTTGACATAAACTTCTGCAGCTAGATGTTTTGAGGAAACACAAAAGTGTCATGCTCAGGACAACCCCACTGATGTATCAACCAAGCAAATATATCAGGACTCATTGAATGTTGTTTATAATTGTTCTGGACAATTAATTTGCTTGTTGATTCTTTTTCACTGATATTTATGTTGCCCCGCCTGGCTGAGCCCAAGAGAGCATGCTGTGCACTCTAGCTATCTGCTCTATAACACAAGCAAGCTAAAAGAAAAGAGCTATACGACCACCTACAAAGGGTCACTGTCACACTTACCTGTCCCACACTCTCTCTGTATGCAGTTGCTATTTTTCAGCCAATTATAGAGGGGCATTGTCTTAAATGACTAGTGTGCAGGTTGCTCAATGTTCAAGCAACATGTCCACACACAAGAGCCAGACCCCTGTGTTTCCTAGAATATTTTATAGTGTTTGCCAGTGTCATCTCCATGACCTTCTTTGTTCCCAGCATTTGTCAAGCCTGTTCCCAGTTCCCGTGTGACTCAGTGATCCCAACATTCCCTAGTGTCTTCTTTGTTTCCAGCCTGCATCCCCTGTAATCCTCAGGTTCCCCAGGCTGTGTCTTGCTCCTGTGACCCCATGCAGTCCTGTCAGAATCCAGTCTTCCCTCACCACCACCTCTCCCTCTGCACTCAGTTACCTGTTTGGGGAAAGCTCAAAATGTTAGATTTTCCCACAATTTTAGTCCTGGTAAGGTGTACACAGACAGCAATAAAACCCTAACTATAGATCTAATACCTCACCACTCTTTAAAAAAAAAAAAATGTTTTGGCTTTATGTATACTTTTATTTCTGATCCGCTGACTCACCCACCCTCAATACTGTGTTCAGTTCTGAAGTAGAAATTAGGACAACCATTCTCAGTGTGGAAGTATAATTTGACATATATGCTTTATAATAGAATAAGTTAACATAGCATATTTCCCAAGCACTACACAAATGTCCTCAGCTTACGCTGCAAAATATGTAGACTAATATATTTCCTCGCACACGTATTCTGTATGCCTTTCCTTAGCTATGATGTAACTAATCACAAAGAATATTGTTTCCTTGACTGAAAATGTGCATGTGTTGGCTTTTTAAACCTTTATTTCATTCTCCTAATTTCCTTTTCTATTCTAATACACCAACTAATATGTAATCTGCTTCCATTCACTGAAAGCACAGGGCCAACGCTGAGGTGGCAGATGAACCAATTGTTCCCATTATGTGCAATATATTTCCATATTATTACCTTTTTTTTTTTTTTTTTTTTTCCACAGACCTTCAGAATTGCAAGTCCCCATATGAAGTGGGAATGTTGATGTCATTAACATGTTCCTGTGTGGAAGAAAGCCTCTATCACTTAGATAAGATATTTTGCATTTCCTGCAAATTATATCTCTGTTCTAGCAATCCACCCTTGTAATGCAGATTTGACTTCCACTTAAGTCGGTGAAAGGCGTTCTATTGAGATACTAGCAGATAAAATCTTCCTTCAGAATACCTCCATGAAAGAGCGGCCTTTTGCAGGCAGAAGCATTTTGCTAAGAAAGCTCTCAATTTTCCTAATCTGGAACTATAATCTTCCTCAAATAACCATTATTTTTCCTTTAAGAAACATATAAAGTCCTTTTATCGTGCATTCCAATTTGATCTTACGTTTCTTTCGCGGCTGAAATAGCGCGTAAGTGTTAACCTTTTTCCACCATTATACAATTCTCTGAAGTGAAAGAAATCAGACATTTTCCTTTTTTCAGTGATATCGTTTCCATTTTTTCGGCAGGAAAATGGCTGATAAAATGGATTTTTGTGTTGGCAGATGTGAATTTTCTAGCGAAGCACAGGTGCTATGAGGTAATTTACTAGCTATTATTTGTTACTCAGCAATGCCAGGGATAAAGCTCTTTTTTCTAAAGTGACGTGTAGGATTCCCAGTGCTCATTAAAATATGCTCTATTCTGTGTGGATGAAATCATAAACCAACTCTATCTTTCAAGATTTAATTATTTATGCTGTTAACAATGAGTTGACCAGCAACCTGGCAGAGTCAGGTATAATCTATCAGTTTGTTTCTTAACAATAAATGTCAGGGAGAAGAAGGGTTGTTTATAAAACCATCTTGTGGAATTATGTGCACGTGTCTTCATAAACATCTGTATTAAATAGTATTTATAGCATAATCCGGGGACTTGTATTGGTTATAAGCCTATAAACATTAGGATTATGTGGCAGACTTTGAAAATACACAGATGGTGCTGTACTTAGCGGGCATAGGGTGTTTACTCTGTCCTGTACACTTTCAGGCACATTTGTAATAAAAAGAATTCTGTTATTTTTGTATTATTCTGTCATTTTTTTTTCTTTACAATTGTTGTTGTTAATATTTTAAATAAAAGGAATTGATCTGCACAAATTATCTTTCTGTCCGCATCCCACGCAGTTCATTGCTCGTAACTATCCATTGATAAACACCAATTTGTAGTTATGTATTCAATTATATGTAGACCCTAAGTTACATTTATTCTGATAAAGTACTCTGCATAATAAATAATTGTTAAATGTTTTATTGAATATCAAACATGTGACAAAAAACATCAAAAAAATCAAAGTTGGGATAACACGTCATCACAACATAACATTTGCCAAAGGAAAGAAGGAGGAAGCTAGTTCCAACAGAATAGTGCTATGTAGAGTATGTTATAAAGAGGGTTAAACCCTCACCATTGAAGTTGGATCAAAAGGCTGGAAGAATAGTCCAAGAAAAAAGGGGGGAGGGGTATCAGGGGACTGACTTTACATTTTATTTCAGACAAGATACAGGTAAGTTGCTTAGTGGGTTTAAAAGAGGGGGGGCTAGAGGCAGTAGGAAGTAAGTAAGGTAGATGTCAGGGAAGAAGTCCAAGAAGAACTGGCAAATATGCCAATTCCCAATATGGCCGCTCGACTTTCCGCATGCGCATTAGCAAAAAAGCACTCAATGACGCATTGGCATACGCGACGGTGCATTGGCATACGCAAAGCGTTCTAATTGCCAGTGTTCACAGGCCTATATAAGGACATCAATGTCTATCATACATTGCTAGATTATCTTCAGGTTTGTATCCTGTGTTCCTGTGCCTTATGCTTCTGTTTGATTACCCGTTACCGACCCGGCTTACCCCTGACCTGCTCTGGCTTCTCTCCTGGCTCTGAACCCAACTTGCTTCTTGGACCTGCTCCTGTCAATTCCAGATTGATATCCTATGTTTTGACCCTGGCTTGATCTCGACTACGCTACCTGCCTCTGCTCCTGACTGACTTGCTGTGTTTGAACCTCGGCCTTCATACCCTGCAACAAGGGTGACGCCTAGTTGAGGATTATACTGTTGACTTCCGCAAATGGTCTACAGACGCCGGATGGAATGAGGCCGCCCTTAAATACCAGTATCGGCTCGGTCTGTCTGAAATCCTTAAGAACGAGTTAGCCAGAGTTGAGGCTCCTGCTACCCTTGAAGACCTCATCAAACTGGCCATTCAGCTTGACTGCCACTTGCGAGAGCGACGATCAGAAAGGACTAATTCCTACAGAACATCTTGGATGCTGCCATCCTCAGCTACACCTATGCCTACTCCCCTGCCTGCTTCTGCCACTGAAGGAGAACCAATGCAGATTGGACTGGTACGGAGCACCTTATCTTCGGCAGAAAGGATTCGGCAGTGGCTGGCCAATCTCTGCCTGTACTGCGGAAGTACTGGACACTTCTTAAGCAACTGGCCTGTGAAGCCTACTAAGTTCCTCCCTCCTTGTCGTGTCCACTTCCAGGTCTCCAGATTTTCTCCTGCTCACCTTGTTTTACCCATCTTGTTGCAGATGGCGAAAGGGGAAATCCAGCTCCAAGCAATCATTGACTCTGGATTTCCTGGACATTACCCTGGCAAGGAAACTACAAATTCCACTCAAAAACAGGAAGCAGAGACTTAAAGTCTACCTGGTTGATGGGACCATTGCCAGATCAGGACCTGTGACACAAGAGACTATCCCTATCTTAACCTTGACAAACTCGGGTCACCAAGAATTCCTCTGTTTTGATATACTGTGTTCCCCCATGTTCTCTATCATTCTCGGGATTCCGTGACTTCGGGCGCATAACCCTCAGATTGATTGGCCCTTGGGAAAGATCTACTTCCAATCTGAATACTGCCTGCAGCACTGTTTTGTTCCAGAATCCAGTAGTGCTTCGAGTTGTCTAACAGTCCAGCCTGTCACCAGTACCAGCCAAGTAGTGCCACCAGCCTACCACGAGTACTTGGACGTAATCAACGAGAAGAAAGCTGATGCCCTACCATCTCATCAGCCATATAACTGCCCTATCAAATTACTTCCAGGTGCAGAGATCCCTTTCAGACTAATTTTTCCATTATCTGAAATTGAGCTTGAAGCCTTATGACTTTACATCACATAAAGTCTTGAGAAAGGATTCATTCGTCCATTTTCTTCGCCTGCTGTTACTGGAATTTTCTTTGTCGAGAAAAGGATCATTTACTTAGACCCTGTGTAGATTATCGGGAACTCAACAAGATCACGATCAAGAATCGTTACCCGCTCCCTCTAATTCCTGAACTTTTTCAAAGATTTTGATCCGCCCGAATCTTCACAAAACTTGATCTACATGGTGCCTACAATTTGGTTCACATCCGCGAAGGAGACGAATGTAAGACAGCATTTCGGACCTGCTTCGGGCACTATGAATATCTTGTCATGCCATTTGGGTTGTGCAACGCCCCAGCCACTTTTCAACATTTCGTGAATGTCATTTTCCGAGAGTTTTTGTATCACTTCGTGATAGTGTACCTAGATGATATTCTCATTTTCTCTGCCACCCTGGATCATCATAGGATACATGTAAAGAAAGTCTTGTGAACACTAAGGCAGCACAGACTATATGCAAAGGCAGAGAAATGTGAATCTGAGAGACTATCCAATTCTCGGGGCTAATCATATCCACAGACGGGATTTTCATGGATCCACAAAAGGTGGCCTGAAAATTATGTTTGAAATTACATTAGCATGTTGAAGCTTTAATGACAGTTTAGTGATTGGTTTAGTACTTTGAGGGTATATTTAGAAACGCACTGAATGTGACATTCACCAAACATTCACAGCGGGTGTATCTTTCTGGTGCATGTGATTTAAAAAGAACATAATATAATCTTTTTTATATATACCCTGTTTCCCTGAAAATAAGCCCTACCCTGAAAATAAGAGCTAGCATTCATTTTGGGGATGGCTGCAATATAAGCCCTACCCCAAAAATAAGCCCTAGTTAAGGTCGTTCTAAAAAGATTCAATCAATTTTTTAAAAAGATTATATAATGTGCAGTGTGTCTCCTTTTTTACTTTATTGTGAAAAATAGATTATTTACAGCGCGCTGGGCGCTCATATGACCTGAGGTAGATCTCCTCTCCTCGCGGTTTACGTCAGTGGCCCCTCACTCTGCAGTGCGGAAAGCGGGGAAGAAGAGCTCCGGTGGGTCATGTGAGCACCCAATGTCACTGTAAATAAGGTATTTTCTACTATAAAGTTACAAAAAGAGACACACTGCACACTCTATAATCTTTTTACAAAACGCATTATACAATTTTATCATCCCTTTAATCAAGGTTTATTTTTGGGATTACTGAATGTCCTAATGCTGACTCCTGAGAAGACAGGGGATGCAGGAACTTTTTTAAAAACATTTTATTGTTTATTCCAGGTTTTTGAGAACAAAGAGAGGGGTAAATGACAAAATACAAGCACTGTGCTGTCTATCATGCCTTAAAGAATCAGGATTTTTTAGGACATCAAAGTGTAACTTTAGTCAGGAAAGTAAGTCCTAATCACTTCAGGTTGGCCCCTTTTGCCAGTATAGCGATAAAAACTTCACAAATAACTGCCTATACTGTTCAAAATCCAGTAATGCACTGTTTCACCCCGCTCAGCACATGTTCAGTTGCTCTCAGTTTTTAGGCACTGCCGAGTTTGTAGAGGCCAAGTGGACTTAAACCCTCCTATTCTGTACAGCCAATGAAGCTGCTTCTGTTTGATCTGCAACTACCCTGGTGCTACACATGTGATCAGTTATGACACAAGCAAACATGACAGTTAGCAATCAACGGGTTTAGTTCTGCTTTATGATTTACTGCTGTTCAGGGGCTCTGAGCTTCAGCAAAATGACAGCCTCCAGCAAGAAGAAACAGAAAAAATGCTGGAGGCAATTTACAGCACACACTAATTTTGGTAGAATAATAAATATTAATGTGGAATGTATATTTCTTGCTAAAGAACATTATAAGTGCCTATACTGTTTCAAATCCATTAATGCATGGTCTGATTCCTGCTCTGCACAGCCTCAGTTAGTCTCTATTCTCAGCACTGCACCAAAAATCAGAGCCACTAGAGGCCAATCTGCTAACAGCCTAAAAATTTGCTCCTGCTCAGAAGCTGTGGGCTTCAGCAAAATGACAGCCTCTGGGAAAAAGAAACAGGAGCAATGCTGAAGGCAATTTACAGCACACGCTAATTTTGGTAGCATAAATATTAATGTGGAATGTATGTTCCTTGCTAAAGAACTTATTTTTTATCAAGTTGTTATGGGTAAAAGTTCCACTTAAATAAAAAATATCTCTCTTTATTCAATAGAGATAAAAGATATGAACACAGTATAAACGCTTGCAATTGATTACATTAAGGGTTTACGTAACATGTATAGATTCCATCATGGGGAGATCTCTTCAATATCAGTCTGTAAATAGTAAAACCTCAACACGTTTCAACTCATAAAGAGTCTTCATCAGGAGGTAAACAAAACAATCTGAAATACAAATATATATAAATACCAGCAACATTCACAGAGAACATTGTAAAAATGAAAAAGGAAACAAACGTACAATTCAAATGAATATTACAGATACTTACAAAAAGCCCAATGATGCATAAATAAATAAAAGCGAGGATGCAAATCCAAAGAAAACCCTGGAGTGCAGACCTGGTGTAAGAGATCCTAAGCCCAGCCATGCCCTCAAATCAACGATGGAATGGTCACCTAACAAAAAAAACACACAATCATATCACTGTATGGTCAAAAAACAGTTATTAACTTCTAGTGAATGTCAAATTCACTGCTAAATAAACATGCATTATAGGCAAAATATTTTAAGTGCCCCACCCTCCACATTATTGTAGCCTCAATTCCATTTGTAAAATGACTATATCCTAAGAAATCTAAAATCAAATGAAAAGAAAATAAATCTTCAATGAAAAGAGGTCTTTGAAATCTAGCAGATTTACAGCATAATAATTCTATAACTATTATGAATTTTCTCACCTAAATATTATATTTTGTGTTTTTTAATTATTATTTTTATTAGCTGTACATGAAAAAAAAAAACAAGTTTAAAGCAGTATTAAACCCAAAACCAAAAATGTAATACATTGCAGCTTAATAATCCTTAGATGTTGTGGCTGCATTGGTTTTCTTTTTACGTTTTTTTTTTCAATCTGATTTCATCTGGTGATCTGGCCAGTTACAGACCTCCTGTATTAGCATGCTCTCACTCTGGATGAAGGAGCATAGGGGCACCTTTGGAAAGCAGCTTTGTTAAACTAGGGGGAAGGGTGTGTTAGATGTACTAGCAGCTTTAGATACACTAACAAACTGATACCAAACTCCAGTTCACACTTTATAAGAAGTTACAGCAACATTTTTTTCTTGGGATAAAGGTTTTACATTATTAAATAAAAGCTGACCATTGTACTGGCCAGATCAAGCTATACAAAAAGATGGCAACCACCCTAATTTATACCTTCTTTTGCAGTAAGGTGCACATGGAAAGGCAATGCACATTACAAACAGACAAACAGACAAAACATTTCCAGCTCACTTACGAGCTAGCCTGCAACAAAAAACAAAAAAACAAATTTACCCCGTCTAACAATTTACAATAAAAACAGACTGCAGTATACAGAGGAGCCTTGACATAGGCTATGAGTCTTCCAAATATACACTATATTACCAAAAGGATTGGGACGCCTGCCTTTACACGCACATGAACTTTAATGGCATCCCAGTCTTAGTCCATAGGGTTCAATATTGAGTTGGCCCACCCTTTGCAGCTATAATGGCTTCAAATTTTCTGGAAAGGCTGTCCACAAGATTTAGGAGTGTGTCTATGGGAATGTTTGACCATTCTTCCAGAAGCGCATTTGTGAGGTCAGGCACTAATGTTGGAGAGTAGGCCTGGCTCGCAGTCTGCGCTCTAATTCATCCCAAAGGTGTTCCGTTGAGTTGAGACCTTGCTTTGTGCATTGGTTCGCAGTCACGTTTGAACAGGAAGGGGCCATCCCAAACTGTTTTCATTACGTTGGGAACATGAAATTGTCCAAAATGTCTTGGTATGCTCACTGGAACTAAGGGGTTAAGCCCTGAAAAACCCCACACCATAACCCCCCCTCCACTAAATGATTTGAGCCAGTGCACAAAGCAAGGTCCATAAAGACATGGATGAGCAAGTTTGGGGGGAACTTGACTGGCCTGCACAGAGTCCTGACCTCAACCCGATAGAACACCTATAGGATGAATTAGAGTGGAGACTGCTAGCCAGGCCTTCTTGTCCATCAGTGCCTGACCTCACTAATGTGCTTCTTGAAGAATGGTCAAACATGCCCATAGACACTCCTAAACCTTGTGGACAGCCTTCCTAGAAGAGCTGAAGCTGTTATGTAGCTGCAAAAGGTGGGCCAACTCAATATTGGTCAGACTGACCGACTGAGAGAGGAATCACCGCCAGGAACTGCTAGTGACAGGCTTAAAGGGACACACACTAGGTAAGTAAGACTGGTGACTGAGATTGAACAGTGACTGAGGGTGTAGTGTAGTACCTGAGTATCTGGGAGTACCTGTTGCTACCTGAGTACCTGAGTGTCTGGGAGTACCTGTTGCTACCTGAGTACCTGAGTGTCTGGGAGTACCTGTTGCTACCTGAGTACCTGAGTGTCTGGGAGTACCTGTTGCTACCTGAGTATCGGGGAGTACCTGTTGCTACCTGAGTATCTGGGAGTACCTGTTGCTACCTGAGTGTCTGGGAGTACCTGTTGCTACCTGAGTATCTGGGAGTACCTGTTGCTACCTGAGTACCTGAGTGTCTGGGAGTACCTGTTGCTACCTGAGTACCTGAGTGTCTGGGAGTACCTGTTGCTACCTGAGTACCTGAGTGTCTGGGAGTACCTGTTGCTACCTGAGTATCGGGGAGTACCTGTTGCTACCTGAGTATCTGGGAGTACCTGTTGCTACCTGAGTACCTGAGTGTCTGGGAGTACCTGTTGCTACCTGAGTATCTGGGAGTACCTGTTGCTACCTGAGTACCTGAGTGTCTGGGAGTACCTGTTGCTACCTGAGTACCTGAGTGTCTGGGAGTACCTGTTGCCACCTGAGTATCTGGGAGTACCTGTTGCTACCTGAGTACCTGAGTGTCTGGGAGTACCTGTTGCTACATGAGTGTCTGGGAGTACCTGTTGCTACCTGAGTACCTGAGTGTCTGGGAGTACCTGTTGCTACCTGAGTATCTGGGAGTACCTGTTGCTACCTGAGTACCTGAGTGTCTGGGAGTACCTGTTGCTACCTGAGTACCTGAGTGTCTGGGAGTACCTGTTGCCATCTGAGTATCTGGGAGTACCTGTTGCTACCTGAGTATCTGGGAGTACCTGTTGCTACCTGAGTATCTGGGAGTACCTGTTGCTACCTGAGTGTCTGGGAGTACCTGTTGCTACCTGAGTATCTGGTAGTACCTGTTGCTACCTGAGTATCTGGGAGTACCTGTTGCTACCTGAGTGTCTGGGAGTACCTGTTGCTACCTGAGTGTACTGTGAATGTTGTGCGTCTGCCCGGGCTGTGCGACTGAGAGTGTTGTGCGTCTGACCGGGCTGTGCGACCGTTGTGCGTCTGACCGGGCTGTGCGACTGAGAGTGTTGTGCGTCTGACTGGGCTGTGCGACTGAGAGTGTTGTGCGTCTGACCGGGCTGTGCGACTGAGAGTGTTGTGCGTCTGACCGGGCTGTGCGACTGAGAGCGTTGTGCGTCTGACCGGGCTGTGCGACTGAGAGCGTTGTGCGTCTGACCGGGCTGTGCGACTGAGAGTGTTGTGCGTCTGACCGGGCTGTGCGACTGAGAGTTGTGCGTCTGACCGGGCTGTGCGACTGAGAGTTGTGCGTCTGACCGGGCTGTGCGTCTGACCGGGCTGTGCGACAGAGTTGTGCGTCTGACCAGGCTGTGCGACTGAGAGTTGTGCCTCTGACCGGGCGGTGCGACTGTGAGTGTTGTGCGACTGACCGGGCTGTGAGATTGTGAGTGTTGTGCAACTGAGTGTCAAGTGAGTGAAGCGGAGTACCAGAGGGTGAGAAGGTAGAGTTAGGAAGCCAGGAAATAGCCACATAGGATAGACTTAAGTCGCTGAATCCCCATTAGATTAGATTAGTAGGTACAATGCCCGGCGGGTGTGGAGATGCGACACAGTGTACATCTTGTGATATGTATGCGTTCCTCAGACATGTGATCGAGGGCGAATACAAATGCGCAAAATGTAAGCACGTTGCTTCCCTGGAAGCCAGGTCCTGAATCTAGGGAAGCAGCTGGCAACACTGAGACGAATGTCCATACCGGAGGAGAGCCAGGATCGTACCAGTCAGGTGCAGACAGGGGTCTGCACAGAGGTGGGCGGAGTATTGGAGGTGCAGGCATCAGAGCAGAGTAGAGGGGTGACAGTTAGGAGGGGTAGAAGGGGACAAGGCAAGGAGGCTGATCCTGGGCTGGAGCACCCCAATAGATACACCCCGTTGTGGGATGTTGGGGAAACCAGTCAGGGACCAGCATTGCTGGAGCAGAGTGACGCCCCTAGCTGCCAGGGGAAGAACTCCTCCAGTGAGGCCGGGAGAAAGGGAAAGGAAAGACAGGTGCTGGTGGTAGGGGACTCAATTATTAGAAGGACAGACAGTGTAATCTGTGACAAAGACCGTGTGTGCAGAACAGTCTGTTGTTTGCCGGGCGCTCGGGTTCGGCACATCGCGGATCGGGTGAACAGATTATTGGGTGGGGCTGGGGAAGACCCAGCTGTCATGGTACACGTGGGTACCAATGACATAGGCAGAGGAAGATGGAGAGTCCTAAACGATTTCAGGGACTTAGGCGCTAAGTTGAGGACTAGGACCTCCAAGGTAGTATTTTCCGAAAAACTACCTGTACCTCGAGCCACACCAGAGAGGCAGCGGGAGATTAGGGAAGTTAACGAGTGGCTGAGGAGCTGGTGTAGTAAGGAGGGTTTCGGGTTCCTGGAGAACTGGGCCGACTTCTCAGTCGGCCACCGGCTCTTTGGTAGGGACGGATTGCACCTAAATGGGGTGGGTGCAGCCGTACTGGGTGAGAGGATGGCCAAAAAGTTAGAGGGGCTTTTAAACTAGGGAATGGGGGGGAGGGTACAGATGTAGAATTAGCCAGTGGAAAGCAAGATTCAGAGGGCAGAAATGGGGGCATTAGCGGTAGGGTGTTCGGAGCTCCTATACCCAGGGTGGGTATGGGGAAAAATCAAGAGAGCAGCCTAAAAACATCAAAAGAGGATATAGGTAACCGGTCAACATTAAGAGGTTTGTATACCAATGCCAGAAGCCTGGCCAACAAGATGGGAGAGCTGGAGCTGCTGATGTTTGAGGAGGACTTAGATTTTGTGGGGATAACTGAGACTTGGTTTGACAGCTCCCATGACTGGATGGCGACCATTCAGGGGTATTCCCTTTATCGCAGGGATAGAGAAGGTAAAAAAGGGGGAGGGGTATGTCTGTATATTAAGAACAGTATACAGGTAAATATGAGGGATGATATTAATAATGGAGCTAAGGACGAGGCAGAATCCCTATGGGTAGAGCTTCAAAGGGAAGGCACGGTGGGGAAGGTAATATTGGGCGTATGCTATAGGCCCCCCAACCAGAGGGAGGAGGGTGAGGCGGACCTAATGTTACAGATAGGATTGGCAGCAAGGATGGGAAATATCATTATAATGGGGGACTTTAATTATCCAGATATAGACTGGGCAGAAGGAACTGCGCACTCAGCCAAGGCTAGGCAGTTCCTAAATGTTTTGCAGGACAATTTCATGGGTCAGATGGTGAATGCACCGACAAGAAACAATGCGGTACTTGACCTACTGATTACCAACAATACAGACCTGCTCAAGGATATAGAAACACGGGACAACTTAGGAAACAGTGACCATAGGTCAATTGGTTTCAGTATTAATTACAGTAATAGGAAGCACAAGGGTAATATAAGGACACTGAATTTCAAAAGAGCCAATTTCCCTAAACTGCGCTCGCTGCTAGAAAATATCAAATGGGATAGAACCCTGGGAACAAAGAACACAGAGGAAAAATGGGAGTGCTTCAAGAGCATACTTAACAAGGGGATTGGCCAGTGCATTCCAAAGGGAAATAAATTTAAAAGAGCAAAACTAAACCCTGGGTGGCTAAACTCCAACATAAAAATGTATATTAGTGCTAAAGAAAAGGCCTTCAAAAAATACAAGACTGAGGGGTCATTGGCAGCATTTAAGCATTACAAAGAGTGTAATAAGAAATGTAAAGATGAAATCAGGGCGGCTAAAATAGAACACGAGAGACATATAGCGGAGGAGAGTAAAAAGAACCCCAAGAAATTCTTTAAGTATATAAACAGTAAGAAAGCGAGGCCAGAACACATTGGCCCCATAAAAGATGACAAAGGAAATATGGCCACTGAGGACAGAGAAAAGGCGGAAGTGTTAAATAATTTCTTCTCTTCAGTCTTCACAAAAGAATCGGGGGGCTACACGAACCTTGCTTGTAAGGCCGAACTAAATAATACACCTCAGGAAGTGCCGCCATGGCTAACAGAAGATAGACTTAGAGCTAAGCTAGAGAAACTTAACATAAATAAATCCCTGGGACCGGATGGCTTGCACCCGAGGGTTCTTAATGAGCTCAGCCAGGTGATTGCCAGACCACTATTCTTGATCTTTAAGGATAGTTTACAGACGGGTATGGTGCCAGCTGATTGGAAAAAAGCCAACGTGGTACCAATATTTAAAAAGGGGCCGAGATGTATCCCCGGTAACTATAGGCTGGTCAGCCTAACATCAGTAGTCTGCAAAATTTTGGAGGGGATGTTAAGGGACCACATACAAGACTTTAGTAATGAAAATGGTATTATAAGTAGTAATCAGCATGGATTCATGAAAAATCGTTCTTGCCAAACCAATCTATTAACCTTCTACGATGAAGTGAGCTGCCACCTAGATAAGGGAAAGCCTGTGGATGTGGTGTATCTGGACTTTGCAAAGGCCTTTGACACCGTTCCCCACAAACGCTTACTGTACAAACTAAGGAAGGTAGGTATGGACCATAAGGTGAGTACCTGGATAGAGAACTGGCTCCAGGGGAGAGTCCAGAGGGTGGTGGTTGATAGGGAGTACTCGGATTGGGCGGGTGTGGAAAGTGGGGTCCCCCAGGGTTCTGTCCTGGGACCAATCCTGTTTAATTTATTCATAAATGATCTAGAGGAGGGGATATCTAGTACAATCTCAGTATTTGCAGATGATACTAAACTAGGCATGCCAATATCTTCTATGCAGGATGTGGAAACCTTGCAAGCGGACCTGACGGGGTGGGCAACTACATGGCAGATGAGGTTTAATGTTGAAAAATGTAAAGTAATGCACCTGGGGGCCAGAAACAAGAAAGCAAGCTACTCACTAGGGGGGGAACCTCTGGGTGAGTCTAGGATGGAAAAGGACTTGGGGGTACTGGTAGACAACAGGCTTGGCAGTGGCATGCAATGCCAAGCCGCTGCAAGCAAAGCCAACAGAATACTGGGATGTATAAAAAAGGGGATTCACTCCAGAAATAAAGAGATTATTCTCCCGCTCTACAAGACTCTGGTCCGGCCACATCTGGAGTATGCTGTCCAGTTCTGGGCACCGGTCCTCAGGAAGGATGTGCTGGAACTGGAGAAAGTCCAGAGAAGGGCAACAAAAATGATTAGGGGAATGGAGGACATCAGCTATGAGGATAGGCTACAAGCACTGAACCTATTCTCTCTGGAGAAGAGACGATTGAGGGGGGATATGATATCAATGTACAAATACTGTACTGGCGACCCTAGCATAAGGAACAAACTATTCAGAGAAAGGAGATACAATAAGACACGTGGCCACTCACTAAGACTAGAGGAAAGGCGGTTTAACCTTAAAGTGTGTAAGGGGTTCTTCACTGTAAGAGCGGTAAGGATGTGGAATTCTCTTCCACAAGCAGTTGTATCAGCAGGAAGCATTGATAGTTTCAAAAAACTAGTAGATGGGCACCTTAGAGACAACAACATACAGGGGTATACGATGTACGGTTAAAAGCGAACACACACACATCATAGGTTGAACTGGATGGACTGATGTCTTTTTTCAACCTCACTAAATATGTAACTATGTAACTATGTAAATATTGAACCCTACGGACTAAGACTGGGATGCCATTAAAGTTCATGTGCGTGTAAAGGTTGGTGTCCCAATACTTTTGACAATATAGTGTATTTGCAAATATGTGTGCAACCAAAACCTCAATCTAACATGCATCATTAGGGTTTATTTGTTTTGTTTTTTTTTTTGTTTTTTTGCAGGCTAGCTGGGAAGTGTGTTGAGAATTGTTTGTCTGTTTGTTACTGGTCAGATCACCAGATAAAAATAATGGAAAGAAAGCCTAAAAAAACCAATGCAGCCATCATAACTAAGAATAGGTAAGCTGCAATATAATATTTGCTTTTGGGTTTAAAGTATAACTAAAGGCAAAACCTTTTCCTGGTGCCTCCATGGCAGCATACCTGTGATAGAGCTCCGCCTCTACTCCTCCTACCCCCAGCAGTCTCCTTTTTTTCCTCATACCTCTGGACTGGTGAAGAGTAGCAGTATGTCCCTACCTGCTGACCATCTGGCAGCTTCCGCTGGGTTAAGCCTCTCCCAAGCGCAGTCCCTGTACTCGGGCCGCTCAAAGCGCTAAAAAGTCTGGGAACCCCTTCTGCAGGTCTTTTGGGGTATGCAGAGTTTCCTAATGAGGAACGCAGTCTGCCATAACTCTTTTGCATAAAGAGTTTTTTTGTGATTGGCATTGATGGCGGCAGCAGGATCAGCATTCTTTGACTTCCCCCGCTATCTTTCTTTAGGTATCTACATTTATTTTCCCCCCTCTCCAGGTGAGTTTGTTCCATTTTATTGTATCCCTCCTTCCCCTCCATCTGCTTAATTTTCCCCTTTCTCTTTACCAGCCAGCCAGGCGTTCCTTGGGGTGTAGTTTTTCCTTCCTCCATTCATTCAGAGAATCATTTATTTAAAAAAAAAAAAAAATATATATATATATATATATATATATAGGTATATGTGTGTGTGTGTATGTCTGTGTATATATATATATATATATATATATATATATATATATATATATATATGTATATGTGTGTTGTGGGAGATTAGCTCACAGGGATCACCTTTTCCAGGAAAGTAAGGCCAGCCTGTAGGTCATTTCTTTAAAGTCGGGTGGGTTGCCAGCTTTATTTAGCAGAGGTTTGGAAATATGAAAAAACATCAAAACAGTAAAATAGATCCTTGCCATCCGCGATAACTACACAGCAGTTTTTCTCACTATATAGTGTGGGGCTGGTCCCCATCACCCACAAAACACATGGGAAAGCAAACCTTTTTTTTTTTTTCCAAAAAGAGCTCCTCTTCCAGATTTCCTTCTGAGTCTCAGACCAGAACTTTCCTGTGCTCTCTTCCTGTTCATTTAAAGTGCAGCTGATCATGGACTCAGGTGACCCACAATCTCTGGACCGAAGCCTAGCCTGTCATAGAGGCTGGAAAAACCCGGGCCGTATTCCGGTTTAGTCTCTTACTACCGAACGTATGCGAGGTGAGATATACCGATTATTGACTACCTCACCTCGCATACCGTCACTATGTGTGTGTAATTAGTGGAGTGCAAAGAAAGGTTGTAAACGGCGCTACCTGGTGCAAATAAATATTTAGATAAAAATAGAGTGCAATCTCTTATAGTCCATATTAAAATGAGGGGGTGTATCCCAAAAAAATTATTAAAGATATCTACACTGTGTGTCAAGTGATTATAAATAAATTACCTGGTATGTGATGGATAAAACCCAGAAAGTGCTAAAGTGCAACAAATAAATAGCATAGACAGTGTTTTTTATTTATTGTGATATACAAATAATAAAATCATCAACTGTGAGAAAAACAAATATTGGTGAGTATTTCTGGCAATGTTACTGTCAAGGGTGCAGCATGCCAGTGGAAACCATTTAAGTGAAGAAAGGTGAAGTCAGGGATTTAACCCTGGTGAAAAATAAACCAACAAAAAGAAAACCAGCTGCAATCACCTGTGTGACCACTAGGTGTCGCGCTGTATATACAACCTGCCCTAAGCAAATGTTCAGGCAAGATGGATCCTCACAGGTCCCCTCTCCACAATCAGCCAAGCACCAAATGGCGAATATCCATATGGGGAGAAG
Source organism: Pelophylax lessonae (assembly GCF_965119305.1). Lineage (NCBI taxonomy): Eukaryota > Metazoa > Chordata > Amphibia > Anura > Ranidae > Pelophylax > Pelophylax lessonae. The sequence goes on along the minus strand of NC_138770.1, from coordinate 577,975,187 downwards.
AAGAAAAGGGGAGCCTCGTGAAGTATACAATCAAAAACTGCAGTGAAAAAGAACGTAGCATCCACTCACTGTATGGAGCCGCGGTAGCTGCCTCGCATCAGTTGCAATCGCCGGGAAGCTTCCGCGTTCCACGACGGTAGAGTCTCAAACCGGAAGTAACGCTGTGACGCAATGGACCCGCCCTACGCGTTTCGTCATCGACGTCTGCTGGAGCGGCGTCACCACGGCGCACTCCCGGTCTTGTCCTTGCCCTTGTCATGGCAACAGATAGGCTGCCGTCAGCCATCTTGGTGCTCCGTGTTCGTTGCCGAATGGAGGCCATCTTACTCCTCCCTGTATTGCTACAGGTGAGCAAAGAGGGCGGCTTAATTTACATCATTTGTGAAGCAGCTATTCACGGGGCTACTACGGAGACCACAGCATAAAAATAAATTAAAAATTGCAAAAGAAAGAGTATATCATTTTTTTCTAAAATATTTTAAACTGGGGTATAACCTTTAATGATATAAAATATAACAATTAATCGTACTGAAAAAATTTACAAAACTTAAAAACAATGTGGAGAGTCTTTGCAAGCCCTGAATGCATAAAAATACTGGGAACATTCCTAGGGCTATGCTCTATATAAGTTATCCTATCCACCTCATGGGGGGATTTGGATGTCAAGGTATATTCTTAGGAAAAAAACGGCTAAATATGTAAGGGAAAAAAGCTGGAAAAACTATAATCCAACATCATCTAAAAAAACACAAACCAAAACCAAAAAAATATAATCCGATGTTGGATGAGAAGGCTAGGACATGAATTTTCTTGAACACATAAAAATTGCCGTTTTCAGTAGGAATGGGTATAATGGGAAGTTTATTCAAATGCAAAGAGGATATGTGTGTGTGGGAAAGGTATATATTGATAGTGTATATAAAATTGTGATAAAAAATGGTAAAATTGTTGATAAAAAGGAGGATACAAAAAGGAGGATAAAAACGGAGGATAAAAAAAGGATAAAATTGAAATAATAAAAATAGAAAAAGAGGAATTGGAACTAATGGATACGAGAAATCCTCAAAGTGTTCTGCACAAATTCCAGAAGGGAGGATGGGTAGTAGCAATGATAATAGATGCGGAAGAGGCTATACATCTAATGGAATTTTTTGGTACAAAAATCTGTCCAAGGTATGTACTGGAGGAACAAAACAACTACATAAAAAACTGCATAAAAAAGCGTAAAAAGCACGTGAAAAACAACAGATGCATAAAGGGAGAGAAAGAGCCAAGGCATGAGAAACGGTAAATGGAGAGTGGTAAAAATTACTGAATGTTCATGGTAAAATATAAATTATATTGAAGTGGACATGTGGAAATCCATTTAAAACTCTGAACACATCTTATAAAAACTCCAAAAGAACTCCAAAAAATATCTTTTTATCTTTTTAAAATCATATCTTAAAAAATCTCCTGTAAAAATCTCAAAACTTTTCAAAAAGTTCCATAAAGAAGTCCTAGTGAAAAAAGGAGGACCTTTTCCAAGGTAAGGGGAGGGGGGTTTTTTGAATGTCAGATAAAAGCGGAGATTTTGAATACAAAGAATCTTTTTTTGTAAAAAAGGGGGTGTTCAGACATCAGTAATAAAACAGTTCAGGTCTATGTCAGCATTTAGTCCATCAGGTCTCAAAGATCGCATCAGGAAAATCCACTTAGTTTCATTTTTCGAAATCATTCTTCTCTTATTACCTCCTCTCCAGTCCCCTTTTATTTTATCAATGCCATAAAAAATTAGGCCAGAGGGGTCCTGGGAGTGTCTTTCCTTGAAATGTCTCGACAAGTTATGTTTGTCAAAGCCCTTCTTTATATTTTTGACGTGTTCCCTGATTCTCACGTATAGGGGGCGGGTGGTTCTCCCTATATACTGCAGATGACAAGGGCATTCAATGACGTATGTAACATGTGTACTGGTGCAAGTGATGGTGTCTTTTATTTTATACTCTACCCCTGTAGTGAAAGATTTAAAAGTTTTGATTTTTCTAGGTTGCCTCCTGTTGGTCCTACAAGGTAAGCATTTTTGGCACCTGAAAAAACCATTGATGCTTGTAGGGAGAGAAATGGTTTTGGGTGGATTTATCACATTATGTACCACCCTATCTTTAAGTGTGGGTGCCCGCCTATATACGAAGGATGGTTTGCTTGGAAGAATTCTCTTCAAGGTTCTATCTGCTGTCAATATGGGCCAATGTTTTTTAATAATATTTTCAAGTTGCTTATGTTGTCTATTAAAACCCGTTATAAAAGCGAATTCGTGCTTATTCTCATTTACCTTACGATTGTTTTCTTTAATTAAGTCCTCTCTTCTGGTATTCCTTACTAGTTGTTTCAAATGTATTAAATCTTTCCTTTTGTAACCTTTTTCAACAAACCTCTGTATTAAAATGTCCGCTTGTATTTCATAGTCCTGTATGTTGCTACAGTTCCTCCTTATCCTTAGGAGTTGTCCCTTGGGGATGTTACCCAACCATTTCGGGTGGTGACAGCTCCTAGTTGGAATGTAGCCGTTCTTGTCCGTTTTCTTGAAAAAAGTCTTACTTGCTAATTTTCCTCCTTCTTTGTACAATTCCAAGTCCAAATAAGCGACTTTGTCTCGATTCCAGTTTCCTGTAAAAGTGATACCGTAAGCATTGCTGCTAATCTCATCAAAGAAGGTTTGTAAGGTGTCCATGTTGCCTCTCCATATCATGATGATATCATCTATGTATCTGCGGTAATAAATTAGATGAGGGCGTTCCACGCTGTATATTTGCTCTTCCTCCCATTTCTGCATGAAGATATTAGCGACGCTGGGGGCATACTTAGCCCCCATAGCGACTCCTTTGGTCTGCGCATAATATCGTCCCTTGTACCAAAAGTAGTTCGAGTTCATAGCCATTTTTAACCCATCTAGAATAAAGTGCATCTGTGCATGTTTCAGATCTGTATATTTATAAAGTGCCCATTCAACGCTATCCAATCCGTCCTTTTGTGCTATATTGGTGTATAGCGAATTTACGTCTATAGTGACTAGGATATCATCCTCCTCTATTTTTAAATCCTTAATATCTGATAGCAGCTGTTTGCTATCCCTTAGGTAGGACTTTCCTTTTGGAACAATTGGTTGTAAATATTTGTCCAAATATTCTCCCAACCTGGAGTGGATGGAGTTTATGCCGCTTACTATGGGGCGGCCCGGGGGTTTTTCCTCATTTTTGTGAATCTTGGGCAAGTAATAAATTATTGGCGTTCTGGCCCCTTCTATGGCTAGATACTTCGCCTCCTTTTTGTTTAAAATGCCCATATCCTTTCCTTTATCAATATATGTTTTCAGGGCTTTCGTATATTTACTTTTTGGGTTTCCAGATAATTTTTGATAAGTGTCTTCTGCACTGAGAAGATGTTCCAATTCTTCCTCATAGTCTTTTTGGTTTAAAATAACCAAACCTCCTCCCTTATCCGCTGGTCTAATAACTATTCCTTTCTTTTTTTCCAATTTTTTGATGGTTTCCCATATATCCTTTTCTTTTTTCTTTTTTATCCTTAGGCCTCTGATTTCTTCTTCAACCATCCTTTTGAAGACCTCTAAATTTTCGTTTTGTGGATTCTTCGGGTTGAAGACGGACTTATTCCTAAGTGCAGTATGCTTATATTCTGTATTGGATATGCGGGTTTCTTTATCTTTCTTGATTTCAAAAAATTTCTTAATGTTAATTTTCCGTATGTATTTCTGCAAGTCTATATATGCTTCGAATTTGTCCAGATTTTTGTCTGGTGCGTATTTCAGGCCTAAATCTAAAAGTTCCAATTCCTCTTTGTTAAAAACCACATTGCTCAAATTAAAAATACCTTTCCCTAGTACTCTCTTCTTCTTTTTCTTAGACCCCCCACGTTTTCCCCTGGGTTTCCGTTTCTTGTGTCGTAGAATCTGGGAGGTTCCTCTCTCCTGTCCGAACCGGATCCTCCTTGTCTTGGAGTGCCCCCGTATTCCCCTTGTGGGGGTCTTCTCCAGTCTTCTCTCCAATTGATATGTTGTCCTCCTTGGGGTCTGTATGTCCCTCTTTGGCCTCCGGGATGGTCTTGTCTCCATGGTCGCTGCCATCCTTGGTTCCTCCAATTTCCTTGGTATCCTTGTGGGCCTCTTCCCCCTCTTGGGGGTCTCCCTCTGTTGCCCCTTGGAAAAAAATCCCTTCTGGGGGGCGGGCCTCTGTTTTCATATTGGGGTTCATGGTATTGTCTGAGAGGTGAAAATCTATTGTGGGTGTCAAACCGATTGTACGTGTAAGGTGGTGATCTCTCCCTATACTGGTTCCTCTGTATGTTATCCCTTTGGCTATCCCAGCGGTCGTTATAACCGTGTCTTGGTTCAGTGTCCCTATCAGCATTACTTCTTCCTCCGTTTGCTGGGGTTCTAGGGGTCAGGGGAGTCCTTGGTGTGGCCACCTCCATCCAAGGATCCTCATCCTCGTCCTCCATGTCCGATGACTCCCTAGAATCTATGTCCACCGGATCCACGCTAGTTCCTTGGCCATTGTATAACTCATCGGATTGCCATTTATATACTTCTCTGTTTCTGTAGTCCATGATGTCCCTTTTATATTTTTTCTGTTTCTTTGCCTGTATTGTCTTATCGTACTTCTGTATGGCCTCCTGTAGTGCCTTTTCTTTATTCTTATATTCTGTTTTTTCCGCATGAGGAGCTAATTGTTCCTTAAGTTGAATAATGGTGCTTTCAATCTTCTTAAGTTTAAATTGTCTCCTTTTAATAATCATTAGTAATAATTCCTTTTCACATTTGTTGAAGAAAGCATACCAATTTTCCAAGAGAGCGGGGTCTGAGATGTGATCATTGGGGGATATATCCCAACGCAGTCTCCTGGGGGCTATACCTTCCTTGGTGTATTTCTCAAGGGTAGTTATGTCCCACCAGACCCTCAATTGTTTCTCCATATTGTGCTTTAGTTGTTTAAAACACCCTTCCATGTCTTGTCTGTGTATGATAGTGTCTTGATCAAATATTTCTTCAACGTTCACCGCTCTAGTTGTCATGTATTTAAAGATCTCCATTCTGCAGCCGGGTCTGGGTGATTACCACACAAGGTGGTGTACACAAGATATATAAAAGCAAGAATTGACCAGCGCTATGGAGTGTGCGGTGAAGCGTGAAGGAGTAACAGGTGTAAGCGGCCAATTGGTAAATTGGTATTGCTTTCTTCAACAAATGTGAAAAGGAATTATTACTAATGATTATTAAAAGGAGACAATTTAAACTTAAGAAGATTGAAAGCACCATTATTCAACTTAAGGAACAATTAGCTCCTCATGCGGAAAAAACAGAATATAAGAATAAAGAAAAGGCACTACAGGAGGCCATACAGAAGTACGATAAGACAATACAGGCAAAGAAACAGAAAAAATATAAAAGGGACATCATGGACTACAGAAACAGAGAAGTATATAAATGGCAATCCGATGAGTTATACAATGGCCAAGGAACTAGCGTGGATCCGGTGGACATAGATTCTAGGGAGTCATCGGACATGGAGGACGAGGATGAGGATCCTTGGATGGAGGTGGCCACACCAAGGACTCCCCTGACCCCTAGAACCCCAGCAAACGGAGGAAGAAGTAATGCTGATAGGGACACTGAACCAAGACACGGTTATAACGACCGCTGGGATAGCCAAAGGGATAACATACAGAGGAACCAGTATAGGGAGAGATCACCACCTTACACGTACAATCGGTTTGACACCCACAATAGATTTTCACCTCTCAGACAATACCATGAACCCCAATATGAAAACAGAGGCCCGCCCCCCAGAAGGGATTTTTTTCCAAGGGGCAACAGAGGGAGACCCCCAAGAGGGGGAAGAGGCCCACAAGGATACCAAGGAAATTGGAGGAACCAAGGATGGCAGCGACCATGGAGACAAGACCATCCCGGAGGCCAAAGAGGGACATACAGACCCCAAGGAGGACAACATATCAATTGGAGAGAAGACTGGAGAAGACCCCCACAAGGGGAATACGGGGGCACTCCAAGACAAGGAGGATCTGGTTCGGACAGGAGAGAGGAACCTCCCAGATTCTACGACACAAGAAACGGAAACCCAGGGGAAAACGTGGGGGGTCTAAGAAAAAGAAGAAGAGAGTACTAGGGAAAGGTATTTTTAATTTGAGCAATGTGGTTTTTAACAAAGAGGAATTGGAACTTTTAGATTTAGGCCTGAAATACGCACCAGACAAAAATCTGGACAAATTCGAAGCATATATAGACTTGCAGAAATACATACGGAAAATTAACATTAAGAAATTTTTTGAAATCAAGAAAGATAAAGAAACCCGCATATCCAATACAGAATATAAGCATACTGCACTTAGGAATAAGTCCGTCTTCAACCCGAAGAATCCACAAAACGAAAATTTAGAGGTCTTCAAAAGGATGGTTGAAGAAGAAATCAGAGGCCTAAGGATAAAAAAGAAAAAAGAAAAGGATATATGGGAAACCATCAAAAAATTGGAAAAAAAGAAAGGAATAGTTATTAGACCAGCGGATAAGGGAGGAGGTTTGGTTATTTTAAACCAAAAAGACTATGAGGAAGAATTGGAACATCTTCTCAGTGCAGAAGACACTTATCAAAAATTATCTGGAAACCCAAAAAGTAAATATACGAAAGCCCTGAAAACATATATTGATAAAGGAAAGGATATGGGCATTTTAAACAAAAAGGAGGCGAAGTATCTAGCCATAGAAGGGGCCAGAACGCCAATAATTTATTACTTGCCCAAGATTCACAAAAATGAGGAAAAACCCCCGGGCCGCCCCATAGTAAGCGGCATAAACTCCATCCACTCCAGGTTGGGAGAATATTTGGACAAATATTTACAACCAATTGTTCCAAAAGGAAAGTCCTACCTAAGGGATAGCAAACAGCTGCTATCAGATATTAAGGATTTAAAAATAGAGGAGGATGATATCCTAGTCACTATAGACGTAAATTCGCTATACACCAATATAGCACAAAAGGACGGATTGGATAGCGTTGAATGGGCACTTTATAAATATACAGATCTGAAACATGCACAGATGCACTTTATTCTAGATGGGTTAAAAATGGCTATGAACTCGAACTACTTTTGGTACAAGGGACGATATTATGCGCAGACCAAAGGAGTCGCTATGGGGGCTAAGTATGCCCCCAGCGTCGCTAATATCTTCATGCAGAAATGGGAGGAAGAGCAAATATACAGCGTGGAACGCCCTCATCTAATTTATTACCGCAGATACATAGATGATATCATCATGATATGGAGAGGCAACATGGACACCTTACAAACCTTCTTTGATGAGATTAGCAGCAATGCTTACGGTATCACTTTTACAGGAAACTGAAAAAGGTTACAAAAGGAAAGATTTAATACATTTGAAACAACTAGTAAGGAATACCAGAAGAGAGGACTTAATTAAAGAAAACAATCGTAAGGTAAATGAGAATAAGCACGAATTCGCTTTTATAACGGGTTTTAATAGACAACATAAGCAACTTGAAAATATTATTAAAAAACATTGGCCCATATTGACAGCAGATAGAACCTTGAAGAGAATTCTTCCAAGCAAACCATCCTTCGTATATAGGCGGGCACCCACACTTAAAGATAGGGTGGTACATAATGTGATAAATCCACCCAAAACCATTTCTCTCCCTACAAGCATCAATGGTTTTTTCAGGTGCCAAAAATGCTTACCTTGTAGGACCAACAGGAGGCAACCTAGAAAAATCAAAACTTTTAAATCTTTCACTACAGGGGTAGAGTATAAAATAAAAGACACCATCACTTGCACCAGTACACATGTTACATACGTCATTGAATGCCCTTGTCATCTGCAGTATATAGGGAGAACCACCCGCCCCCTATACGTGAGAATCAGGGAACACGTCAAAAATATAAAGAAGGGCTTTGACAAACATAACTTGTCGAGACATTTCAAGGAAAGACACTCCCAGGACCCCTCTGGCCTAATTTTTTATGGCATTGATAAAATAAAAGGGGACTGGAGAGGAGGTAATAAGAGAAGAATGATTTCGAAAAATGAAACTAAGTGGATTTTCCTGATGCGATCTTTGAGACCTGATGGACTAAATGCTGACATAGACCTGAACTGTTTTATTACTGATGTCTGAACACCCCCTTTTTTACAAAAAAAGATTCTTTGTATTCAAAATCTCCGCTTTTATCTGACATTCAAAAAACCCCCCTCCCCTTACCTTGGAAAAGGTCCTCCTTTTTTCACTAGGACTTCTTTATGGAACTTTTTGAAAAGTTTTGAGATTTTTACAGGAGATTTTTTAAGATATGATTTTAAAAAGATAAAAAGATATTTTTTGGAGTTCTTTTGGAGTTTTTATAAGATGTGTTCAGAGTTTTAAATGGATTTCCACATGTCCACTTCAATATAATTTATATTTTACCATGAACATTCAGTAATTTTTACCACTCTCCATTTACCGTTTCTCATGCCTTGGCTCTTTCTCTCCCTTTATGCATCTGTTGTTTTTCACGTGCTTTTTACGCTTTTTTATGCAGTTTTTTATGTAGTTGTTTTGTTCCTCCAGTACATACCTTGGACAGATTTTTGTACCAAAAAATTCCATTAGATGTATAGCCTCTTCCGCATCTATTCTCATTGCTACTACCCATCCTCCCTTCTGGTATTTGTGCAGAACACTTTGAGGATTTCTCGTATCCATTAGTTCCAATTCCTCTTTTTCTATTTTTATTATTTCAATTTTATCCTTTTTTTATCCTCCGTTTTTATCCTCCTTTTTGTATCCTCCTTTTTATCAACAATTTTACCATTTTTTATCACAATTTTATATACACTATCAATATATACCTTTCCCACACACACATATCCTCTTTGCATTTGAATAAACTTCCCATTATACCCATTCCTACTGAAAACGGCAATTTTTATGTGTTCAAGAAAATTCATGTCCTAGCCTTCTCATCCAACATCGGATTATATTTTTTTGGTTTTGGTTTGTGTTTTTTTAGATGATGTTGGATTATAGTTTTTCCAGCTTTTTTCCCTTACATATTTAGCCGTTTTTTTCCTAAGAATATACCTTGACATCCAAATCCCCCCATGAGGTGGATAGGATAACTTATATAGAGCATAGCCCTAGGAATGTTCCCAGTATTTTTATGCATTCAGGGCTTGCAAAGACTCTCCACATTGTTTTTAAGTTTTGTAAATTTTTTCAGTACGATTAATTGTTATATTTTATATCATTAAAGGTTATACCCCAGTTTAAAATATTTTAGAAAAAAATGATATACTCTTTCTTTTGCAATTTTTAATTTATTTTTATGCTGTGGTCTCCGTAGTAGCCCCGTGAATAGCTGCTTCACAAATGATGTAAATTAAGCCGCCCTCTTTGCTCACCTGTAGCAATACAGGGAGGAGTAAGATGGCCTCCATTCGGCAACGAACACGGAGCACCAAGATGGCTGACGGCAGCCTATCTGTTGCCATGACAAGGGCTGGCTATAAGAAGACCGGGAGTGCGCCGTGGTGACGCCGCTCCAGCAGACGTCGATGACGAAACGCGTAGGGCGGGTCCATTGCGTCACAGCGTCACTTCCGGTTTGAGACTCTACCGTCGTGGAACGCGGAAGCTTCCCGGCGATTGCAACTGATGCGAGGCAGCTACCGCGGCTCCATACAGTGAGTGGATGCTACGTTCTTTTTCACTGCAGTTTTTGATTGTATACTTCACGAGGCTCCCCTTTTCTTCTTCTCCCCATATGGATATTCGCCATTTGGTGCTTGGCTGATTGTGGAGAGGGGACCTGTGAGGATCCATCTTGCCTGAACATTTGCTTAGGGCAGGTTGTATATACAGCGCGACACCTAGTGGTCACACAGGTGATTGCAGCTGGTTTTCTTTTTGTTGGTTTATTTTTCACCAGGGTTAAATCCCTGACTTCACCTTTCTTCACTTAAATGGTTTCCACTGGCATGCTGCACCCTTGACAGTAACATTGCCAGAAATACTCACCAATATTTGTTTTTCTCACAGTTGATGATTTTATTATTTGTATATCACAATAAATAAAAAACACTGTCTATGCTATTTATTTGTTGCACTTTAGCACTTTCTGGGTTTTATCCATCACATACCAGGTAATTTATTTATAATCACTTGACACACAGTGTAGATATCTTTAATAATTTTTTTGGGATACACCCCCTCATTTTAATATGGACTATAAGAGATTGCACTCTATTTTTATCTAAATATTTATTTGCACCAGGTAGCGCCGTTTACAACCTTTCTTTGCACTCCACTAATTTCTTGACCCCTTTTGGGGTTCGGTTGTTGGCCGCTTACACCTGTTACTCCTTCACGCTTCACCGCACACTCCATAGCGCTGGTCAATTCTTGCTTTTATATATCATGTGTGTGTAATGTGTATGTTCGTGTGTATGTATATATATATGTATGTGTATATGATGCCTGCTCAGGCAATACCTCAGGACCCGCAGGCAACGGACGTTGATCCATAGGTACCAGGCCCCTCTATGGACAGAATGCCAATTTCCCCTTCAGGGCACAGGGTCAGAACCCCTTCTCAGGAAAAGGAGGTGATTGAGGAGGAGTGGAAGAAGACGGAAAATACGTTTTCACTCGCAACGTTTGGGAGACTTTACCCTCTAGTTCCAGCTGATTCGGAGCCCCTGGATTCGATGCCAGTGGGGGAAACATCAGTGACCCAACTAGTAAAGAATGTTTCTCTTCCTATGGATTCAGCATCCTTTAAAGATCCTTTAGAGAGGTGTATGGATCTAGATCTCAAAAGGAGCTATCTAGCTTCAGGTGCAGCATGTAAGCCAGCAATCGCCCTTACATCAGTGCCAACAGCAATAAAAGCCTGGACAGAAAACATAAGAGTCGGCTATCAGACAAGATGTGCCAAAGCAAGACATCATAAAGGCACTGGATGAGCTGAAGATGTCGGACGATTTCATCGGAGAAGCAGCAATTGACACTATTCGCTGCTTAGCCAGAGCAATTCAGTCATGGCCAAAAGGGCCTTATGTCTTAAGCCGTGGGCAGCGGATATTGCTTCAAAACAGACCTGGTGCAGGATTCCCTTTGATGGGAAGGCACTGTTTGGGGAGAGATTGGACAAAGCAATTTCCAGAGTAACTGGTGGCAAATCAGGCTTACTTCCACAAGACAGACGGGCCGGGAGATTCAGAAACTTCTCTTCTAGATTTCAACAATCCAGGTCAAGAAATTTCAGACAGTCTCGCCAAAATAGAGATGGCCGGAAAACCTGGAGGGGTACCTAGTCTTCCTTTCTGGGGACAAGAAAAAGTAAACCTTTCTCTGCCCCCCAGGATAAACCAAATTCTTTTTTGACATAGGGCAGGCCCAAACACTCCCGGTGGGAACCAGGCTCAAACATTTTGTGCCAGTTTGGGCAAAAAGATGTCAGGGTCCTATCTACAATAAAACACACTACAGGACTTTCTCTCCTCAGCCTCCTCAAGATTACTTCAAGAGGACAGAGATCCCAACATCACCACAAAAAGCGGAAGCTCTTCTGCAGTTTATAACGACTCTCCAAGTACAGAGCGCAGCGGTTCCAGTGCCCCCTTCGGAGCAATATACAGGTTTTTACTCCACTCTATTCCTTGTTTCAAAGAAAACTGGGGGATGGAGACCAGTAATAGACCTGAGAAAGCTCAATTGACATATCAATCTAGAAAGTTTCAAGATGGAATCTCTGCAGACGATAATCCAAGCAGTTCAACCAAAGGATTGGTTACTATCTTCAGGATGCCTATCTGCACATTCCAACTCTTCCGTCCTCTCAGAGATACCTGAGGTTTGCAGTGGGGCATCTACATCTTCAGTTTCAGTGCCTTCCATTTGGACTATGCACTTCTCCTCGGGTCTTCACAAAGGTCCTAGTCTCTACCATAGCCCTTCTCAGGGAAAAGGGCCTACGGGTATATCATTACCTGGACGACATCCTCTTGCTAGTGGACAGTCAGAGTCACCTTCTTGCACAGAGGGACATCTTGTTACAGTCTTTAACCCAGGCAGGGAGGTTAATAAACTATCAGAAGAGTCATCTCATGCCTACCCAGCAGATGATCTATCTTGAAGCATTATTTAATACCAGTCAGGGTACAGTGCCATTACCCATACAGAAGGTGAAGATCCTCATTCAGAGAGTTTCTAAGATTTTGCGAAACCCCCGCCTGACAGCTTCTCTATTTGAGCCTCATAGGTTCAATGTCAGCATGTATTCCAATGGTGCCATGTCACGTTGGCATCTGAGGTACTTTCAGCCCGGCTTCCTAAAACAGTGGAAGAAACAACGTCTCTCACAGACCATGCTCTTAACACCATGCATGCGCAGAAGTCTTCATTGGTGGACGAAGCTTCAGAACCTCTCCAAACCGCGATAGTTGGGTTCCCTCTCCTGGGATACAATTACTTCAGATGCCAGCAGAAAAGGGTGGAGAGCCCATTTCGAGGAAATCAAGGTCCGGGGAAGATGGCCTTTCAAGCCGAGAGCCTAGTCTCGAACATCCTGGAGTTGAGAGGAGCATTCCTAGCCTTAACCTCTCTAGCTCCCCACATCAGAGGCTAAACAATCAAGCGGACATTCTCTCCAGATCTTGTCCGGACAACAATGAATGGACCCTGCATCTGCACATATTTCACCAGATCGCCAATCACTGGAAATATCCTCAGGTGGATCTGTTCTCTACACCACGGAACACCAAGCTTCCCAGATTTATCTCCTGTTTTCCACACCCCCAGATGGAAGCAGTGGACGCTCTGACATGCACCTGGGACTTCAACACAGGGTATGCCTTCCCTCCTCGCCCTCTTATTCTAAAATTCTTCCTGAGGCTCCTGAAGGAACCAGTACACATCCTGGCTTCTCCCTTATTGGCCCAAGAGACCTTAGTTTCCACTAACCATGCAATTGTCTGTGAACACACCTCTGACACTTCCCCTGTTCCCTCAACTTCGACAGCAGGGCAGAGTCTCTCATCCAAACCCGCACACATTGGATCTACCGGTGTGGAAATTGAGTGGCGGAGGTTTGAAGCCTTAGGCTGTTCCCCGGAAGTCATTTCGACACTCCTTAAAACAAGGAAACCATCCGCAAACTCCATCTACTCAAGAGTCAGGGGAAAGTTTCAAACCTTTGCGGCTGGGAAAAAAATAAATTTTTTTTAATCGATTCTCACCTTCAGTCTCCAATATTTTGGGGTTCCTACAGACCGGACCTGACCTAGGCCTAGGTCTCAGTTAATTAAAGGTCCAGGTGGCCGCATTATCAACAGCAACAAATTCAAGATGGGCGGTCAACTCTCCCGTAATTACGTTCCTTAGAGGGGTGTTAAAGTCACGCCCTCTGGTCAGATGCACCTTTCCAAAATGGGACCTAACTCTAATCCTGGAAGCCTTGGCAGAACATCCTTTTGCTCCTATGGAACAAATATCGATTTTGAACTTCCTTAAAGATGGCCTTTCTACTAGCCATTACATCTGGCAGGAGCATATCGGACTTGCAAGCCCTGGGAATCAGAGAGGATCACGTTTCTTTCTTTCCAGACAGAGTGGAACTGCGACCTATTCAAGGTTTCACACCTAAAGTCGCTACCATAAGTCCCCTCAGGGAACCATGGGCCTTGCCAGTTTTTTTTTTTCCCAGTCAGAAATAGACCCAAGCTTGGACATAGCGAAAATCCTCAAGAAGTATCTCGAGGCTACAGAAAAATTTAAAACATCTAACAGGCTGTTCGTTATCTAATGGGAAAAAACAGAGGGAAGGAAGCCTCTAGCAGGACTCTTGCATCCTGGATTGTCAAACGAATACGTAAAGTGTACAGGGCTAAAGGCATGGTTCCTCCGGAGCAGGTAAAGGTTCATTCAACGAGATCAATTTCTGCCTCATGGGCAGCCAGAGGGAACGTCTCCCTGGATACCATCTGCAGGGCTGCCACATGGTCGTCTCAGCACACATTTATAAAACATTGAGTTGACCCTGGAACGCTCACCACTGTAGAATTTGAAAGAAGGACCATGCAGGAAGCCCTTTCTTCATCTAAAAAAAAAAAAACATTTCCTTGTGTTTTAGCATCTACCCACCCTTTTGTCAGCTAGTTATTTATCACAGGTATGCTGCCATGGAGGCACCAGGAAAACTGAAAATTGTATCATAGTTACCGTAATTTTCCTTTCCTGGTGCCTATCCATGGCAGCATACGCTCCCTCCCTATATATATCTATATCACAGGAGGATGCAGGGAGTAGGGGGCGTCTTTCTTTTAAGCTATTCACTAGTCCTGAAGGCGGAGTAGAGGCGGAGCTCTATCACAGGTATGCTGCCATGGATAGGCACCAGGAAAGGAAAATTACGGTAAGTATGATACAATTTTCCATTTTGTTTACATGTTGGATAGAGTTGAGAGGGATTACAACACCTATTAGGCTTTTATTGCTGTCTGTGCCCCCAATAAGCCCTACGTCGCTTTGCCCAGCAGCGGCAGCGTGCCGCAGTAAATGTACGGTGGGCGGGGCTGAAGTGGTTAAGTAATTTCTTTATAATATTTTACTTTAACATGTTTGTTATTTTTCTTTTGCAAAAAAACAATTTTTTAATCTAACAGTTTTTACAGTAATCTGTTATTTGAAGGCAGAACTACTTTTTTAAATCTGTGTCTCCTGATGTTTGGTAATCCAAGCTCCTTTACTAAATCCATTATGCCATACATTTATAAAAATGTGTTTTTTTGTAAATGTATGGCCTACTAGAGCTGTTGAAAGTGCTCTTTTCTATGTTTTTGTCCTAATTCTGTGCTGCTGCCTATGTTTATATTGTGGAAACTAAAGAAAACTGCATTATATTTTTTTATAATTTTCTTAAAACATTTTTATTTATTTTTTATGTTCCTATCCAAGTTTAACTTGTTTTAATGGTGTAAATAACCAAAAGTATTAGTGGCCACTTCAAGAGGTCACTTCTAGCTGGAGTAATTGTCATGGGTGACATACTCCATTGTTGCAATTTTGCGAATATGCTGACCCATATTCCTCTCCCCCCCCCCCCTCTCTGGGCCACCCAGCTCAAATGCAAGGTCTCTTACTCTTTTCTGTTCTTCTGTCGCTGTCTCAGCTGACGGCCAGAGGGGGCAGTACTGGCAAATAAACGCTTAACTTGATGTAATAGTTTTGGCTGTGTGCCAATTTTCAAATCTCAGACCAGGGGTGACCAGAGCTGACCAGAGGTTCTCCTCCTGGAATAGAGGATGCCCCCTAAATATCTCTCAAATATTATAAGCAGATATATAGTTAATTCCAGTTTGAAACTTTTGGCTCAGTGCCAATAGGGTTCAATGGTCACACTAATTGCGGTAACCCTTTCTGTCCAAAAATAAATTCTATAACTATTTCAGGAACAAAAATATTCACAGTTGAACCCCCCCCCCCTTTTTGTAAGTAGCCAATTTTCAAAATTTTGTCCCAGAGCTCCCTTTTACATAGGGACCCATTTGCAAAATGTAAGTTCTCATTATCTCTAATTCTATAAAAAAATAGCCTTAAAACATCCAGCCAACTACGGCAAACTGTGTTTCCTGATAAAAACTGTTTTTCTGAGACTTATTGTCCTCCAAACTCCGCGCAAGGAGTGACCCCCTCCCGCTTTCTCACGAGAAAAAAAAAAAAAAGGAATGCCAGCTGCGAGCGTAGGGGTGTTTACAAGATAACAGCACAACAGTGCGAGTCTCACAAGAGAAGGAGGGGGGTTGAACTGAAAAAAAAAAGACAAACTCAAAACGTAACCCCTTCCTCTCTCTGTCTCTCTCTCTCTCTGTTGCCCGTAGCAACCTCAAACCTGACTGGATTTATCTGTGTAACAATGTACGTTTCATTTCACAACACACACAGAACAAAACATAACTCCTGTCGTCTCTCTCTTGTCATGTGACCTCAACAGGTGAGTTTAACCCTCAGGGGTACAACCCCCCAAGTAACCGTCCCGAAGGACGTACATCCACCCTAGTGTCGGGCAACCTCCTGCAACTGAGTTTACCCCTCAGGCGGTCACTTTAACCAGCAACCCCCTGAGTAACGCGTCCCGAAGGACGTACATCCACCCTAGTGTCGGGCAACCTCCTTTTGAGTCCCAATCACTCAGGGTGGTCTGTCTTTCAGTCTGCAGAGTCCCAACCAGCCAGGGTGGCAGACACTGAACAAACAATATACAGCCAGCAGAAATCTTACGGCGGGTTAATAAAAACAGCCCCAGGTGAGGATTACCCACCTTTTGAAACGTTGTTCGAAAAGCACCTGAGATCTGCGATTAAGATAAGACAGAAACAAGTCGTACAGTGGTAAGGTAAAAGTACCTACCGTACTCTCAGGGGTGCGCAAGTCCCTCTTGGTCTGTCTCATCCAGTCGCCAAACCTCCTACGCGGCTTTACGGCAGACGAACACCTGAGGGCTCCACCACGTTGGGCGCCAAATGTAAATGTTTTGCGAACCTCAATCAGGTTCAAAATAGATTTCTTGCTGCTGGATCTGATTAAATAGGTAATTAGAGTGCATGCACGTGGATATCATAGACTGACACATTGTTCAGGTAAATGATACTTCCTTTATTTCTAATGGACAGTATATTATATAGTTAGTAGGCGGTGTCATATGTTAGTACGTCATAAGCATAATATTAGCATAATACTGATTATTTGCAGCTTTCTGATTAGTCAGGTCCGTTATAAGGTGGTCCCTTTCGAGTTCATGAATGTTATCTTCTTTTGCAGGCACTGTGCCAAGGCTCCATCTTTCTTTTCACGTTCCATCTCGGTGGGCGGGGTGGGAGGTATCTAGTAACGGCCATTTTGAGTAAGGAAGACAGGAAAAATATATGTACAAAAATACACATAGAAAAATAGACATTTTGCTTAATTCACAAGTGTTCATCAGATTCCTTCACAGTTTACTAAAAAAGTTCTTGATGTTAAATTTCAGCCAATGGTTGCATTTAATTTGCAATGCACGTCATGCCTTTTTGATTTAGTAAAAAAATATATATATATACACTTTCTGTGGTTGGAATAGTACCCCTTCCTGTGGGTGTTCTGTGGGTGGAATTAGGCCCCTTTCTGTGGCTCCCCTGTGGGTTGAATTAGGCTCTCGGTGGGAGGAACTGAGGGTGTGAATAGGCCCCTCTATCTGGTACCACACTGGTTACCGCCACCAAAAGGGCCAAGAGTGTATTTACTTTATTTCGTAGTACACAATGACATCTTGTGTTATTGTTAAATAAGTTATTGAAAGGCAAATTTTCCCTTTTATTCGACTATATTAAGTTTATCTGAAGGCACTGTTTAGATAAAGATCTCCTGTCTGCCTATTCAAGAATTCAACAATTTCCTTAGAGGTGTACATATTTTTTCACATCACTGTAAATAGAGAATGGGAGATAAAACATTAATTAGGGATAATTATCATTAACGAGGGGTTAATAGAATGTTAATTAAAATTAAAACAAACATATCTTTCACTCTTTCACGCTTTGGCGCAGCTACTGTCATGATAAGATCACAGAGCAAGACTGCAATCTGCAGGTGTTTCAATTGTGTAACAGAATGTACAGAATGACACGGTATGATCACTGCAACAAACTTCTATAGCTGTCTTTAAAGTGTATCTAAACACAAAGAGAAAAATGTCATATTTTGCAGCTTCCAGTTTTTCCAGATGTGGCTGTATTTTTTTTCAGGCTTTCTTTTTTAATTATTTTCATCTGATAATCCTAACAGTAACAAACTTCCTGTCCCTGGGTGACAACACTTTCACCATATTGTATTAGGAAAACAGAAAAAGAACAGAAAGACAGAACTTCATTCTCTATTCTTCTCCGTAACATAGAGGGGTGCGGTTCTGTAGTCCTCAGAGACAAAGCTGAGAACAATGTAGCTAGAGATGTGAATACCATCAAGTTGAATTATAAGTGCCATTCGAGATGGTATATTACACCGGCCAGGGCGCACCGTTGTCAGCCCGAGAAATCTAGTTGGTGTTGGAGGGGGGTGTCAGGTTGAAGGATCATTGTTCCATATATAGTGGGAATGCCCCAAGATCCGTGTATATTGGTTAAAGATACAATATCTTATTAACCAAATTACTGGTGGGGAAGTAGCGGATGACCCCTGGGTATGTTTATTACACACATGTTCTTTATTTATATTGAGACAGGTCTACTTGGTTGGTGGCAGACTGGAGGGTGAGTACATCAGACTGGGGGCTGGCTGGCTTCCATGCACCTCTTTTAATCCTTTTCAATTTGTTTTTTCCGATACAGGGATGGAGACGCTGGGCATACCTGCCGGTGTCTCACTTAAAGTCTCACATAGCCCACATTGTCTATGTAACCAGGGATGGAGGCACCTCGTCTACAGGCTGGTGCTTCATTTAAAGTCCCACCGTGCGATTTACGTGCATTTTTGGTGGATGCAGTCTAATTTGACCCCAGTTTTTTCATATACAGGGATGGAGACCATAGCATGACCTGCTTGTCTCATGTAAAGTCCCAAATAGTTTATGAAATTAGGGATGGAGGCACTGAGCTATACAGGCCAATGCCTCATATAAAGTCCCAATCTGTGTTTTACACTGCATCCGCCAAGGGATTGGAGGTGTATGCTTTTCAGCTGGTCGTTTTCAGTTTGTACCATCTCAAGAACATTGCTATTAGAGCATTGAGATACTATACCAGTCGTGGATGGAGGTGGGTTGGGGGAAGTTTGGGCTGCTCCCTCCCACCTGCTTCCTATCCACCCATTAGCAGCCATGTGCTCCCAGAGTGGAGACACTCAAATTTAAAAGTGTTAGGGACTGCAGATAAAACAGGGTGTCGTGTCGTGGCTCTGCAGCTTACACATGCGTTTGCAAATGCGTGTCAACTAAACCCCTGTTCTTTATTTATATCGAGACTGGTCTACTTGGTTGGTGGCAGACTGGAGGGTGAATACATCAGACTGGGGGCTGGCTGGCTTCCATGCACCTCTTTTAATCCTTTTCAATTTGTTTTTTCCGATACAGGGATGGAGACGCTGGGCATACCTCACTTAAAGTCCCACATAGCCCACATTGTCTATGTTTATTACACATAACTAATAGATCACAACATTTTTACAGAAATTCAATAGTTTCAAATCTGCTTAACCACTTTGAGACCAGAGGATTTTCCTGCTTAACGTCCAGGCCACTTTTTTCAACTTGGCACTGCGTGACTTTAACTGACAATTGCGCGGTCATGCAATGCTGTACCCAAACAAAATTTACGTCCTTTTTTTCCCACAAACAGAGCTTTCTTTTGGTGGTACTTAATCACCTCTGCGCTTTTCATTTTTTGTGATATTAATATAAAAATAGCGAAAATTTCGCGAAAAATTGACATTTTCTACTTTGACAGTTAAAAAATATCCAATATATTCCATTTTTGTCATATATTTAGGCCAAAATGTATTTAGCTACATGCCTTTGACAAAAAAATTTTCAATGAGCGTATTTTTAACCACTTTAAGCCCGGAAGATTTTACCCCATTCCTGACCAGGCCATATTTTGCGATTCGCACTGCGTTACTTTAACGGACAATTGCGCGGTCGTGCGACGCTGTACCCAAATTAAATGTATGTCCTTTTTTTCAAATAGAGCTTTCTTTTGGTGGTATTTGATCACCTGTGCCATTTTTAATTTTTGAAAAAAAGAGCGACAATTTTGAAAAAAAAAACAATATTTTTCCCATTCTGATATATAACATTCCCCAAAAAAATTTTACAAATCAAAATTTTTTAACATTTTAGGCCAATTTGTTTTCTGATACATATTTATGGTAAAAAAAAATCACAATAAGCGTATTTTGATTGGTTTGCGCAAAAGTTATCGTGTTTACTAACTAGGGGAAAGATTTGTCATTTTCATTGTTTATTTTTTACTGGTAATGGTGGCTATCTGCAATTTTTTTGCGGGACTGTGACATTAAGGCAAACAGATCGGACCCCCAACTGATGTTTTTGACACTTTTGGGGGGACCAGTGACATTACTACAGTAATCAGTGCTAAACATATGCACTGTTATTGTAATAATGGCACTGGCAGGGAAGGGGTTAACACTGTTGGTGATCAAGGGGTTAAATGTATGCCTCATGCTTACTGACGTGTGTGGGGGGAGGGGGTTGTGTGACACAGACACAGATCGCTGGTTCAGCTATGCTGAATCCTGTGATCTGTCCCTGCCTGTCACAGAGGAGATCCGCCCGCTTTGTTTACACAAGCGGGCGGATTTCCTCAGTCTTTCCCCGACGATCGGGGAAGAGAGACGGTGATCACCGCCTCTCCTCCCCCTGGCCCGCGCGCACTGCCGAGAGAGGGAGGTATCTAGCGACATAGGTCAACGTTTCCAGACCCAGCCGAGCCGCTCTGCTGCAGTAGCAGCAACGTGAGCGGTCGGCAAGTGGTTAATACTGCGCAGGGGATGATCCCAAAAAGATGGCTAGAAACCGAAGCCCCCACTGCTAGGGAATGGTGTGGGAGAGTCAAATACATATACAATATGGAATTCATGTGTAGCAGAGATGAAGAACGTGTTGACAATTTCCCAATAAAGTGGAAAAAGTGTAAAGACTTTAAAAGAACTAGAGACTACATATGAATTTGGGGAGTCATATAGAAGTCGGGTAGGACATTGTGGAAGTCTGCGATATTAAAAGGGGAATAGAGGGGTCGGGGTGGGAATTAGGGGGGGGAATAGAGACACTTTTCTGTATTTTTTTAAGTATTCTGTAAAACTGATTGAAATCAATAAAAATTATAATAATAATAAAAAAAAAACAATAACAGTCAATGCAGCAAAAAAACAACTGACATGTTTTTTTGGCAAGACGAACAGGAATTTTTTCACTTACCAAACAGATATAACAAAACGCTATCAATGATACATTTTAACAGACCTAAATTAGAGACGTTTAACAGGAGTGGAAGATTGGCCTTAATCAGCTGCTAAACTTTGGCTAGAAATCTAGCAATTGGACTTGGCATAAGCTGACAAACAGTGGAAGTAAGGGTGTATTGACCTTGTGCCGGTATACAGGCCTAGACGAGGTCCTCCTGGACATTTCCGGCCCATTTACACTGTTGCATTTTACTGCACGCATTGCAGCATGCTAACACACATGTCCAACTTCCGTATTTAGAAAAAGTCTCTGTTCCCATCTCAGTGCAGTGCATTTTGAAAAACAAGACATGTACATTTTTTTCTCCATACACATTTTTTCTGTTATACAGAAGGCCTCCAGAAATGTAATTTCCTGGTTGTATGATTGGGTGACTGATTTTTCCAGAGGTCTGGATTAAGACATCTCTCAGATAATGGGCATCCTCTGCAACAGAAATTTCATTTTTGGGGAGATACTCCCTAAGGGTCAATTACCTATTACGGGAAGCAGACAACTGCAGCTTTTCTGATTAGAACATGAAGAGTGCACCAGATGATTTTAATGAACCAGGCCCTCCCATTCAGAATCCAAAGGACATAGTAAAACGAACAGCTGTTTCTTCAGAACAGAAACAGGTAGGAACCCGCTACAAAGCTTGTTTGAATCCTTGCAATGTATGTTAATCACCCAGGATTCATTTTTTCTCAGCAAAAATGGAGGTACTCTTTGATCCTGTTCAATCTAAATTCAAAAACACATTGAAAACGTGTCAATGCTTTTAAATGTGTGTCAAAACACATCAGGAGCAGTGTAAATATCTGCCAGCACGCCACAGATCAAATTCAAAACAATCTTTTTTATTGAAGTATGATCACATCACAATCAAAAAAAGTGCAAAGTTTCTGAGCCATGCAGGACCCCTTCGTCAGGCATGTGGCACACAAAAAACACATCAAAACACACAATGGAGATGCCTGTTGACTCATGACAGCGCACCTGCCTAATGATACTCTAGTGTTTTGGGATTATGCTTCACACCTGAAGATGACACAACTCTCTCACCCAGCACTTATAAACACACCTTGAGGTATTTGAAAGAAATGATTAGGCCAAGCAAAGCCTAAGGACCCTTTCACACGGATGCCTCCATTTGGGGACTTCGTTTGCTCAGTGGGGGATCCGTGCAGAGCGGACACAGACACAGTCCCGCTCTCCTCTGTTGGGAAATCGGGTGAAAACGGACTGCCAGGCCGTTTTCATCCAATCCAATGCGATCCACCAGACGGATGAAAAATAGGACCACCATCTGTCTGGATTTTGTGGGCAGGATCGGATAGCAGCGGATGTCAGCGCCGCTCCATAGGGGAGAGTGCAAGGTCTAATCAGGTCTGCCTGAAAAACTGACAGGCGGACCTGATAGGACAGCCAGTGTGAAAGTGCCTTAAAGAATAGAGGTTTAGCAAATGTACTTATATAAAGTACAGTTCAAGTCAGACAGGGATAGAAGTTGCTGATGATCTCTGTCTTTCAAAGCTGCTGAGACACTCTCTTTTGATGGGATTGCTCTCTAGTACAGTCTGATCTCACCAGGCATCCAAATCACACCCTTGAAGGTAGAAGATTCTCAAACTTTTTGCTTTCCTGAGTTCTCGCCCAATTGTGGTCAGCTTTGGCAGGGATCCATTCATCCAGCAACAGCAGCTCAGTCTCTTTCACACACACCTGCTTGCTTCCATGACCATCCCCTCAAGTCATGTAATAGTGTGCAGAGTATGATGGCATCAGCAGTCTCTGATCAGTCCTCTTCTCCTGGGCAGCACAGCATCTGATAGCTCTAACAAAGTTTAGAAACCCACCACTGGTCTTCCTTCACTACAACCTTGTGGTGCACACTCTCAGCTGCTCAGCACAGGAAAATGGTTGCAGCAGCACATGGTCCCCCACAGTGGCTTCCACCCTGCATTCTCCAGGCTGGTGGCACAACAGACCTCCCTTTCTCCAACCCAGTTCACTCCTCCCTGCTCTGTTGCATCAACCACTCACCATCCTCTAGACTGAGCCCAGATGGCTGCCCCCTGCACTGGAGACACTCCATCTCCACCATCTCCCAGCCATCTGGACCAACCGGCGGAGCCTGCACCATGGAGGCAAGCATCTCATTCATTATCTTATGATGAGCATGTTTACTAACAATTTGTGAGTGTTTTTAATCCTTTAGCAATAAAATCTTACTCAAAATACTGCACTTAGGTGGTGCCTTCTCCCCCCCCCCCCTCTTTTTTCTTGTTAGCAGTCAGCATCTGCATGTTATATTATATTGTTGCCTGATGCCTAAAAAAAGGCCTACATAGCCATCAAGCTCTGAATTCCTTACCTTCACTTTAGATTAGTGTGCGCTTTAAACAGAAACACACAATATAATATATTCTGGATGAAAAATAAGACAATAAAAATTGTATCTGAAACGAAAATTGAAGGAAATTTGCATTGCAGAATTCTTTAAAATGTTGCCATATGTCACATAGCCAGAGCTCTTCTGAATTCTAGCCATGCTTATGTCAGGAACAAGTCCTAGTCTGTGCGAGGGATTAATATGACACCAGGCTGTGATCTGTAATCCCTTGCTATTATATTATAATCTATTTACCCTGCATGTTAAGAGGCTTTTGGTTTACAACAACACAAAAAGTGTCATTTTAAGTGTAACTCAATGAAACTTCTTACATTTTCTTTCTTTAGCCGTCTCTTGAAGATGGATTCCGATTTCCTTATCATTCTTATCACCATCATTATCTGTTTCTAATAATGCCCTGCGTGCAGAATAATGACATAGATATAAACTATCTAAACAAGACCCATACGATGTACAGATCTGTCAGAACAATTGCCATAGTACCCACTGTACCCAATTGGATCTTTATATTTTAATAGGGGGATGTAGTTAGGCTGGGTATGAAGTAAAGAATGAGTGAGGCTTTTTCTTATTCATGATGTCTTAGTGTTTTACTATTATATCATGCTGGTCTATGCTGGCAGCAAGCTGGAGATTCCGACCTCAGCTTTCACATGCCCCCCACATAGTGCTCCAATCAACAACACTCATACTCCCTGGAGACCTGGACCCATGTGCTCTGTGTGAGCAGAAGTCTGGATCTCCCGCATGTTGTAGACACAGGGCTACTGGATATAGAATTAAAGCACTAACAAGAGAATTTAAAAGAAAAAAAATCACTTTCTTTACTTTTAGGTTAGCCCTGACTGTCTCTCCCTATTAAAGATACAAAAGTTCAGTGGGCTGTGTAGATGAGAATAGGTCATTGCATTCTCCACTTTCAGGGCTTGCAGATGGGATGACCACACTAGAGGCCCATGTACACATTGATGGTATTATAAAATGCATTGTTGTGCTGCAGGGAAAAGCAATTTGTTTTGCAAAATTCCTGCATGCTTCTTGTTATATTTTGCATTTTAGCAAGCTCAATGGAGGTAAATAATAAATGCACAATATGAAAGTATTGTGTTTGTGTGCATTTTAATGCATCTAAGCCATGAAATAAAAATATATACAAGGGGTATTCAAAAATTGTCTTCACTTTTTATATTTAATAAAGTTTTAAAATAAGTGCAGAAACTTTTTTAAGACCCCTCACATATAAGTGTAATTCTGAGTTAAAATGTATACTACCTCAACATTTTATATTCCTCCTGATATGTGTATGTTGTGCAATGTGCTTGTGTTAGAAAGTATCCTGTTCTCTTTTCATTGTTTCCTTTGTGTGAAATACCTGTCATTCCTGACAGTCCCCCTGCTTTCCTATTTCAAACTGACCATGCCAGGCAAGGAAGCACATCCATCCCAGCGTGGTCAGTTTGGTTCTTTCCATTCTACTTGGGAGCAGAGCCTGCCTGTACTCCAATGGTCAGACCTATGCTAACACCCCCCCCCCCCCCTGCACAACTGTTCACTGGGAATATCAGTGTACTGCTGTTTATCTTCCATCTGCTGACACGACCACCCCCACCCCCACCCCCCTTCCCACATTCCCTAAGCCCCTTATGAAGCTGTGAAGAGAAGTCATGTAATCATTTATAAAAAATAATTGACAAGTTATTTATATTGTGTGTATAAAATCACTGCATGTGGTGCCGATTCCCCCTATTGTCTTTGCTCCCTCCCGTGTTCCTCTCTTCTCCCCCCAATAGATAGTGGGGGAAGGGGCTGGTAAATATGTCATTTACCAGCCCCTTAATTTTATAAATGAACACACCCCCTCACTGTCTTCATTCATAACTGAAGCATAGTAAACTGTGTTTACTATGCCTCAGTTTGTGAATGAACAGGAAGCCGCTCAGCACAGAGAACTCCCTGCACTGTCCAGTGCAGCTGAGGCTGCAGAGGAAGGCATGTGTGGTTGAGCTTTGTGGTGCACACTCTAATGCAATAGGCTAGGCACACCTATGGTATATAAAGTATCTCGCAAAAGTGAGTACACCCCTCACATTTTTGTAAATATTTTTTTATATCTTTTCATGTGACAACATTACACTACAATATAAAGTGAGTGTACAGCTTGTATAACAGTGTAAATTTGCTATCCCCTCAAAATAACTCCATGCAAAGCCATTAATGTCTAAACCGCTGGCAACAAAAGTGAGTACACCCCTAAGTTAAAATGTCAAAATTGGGCCCAATTAGCTATTTTCCTTTCCCAGTGTCATGTGACTCATTAGTGTTACAAGGTCTCAGGTGTGAATGGGAAGCAGGTGTGTTAAATTTGGTGTTATCGCTCTCACTCTCTCATACTGGTCACTGGAAGTTCAACATGGCACCTCATGGCAAAGAATTCTCTGAGGATCTGAAAAAAAGAATTGTTGCTCTACATAAAGATGGCCTAGGCTATAAGAAGATTGCCAAGACCCTGAAACTGAGCTGCAGCATGGTGGCCAAGACCATACAGTGGTTTAACATAACAGGTACCACTCAGAACAGGCCTCGCCATGGTCAACCAAAGAAGTTGAGTGCACATGCTCAGCATCAAATCCAGAGGTTGTCTTTGGACGTATGAGTGCTGCCAGCATTGCCACAGAGATTGAAGGGGTGGGGGGTCAGCCTGTCTGTGTTTAGACCATATGCCGCACACTGCATCAAATTGGTCTACCAGGCTGTCATCCTAGAAGGAAGTCTCTTCTGAAGATGATGCACAAGAAAGCCCGCAAACAGTTTGCTGAAGACAAGCAGACTAAGGACATGGATTACTGGAACCATGTCCTGTGGTGTGATAAGACCAAGATAAACGTATTTGGTTCAGATGGTGTCAAGCGCGTGTGGCGGCAACCAGGTGAGGAGTACAAAGACAAGTGTGTCTTGCCTACAGTCAAGCATGGTGGTAGGAGTGTCATGGTCTGGGGCAGTATGAGTGCTGCCATCACTGGGGAGCTACAGTTCATTGAGGGAACCATGAATGCCAACATGTACTGTGACATACTGAAGCATGATCCCCTCCCTTCAGAGACTGGGCCGCAGTGCAGTATTCCAACATGATAGAGACCCCAAACACACCTCCAAGACGACCACTGCCTTGCTAAAGAAGCTGAGGGTAAAAGTGATGGACTGGCCAAGTATGTCTCCAGACCTAATCCCTACTGAGCATCTGTGAGGCATCCTCAAATGGAAGGTGGAGGAGCGCAAGGTCTCTAACATCCACCAGCTCTGTGATGTCATCATGGAGGAGTGGAAGAGGACTCCAGTGGCAACTTGTGAAGCTCTGGTGAACTCAGTGCCCAAGAGGGTTAAGGCAGTGCTGTAAAACAATGGTGGCCACACAAAATATTGACACTTTGGGCCCAATTTGGACATGTTCATCTAGGGGTGTACTCACTTTTGTTGCCCATGGTTTAGACATTAATGGCTGTGTGTTGAGGTATTTTTTTATTTTGTTTTTATTTTTATTTATATTGTTATACAAGCTGTACACTCACTACTTTACATTGTAGCAAAGTGTCATTTCTTCAGTGTTGTCACATGAAAAGGTATAATAAAATATTTACAAAAATGTGAGGGGTGTACTCACTTTTGTGAGATACTTTATATGTATGTACAGTATATATACATACAGTAATGTTTGCCGTTGCTTTTCTATTTAAAACTAAATGGGTTGTTTTACAAGGTGAGAGTTCACATAAACTTTCCTGGCAAGACAACAAAATAGGTGAATTCAGCGTTGTCACTGCTGATCAATAAGCACTGCTGAAATGTATACCTGAGGATGGCGCTCTAAGTTTGCCATATCTAGATGGTAACAGTCTAATTACCTTATCAAGGCTGTCATTAGAGGTGGGCATTTTCATTTTTTAGAAACACTGAAATTATATATTTACAGATGTTAGAACCCAACGATGTAATTTTACAGGCATCTCTAGGCTAATCAAATAGGGTAGACCACAATTTCTATTTTTCTAACAATGTTTGCAGATAATTTACTCTTACAAATGTGTTTCATTTATTTAGGTATACATTTTAATACCGTCCTTACTTAATATTCAAAGGAATGCATTTTTGTGATCATTTTCAGTGCTTCAATTATAGCTATTTTTTTAAATTAAACTGTTTGTTTTGTTAATCTTCCAATTCCTTGTTTTTTTAGTAAAGTTGATTCCTATTTTTTTTTTCTATTTTTTAAGAAAAAGTTAATTTTTTTTTCTCACTGAAGTATTATATCGGGATTTTTTTTTTTTTTTTTTTTTTTTTTAGCTAACATGAAAATGTAATGTTTCTTTCATGTGTCCAAAGGGGAAATACTTCCTCATTAAAATCAGCAGGGGCCAAGGAACAACTTTTTGGCTGGGTGGACATTACCCCATGAAACTCCTGACCCTAACACAACACGGATCACTAATTTCTTACTTTGATTTGAAATTTGATTTGAAAGCATCTTTTAAGTTCTTCTTGCCTGATATACATAGAGTAAACAACAGTTTGAAAAATTGGCAGTGAAAGCCATTATGTCAGCATCTAGGAACATTTTTTACAGTCCTTGGTTTTTAGTATGTGACTGTAGGTGGAGGTTATTGCAGGCACTGATGGGATGAAATGGCTCTCTGAGGTGTTGAAATTGAGCAATTATACATCCCTAAAGAAGATTGTACTATAAATGGTACTATAAATGGCTTAGAGGTGATATTTTAAGCTGAACTACAGGCAAACATCTAAATACAGAAATGAAACATATATTAGGAAGCTGTTTTGCCTGCCAAAATTTTTTTTTCTGTCCATCCATTACGGAGATTTACACAACTCTGCCACACAGTACAGCCCTATCTGGAAGGGGGAGAACTGATTTTTTTCTGTTTGAGTTTAGTAGCACATGGCTTCTCTCAGCCTCCAGCCTGTGATTGGACAGGGAAAGCAGCACAATGAACTCATCTCTCTTCTCATTTCAGCGTGCTTCTTGTACATTGTAATTCAACACACCTGACTGGCTACTTGTGCTGCTTCTCTCTCTCTTTAGATTGTATAATAGACTGTAAGGCTATCAAGTCAAATGATTCACTTGCTCTGCTTAGATTGTAACCATGAATCCCTCATCAAGAGTACTGGAATCACTTCTTCTAAACTACCAATCATATGTAAACAGGCTCTGAACGATGCAATTAAAAAAAACAGTTTCTTTAGAACACCATAACACTTCAGGTCCATTGGAGAATAGTTGTAGCAATGTGGGATTTTCTAGGTGCTATACACAAAGAATATGAGAAGATATAAAATTTCACAATTTATTGATATACAAGATTAAAATTTGTATAAAGAGATAGGAAATGTAAACATATCTCGGTTATACTGTAATAGTTTATTCACATATATAACGGTATCATAATCATGTTCCCAACATGTTTCGCCTGTCAAGGCTTCTTCAGGGGATTTTGATAAACACTGTTAGTATACAAGACAAACAGAGTGGCCATTGGACAAGACCATGCCCAATAAGGATAGGTGGGGCAAATAGGTATGGTGTGACCGCCAGAGACACAGAAAGACCAAGATGTGCAACTAAATGAACAAACACAAGGGGGCCGTTTGGAAAGCAGGTGGAGCACAATCGGCCTCCCTGCTTGCTCTATGAAGCCTTTATGCTTTTGCACATTGTAAGTCTTTTTAACCTTATATATTTTAAATAAACGTACATTATCACACTATGGAAGCCTCTCTTCTCTTGTCCCCTTTGACGTGAGTCATCGTGGTGGTTCGTGTGGAGATTTATGTGCCCAAATTAGGGTCCCCCTTGTGTGATATGTACATATACTTCTAGTGTGGCTAATTGCTGTGGTCCCAATGGAGAATATGTGTCCAGTCTGAGGGTCCCCTCACCTTGATATGCGAGATCTATACTTACTTCTGGTGAGTAGGTATTTCTTATCTGTGGTGGATCTAGGCACAATAATTTGACACATCCCATGGAGGACTTTCTGAAGATCGATTCACAAGATTGTACATGTGAGATTCACACTGGTGCTTATGGACATTTATTAATTTTCATGGAATTTTTAGCACATATTCACTTTAGCAATTTCTGACACTTTGTCACTGTATGAAATTATTTATTGGGAAAATTAAAATTTAAAAAATATATATTTTATTTGTTTATTTTTATCAATTTACAAAATACAAAGTGAGCAAACAGAAGAAAAATCTAAATCAAATCAATATTTAGTGTGACTACCCTTTGGCTTCAAACCAGCATCCTTTCTTACACGTGCATACTTTTTACACTTGCACAAAGTCAGGGATTTTGTAGGATTAGAGTCAAGTGTACGATTATCCAATTATAACAAGCAGGCGCCAATGATCATCAATCTCATATATACTGTAGGTTGAAACACAGACATTAACTAAAACAGAAACAGCTGTGTAGGAGGCTTAAAACTGGGTGAGGAACAGCCAAACCCTGCTACTAAGGTGAGGTTGTGAAAGACAGTTTCATGTCACAGGTCATAGACCATGGCAAGACTGAGCACAGCAACAAGACGTAAGGTATTTACAGCAGGGCTCAAAAAGTCCTGAGCTACTAGCCATGCCTTAAGGGTTACTCGCCACCAGTTGCCCCACCCAACTCCTACCCTGCCCTGCCCCACCCATAATTCCACCCCTAAACACACCCTCATAAATTATCTCATAAAATGACACTGCTACATGAATGCAGACGTTATAAAAATAAATATTAATAAAAACTTTATCAATGCCCATCAGTGCAGCCTTATCAGTGCCCATTAATGCAACCTATCAGTGGCCACCAGTGAAGCTTATCAGTGCCACCTCACCAGTGCCTGTCAATGCAGCCTCACCAGTGCCCATCAATGCAACTTCACCTGTATCCCTCAATGCAGCCTCTATTTTGCCCATCAATGCAGTTTCGCCTTTGCCCATCAATGCAGCCTCACCTGTGCCCATTAAGCAGCCTAATCAGTGCCCATCAATTCAGCCTCATTTGTGCCCATTAATGCAGCCTCACCTGTGTACATCAATGTCCCCTCTCCAGTGCCCATGAATGCAGCCTAACCAGTGTCCATCAATGCAACCTCATCTGTGCCCATTAATGCAGCCTGATCAGTGCCCATCAATGCAGCCTCACCTGTGCCCATCAATGAAAACTCACCTGTGCCCATCAATGCAGCCTCACCTATACCCATCAATGCAGCCTCACCTGTGCCAATCAATGCAGCCTCACCTGTGCTCGTCAATACAGCCTGACCAGTGCAGGGGAAGAGAGAGAAGAGGAAGAGGACAGCCAGACGGATAATTACAGAGCGGGGATCGCCCCGCTTTAACAGCTTTCATATGAATTGCCGGGTGCTTGCCCTCACACACAGTCCTGCCTCTTGGATCGGCTCCTATGATAGACGTTACATATCCTGGCATTGGACGGGTGTTCTGTCTATCAAAGGAGCCAGGCTCTGTGATGATCCGGCAGGCTTTCCCCTTCCTCTCCTCTCTCTTCCTCTGGGCGATTGCTGGGAGAACGGCTCCCGAGGCAGCCACACACTTGCCCTCAATCATTTTCCACTCGCAAAAAGCAAGCAGGCGAGTGGAAAATTTGAGGGCTGATTTACAGTATACTGCATCAGCAAGGTTTCTCCCAGGCAAAGATTTCAAAGCAGACTGGGGTTTCAAGAGGTGCTGTTCAAGCTATTTTTAAGAAGCACAAAGAAACTGGCAATTTAGAGGACCATAGATGCAGTGGTGGCCAAGGAAACCTGATACAGCAGATGAATGACACATCATGCTTATTTCCCTATAACATTAGAGGATGTCCAGCAGTGTCATCAGCACAGAACACACCAATGTACTGTCTGGAGAAGTCTGGCCAGCAGTGGTCCTAATGGAAGAATTGCGGCCAAAACAAGGCTAAGTGACTCACCTATGCATGAAAACATAGGGATATAGGACATAGCATAGGGTGCAAAAAAATAGCAGCAGGTGCACTGGAATGATGAGTCAAAATGTGAAATATTTGACTGTTGCAGGAGGCAGTTTGTTTGCAGAAGGGCTGGAGAGCAGTACAATAATGAGTGTCTGTGGGCAACAGTGAAGCATGGTGAGGGTTCCTTGCAGGTTTGGGGCTATATTTCTGCAAATGGAGTTGGAGATTTGGACAGGATCAATGGTGTCCTCAATACTGATAAATACAGGCAGATACAGTACTTATCCATCATACCATCAGGGAGGCGTGTGATTGGCCCCAAATGTATTCTGCAGCAGGACAATGACCCCAAACATACAGTCAATGTCAATAAACATTATTGTCAGTGTACAGAAGAACAAGAGGTCCTGGAAATCATGATTTTGCCCCCCAGAGCCATGATATCAACATGATCGAGTCTGTCTGGGATTACACGAAGAGACAGGAAGATTTAACCACTTAAGCCCCGGAAGATTTTACCCCCATTCCGACCAGGGGGTATTTTGCGATTCGGCACTGCGTGACTTTAACGGACAATTGCGCGGTCATGCGACACTGTACCTAAACGAATTTGGCGTCCTTTTTTTCCCACAAACAGAGCTTTCTTTTGGTGGTATTTGATCACCTGTGCGATTTTTTGATCACGCGCTATAAACAAAAAAAGAGCGTCAATTTTGCAAAAATAACAATATTTTTCACATTTTTTTATATGAAATTCCCCCCAAAAAAAATGTAAAAATCAAAATTTTTTAACATTTTCGGCCAATTTGTTTTATGCTACCTATGTTTGGTAAAAAAAATCGCAAAAAGCGTATTTTGATTGGTTTGCGCAAAAGTTATCGCGTTTACTAACAAAGGGAAAGATTTTTGTCATTTTTGTTGTTTTTTTTTTTAACGTGTAATGGCGGCGATCTGCGATTTTTTTTGCGGTACTGCGACATTGCGGCGGACAGATCGGACCCTTGACTGACATTTTTGACACTTTTGGGGTTACCAGTGACATTTCTACAGTAATCAGTGCTATATATATGCACTGTTACTGTAAAAATACACTGGTAGTGAAGGGGTTAACTTTATTTGGGAGGGAGGGGCTGTGTGTGTCCCTAGGGGCGTGCTTTCTACTGTGATTGGCTGTGGCTTCAGCTGTAAGGACACTGATCAACGGATCTACATAGTAGATCCATGTGATCAGTGTCTTTGCAGCGAGGAGAATGACAGACAGCTTGTTTACACAAGCTGCCTGACATTCTCCCTCTCCCCCGCCGATCGCCGAGTGGCCGGCGGACATCGGGTCCGCTGGTCACACGCACGGGGGGGTCCGTGACCACGCGGGAGCGGGAGCGCGCCTCCGGGGGCGCGCGCTCGCTCCCTAGACCCTCACAAGCAAGCAACGTAGCCCTACGTTAGTTTGCCTGTGAGGGGCTGACCGCCGACGTAAATAGTCGTGCGGCGGTCGGCAAGTGGTTAAGGCAGCCTACATCCACAGAAGATCTGTGGTTAGTTCTCCAAGATGTTTGGAACAACCTACCTGTCGAGATTCTTCAAAAACTGTGTGCAAGTGTACCTAGAAGACTGGATTTGAAGGAAAAGGGTGGACACACCAAATCTTGATTTCATTAGGATTTCTCTTCTGTTCATTTACTTTACCTTTTTTTAATTAATAAAAATAAACTGTTAACACTTCTGTTTCTGAAATCATTGGGTAAATGACAGCATTTTTTCACACCTATCTAAAGCAATGGCACAGTAGTGTAAGTTATTCGACTAAAAGCTTTTTTATCTTCTATATAATTCTTAAACACTCTTATAAATTGAAAGCCTTGGGCATTGTTCAGGGATTTAAAGCTGACAGTTAGTATATATATTAGTTGGGGGGGAAAACAACACCAGACACAATATTTATTTGTAATTGTGTGTATCCATTTAGCTGCAGGTGTCCCCTCTGCTAAAAATCTCCCCCCCCCCCCCCAGTGCCCCCTCACAGCTGCCTGATATGGTCCTTAGGGACTATCTTCTGGTACTGTGAGAATTAACTGGTTGACATTTGAGTCCTACTGGCCGAAACACGTGTCAGAAAATGACATTAGATGTGCACCAAGAGTGTCGTGGTGGCCATCTTTGATGCTGATTTCAATGTGTTTTTTACCTATCTTTGTTTGTAAGTGTATGGGGGAAATCTAAAAGTCAATTTTATTTGAACATACTGCACTATGGCCATTTATTTATCTCTTGCATGGATATCTTGGTTAACATTGTTATGGAGGAGAGGGAATACTATTTAAAGGAGCAGGGTAAGGGTTGTGTTAGAAGTGCATGGATTCTGGAGTTTGTATTTTCGTCTTTTTGCTACCATTGGACACCTCAATTGGAATTGTCTGCCAGGAAGAGTGGGGAGAGTGAAATACAATGCATGATCATTAATTTGAAGGTAGATACTGAAGGAATTCAATAGTTGCATGAGGACATACTTTTTTTGGGATTGCATGTCACTAGTTTAGTAAGGCACTAAGCACATAATGGAAATGTGAGCACATGTATGTACTCTAGAGCTACTTATGTTAAAATGTACTACACTACATTTTGTTCTTTTGTTTTCAGAACTTCAATAGTGAACATCAACAACATCTCAAAATCATCGAGTCTGTCTGGTATTACATGAAGAGACAGAAGGATTTGAGGCAGCCTGCATCCACAGAAGATCTGTGGTTAGTTCTCCAAGATGTTGGGAACAACCTACCTGCCACGTTCCTTCAAAAACTGTGTGCAAGTGTACCTAGAAGAATTGATGATGTTTTGAAGGCAAAGGGTGGTCACACCAAATATTGATTTGATTTGGATTTCTCTTCTGTTCATTTACTTTCCATTTTGTTCATTCATAAAAAAAATAAACTATTAATGCTTCTATTTATGAAAGCATTCTTAATTTACAGACTTTTTTTCAAGCCACACCAAAGTTGTTTGAGAGCATTAGTTGGGTGCTGGAGGTGGACCAGAGGAACAGTACAGAGGGGCACTTAAAATTCATGAGAGAAGCAATAAAAGGGTGTTCTCCTTAGTAATAATGAGATTCCAGGTCCCCATTACCTCCAGGTTTTAAATATAAGGACCAATGCAGCCAGATTGTATAGCATAAATTTACTGAAGGCACAGGACATTACCACTAATATGCTCTAGAGGAAATATAAATTATTTAGGGAAAAGACATAACAAAGAAGGTGACAACATATATATCACCTGTTGTTAAGCTGACAGTGAATGAGTTGTTTTTGTGGTGATTTTAGCCAACAGATGAATGAGTGACTTAGCAATCTTAATTGGCTACTTGATACAGTATTTTTTAGATATATTAAAGTATCTAAAAACAAGAAGAATACAGAGGGCCCCCCAGCCTAGTGCATTATCTTTGCAACAATTTATTATAAAAAATAAATTATGTATATCATATAACTCACAAACGAGATGACTTGTTCAAGCTTGATAAAAATGTATATATATATATATATATATATATATATATTCATATTCACCAAATGTCCATTCAGCATGATCTACTGGTTAGAAACAGTTGTGGGATGTAACTACAATAGAGGGGGGCAAGTGGGACTTTAACGGTGTTAAATGATGGAGAAAAATCTGAATTCTCAAAAATTGTACATTTTATTACACATAGAAAGTGAGGACAAGACAATACATCAATATAAAATGATAAAATCAAGAAAATGCACTCGAAATTATCAACTCTACATGTTTCGCCATCTTCATAATAGCTTCTTCAGGAGTTTTCATAGACATTTCTCGAGAGTGAACATTTCTAGGTAACAAAGGGAAAAGACATAAAAAACATGACATGTGTATGTATATAGGGCTTATCTCAATGGTCCTAATGTTGAGTGCCCAATTAATTTACATAATTATAAAGACAATGATACCAATAAAGTACCTTAAGATGACCTGAGCCCTTTCTTATGCCGAAGGTGGAGGTAATAGAGGTGTCGCCACCATCTAGCTCTGAAGAAGAGGGGGTCACCCTCGAAATGCATCAGATTCATTTGGAGATTTACATCCCACAACTGTTTCTAACCAGTAGATCATGCTGAATGGACATTTTGTGGATATATATATATTTTTTTTTTTATAACGCTTGTACAAGTTATTTCGTTTGTGAGTATGATGTACAGAATTTCTTTTTTATAATAAATTGTTGCAAAGGTAATACGCTAGGCTGGTGCGCCCTCTGTATTCTTTTCATTTTTAGAGCCTATTTGGAGTTTGGAGTGGCAGCACAGCCGAAATAGCGGCTAAGTGAGTGGAGTCGCTTTTCTATAGATCAAGCCGCATAGCAACTCTCAAGCGCAGGAGCAATTATTTCTTCTCATATATTAAAGTATATCTATAGTCAAAATCTTTTTTCGTTTTGATGGAATGGGGAAGCATTAGAACTCCTGTTAGGTTTTATTGCCATCAGTGGCTCCATTAGAGAGATTCCTTCACTTCCTGCCTGATAAAAAGGTTGTCCCAGGACAGGAAGTGAGGAGAAATGTCTCTACAGACAACACAGAAGTGAAAAAGCATATGCTAGAACCTCAGACAGCTTTTCGTTGTTATTTATTTCCCTGTAGCAGATTTTCCCTTTGTTTCAATGGGTAAACTGTTATCTCCAGAACAAAATGGAAAAATCTAGCAGAAGAGAAAGAAATGTTATCTATAACTATACCTTGTGCCTTACATGTTAAAACGCCCTCAGAAAATGTAATCTCTTTGTACCGTAAAAGTATTTTTAAATGTATACTTGAAAATATAATAAAAAAAAGTGGTAAAAAAAAGGTGAATCTCTCTTCAATACAGTCCCGCATAGCAGTAAAACCTGAGAGGAGTTCTAAATGTTTTCGGTATAGATACACTTTAAGTTTTGATTAACATTTAGTTAACATTTTTAGTGTCAACATGATCAATACAGCGCAGTAATGGGAATAGATCCCACAAAAAACATTCGATTGTAAAGGGGAAGTCCATCCTAACACTAAAATCACTACAACTACAGACCCGGTCCGGTCTCCAGCGGTGGAAGCTCTTCAGAGGACACAGCCCACAATGGCTGTGAAATGCAGTGATCGGCCGATATTGTTTTTTTATTTCCGATACCAACATTTTGGTCATCGCATATCGGTATCGGCCAATATCTACCGATATTTTCGGACATTTAAAAAAAAAATTTTTTATTTTTTTAAATGTTTTTTACAGGTACTGTTGTGGAGGGATCTGGGGGTCTAAAAGACCCGCAAACCCCTCCTCTCCACTTAAATCATTCAAAATGCCAAGTTTGGCTGTTTTGAATGCTATCATTTTAATGAATCTGGCACCGAGTTTCCGGACGTGATGTCATGACATCACTTTCAGGTTTTTACATGGAGACCTGATCAGAGCCGAATGCGGCTTTGATTGGGTCTTCAGGGGCCGTGCAGGTAGGATGCCCAGGTATCCTGGTGGGACGGGAGACCTGGGAGAGCCACAGAAGGTGGCGGGATGGAGGGGACGCCGCCTCCCGCTCCTTGTAATGACAGCCGAGCAGCATCTTAGCCGCATTGGTTGTCATTACAAGACAGCCGACCATTGGCTATGGACGCTGGTACCGGGGTGATGCCTCTAGCTGCAGGCATCACTCCGGTAAAGGAACTTTCCTGAAATATCGGCAATATCTGTAACCTCGGGGGCCGATTCCGATATATCGGGGAAAGTTCAGATCGGCCCTCGATATATCGGCTTTGCCGATAATCAGCCGATCCCTAGTGAAATTAATTTGGAAGTGACATCCTCCCTAGACTTACTATGGGTCTTCCATTGTCCGCAGCCTCCTCTGCACCCACCCCCACAGTGAAGCCGCCATTAACAGCTCAGCGTTGGATCGGATTGGCTTCAAAAGAGGTATGTATACTGATTTCTAGTTTACAGGGTTGGATAGGTTAGTCTTAGATTGTGGATGTCTGCAGATGTAGAGATTTTAGTGTAAGGGTGGACTTTTTCTTTAATATATCCACATATTTTGTTTGTTTGTTTGCAAAGAGAGCAAACTGTATGTCCAGAATAAATTAGCCTTGAGCAAAGCCGAATTAAAGTGAAGTGCAACCACAAATTTATATTGTTTTAGAAATCATATCCTTTAAAGCCACTATTGCTAGAGTGAAAACAGTACTGCTGTGTTTTTCCTGCATCGCAGACCTGCCAGCCTGTTATCCACTCACGTGGAATTTATACACATGTGCACAGTGTTGGAGTAGATCAACTGGTTTGAATGGGTTGAGTACCTACCTACATCACCCTGGCATCAGAAATCCCTTGTTATCTCCATTTTGCCAATGGCAAGAATGAGTACAGCAGGGCCCATGGGTAGCACATGGGCTGCACGTAAAAGCCTTTTCTCTATCGCTCATTGACAGACGTAGTCCTCGGTGATTCAACACCCTCGGGTTATGCTGCCCTCTACAGGAGTAGGACTAGACAGGAAAGAAAATGTTCTGGCCACACCCTAGGGGCAGTCCCAGAGGGTATATCCTCTCACTTCCTGCTACAGCAAATCAGTTTTTTTCTGTCTAGTTAGGAGTAAGGACCTAGATACCTTGCTGGGATCTTCGGTCCTGGCAGGATTTTTTTCTTAGAAAAGATTTTTTAGACAGCTTTTTTTCTCCAGTGTTCCTGTGAGATCTTCAAGCAAGAAAGCTGAACTGGGCGACGGGCTGGATGTTGAGATCCAGTGGTCACCCCAGTTCAGCCTACGAGCGCATGCAGGCCATAGCTCCGCGCTGGGTCGGCCGCGACATAGTCCCACTGGACGGGGACTGACCCTGCGAGTTAAACGTCTCGCTGAAACGCCAAAGACCATGAGTCACGGCGTCCGTATTGGTCGACAGCCCTCCCACCCCGGTGGAGAGGGGTACTGTCAGGAGTTGGCGCCCGCCTGGTTCCGGTATGGTGAGTAGTATGTTCCCCCTTTCCCCCTGACGGGTCTTGTGGTGAACGCGGGCCCCTCTCTGTAATGGTAAGGATGGGTTCCCCTCTATCCTATAACATGTCACAGATCCCCCTAATTGAGTGTGATTTTTGTGTACAAGAAGCCAGGAGGCTTGGTTTGGGAGCTGACAATCTAATTGTAAAAATGTGAAAATGATTGTAGTCAGTGGCAGTACTAGAACTTTACTGTGATAGTATAAGGTATCCTACCTGTCAGTAGCCACAGGGCGATGTCTATACATGTATACTGCATTCCAGATCATTCCTCCAGCTAAGCAGATGCCTCCCGACGGCCACGGACCGCATACGGCCCGCCAGGGTCCGGTACCGCTGACCACCATGAGGGTGAAGGGTTGTGAGGCCGAGATCCTTCTGCAGACATGCCGCTATTCTGTGCAGGCCGCCGCCATTGTCTGGTAGATCGCACGAGGCCGCCATTTTGGTGTAGCCTCGTGTCTCCAGCATGGGGGCGGCCATGTTTGAGGTGACTCAAACACCTCATGGAGCCAGGGGGAGGTGCCGGCAGGCGTGTTAAGGGGCGGAGCCGCCTCCTTTACCCAGGAAATAGGGCCAAAGACTTCCTGTCTGTAACAAGACAAGCACTGAGCAAGCTGATGAAAACTTCTGTGCATCAGGGATGAGCCTTGGGGTCTCTCTCTCTCTCTCTCTGTGGGGTCTAAAAAGGCAGGTAACACTGAGGGACGCTGTTGCGACTGGGGGACACAAAAAAAAAAAAAAAAAGTTTTTTACTTTGTAATTTTTTGTTGCTGGCAAGTGTCTTGTATAATCATTGACCCTGCCGCATAGGTATCCCCACCTGATCCCCTCAAGGTGGCCGCAGGACCCTCCAGTACCCCACTTATTTTTAATGCATTATCGGCAGTTTTGGAGTCTTTGGTATCCCGGGTGGAGGTGGCCTGTCAGGGACGGGGGTCAAGAAGCGACCCCCGCCTACCCCTATTGTTTATCAGATACTTCAGATACGGATTCGGAGCTGGTCAATGCAGTTGCAGGTCCCTCTTAGGGGGCTGTTGTCTCAGGTAATATCTCCTCAGCAGTGAGGAGCACGTTTCTGCCTCCGCCATAGCACAAGAGTGGTGGATGCACTAGTTGTGTCCGTCCGGGAAACCTTTAGTCTTGAGGTTACACCGGCAGAGGTAGCTGAGACTGAGATTCCTTTTTGGTACTTGTTAGCCTACCAAAAGGGCGAAGGATTTTCCTTTACCCAAATGGGGTCGTTTTGAAACGAACCCCTGTTATTTCCAAACGCATGGCTAGGTGCTATCCGTTTGAGGAATTCCTCTTTATAGGATAGACGGTACCACCTGCTGTCTTGCCACAGACTGTTAGGATAAAAGGACCTCTTAACTAACGAGGACCTTCCTTTTCTGCTCATAAAGAGTTGTTCGTTCCACGAGGGCGGGCGATAAGGCGAAACCCTCCAAAGCCCCTTTAGAGGGGTTTCAAAGGGCGCTGGTCGGCTAAACAAAAAGTCTGGCTCAGCCAAGCCTGAAGAAACAGCCTGATGCGCCCCTACCCATCTCTGGGGTGGGGGGGGGTGACTTCACCGGCTTCTGGAGGACACAGGATCGAGTTTCGATCACTTCTACCGGTGCGATTCTTCCCTTCTAACATTGAACGGTTTCAGGGGTTCTATTCGAACCTATTCACAATGCCCAGGAAAGAGGGCAAGGTGCGTCCAAATCTGGACTTGGGAAGAAATAGAGTCCATCCGTACAGTGGTGGCCTCCCTGCATCAGGGGGATTTCCTGGCGTCCATAGACATTTAGGAGGCCTATCTTTATATCCCCATCATTGCAGGACATCAGCGTTTTTTCGCTTTCCCAAAGATCATCCCTGGTTCCCACCAGGAGACTGAACTATCTGGGCCTAAGGTTGGATACATCCTGGGCAAGAGAGTTTCTCCTTGCGGAGAAACTCCAGAAGGTTCAGTCAACGATTCGGATGTTGCTGTCCGTCAATTGGCTGGGACTGATGGTGGCCTTCTTAGAGGCAGTACCGTATACCCAGTCTCATACCCGAATTCTCCTGAAGGAGATTCTTTTTTAATGGAATCAGAATTCCGATTCCCTGGACAATCGGATCCGGTTGAGCGAGCGGGCCAGGAAGTCTCCGATGCTCAACCAGGGGAAGTAATTTCTTCTGATAGTATCCAGATTACCAATAAGGGTATCGGAACTGAGAGCGATCAGATTTTGTCTGATTTACTGGATTGAGCAGCTCTAGAGCAGCCCGATTCGGATCCAATCGCATATGGCCTCTTCATCCAGAGGTTTTTCACTAGCTGTCCCTTCATTGGGACATCCCGGATGTGGATCTGTTGGCACCTTGGCTTAACAGGAAGGTGCGGAGGTTTGTAGCTCGCGCCGCGATCCTCTAGCAGACATAGCAGAAACGCTGATCGCCCCGTGGGGGCAGTATCAGCTACGGCATGCCTTCCATCCTCTCAAGTTGCTGCGGGAACTTCTTCGCAGGATAGAGGTGGAGGGAATTCCAGTTATTCTGGAAATTCCGGACTGACCTCGTCGAGCCTGGTACGCCGACTTGGTGAGGCTAGTCGCGGACGCTCCTTGGAGACTTCCTCTCAGGGAGGATTTGCGGTCTCAGGGACCGATCTTCCATCTTGCTTTACAGTCGCTGGCTTAATGGCCTGGCCATTGAGATCCAGGTACTGAAGGACAAGGGAGTGTCAGCTTCAGTTATTCCTACCTCCAGTTAAAGCAAGGAAAGCGACTTCCAGCACATGGAAGTCTTATATGGCATGGTGTGAATCTATTGGATTTTCCCCACATACCTATTCGGTGACCCGAATTTTGGTCTGTCTGCAACAAGGGGTTGAGCAGAAACTATCCTTGAGCACGATCAAGGGTCAGGTTTTCGGCGTTAGCAATCTTCTTTCAAGAAACCTTTGGCTAATCATTCCTTGGTGCGGAATTTCATCCAGGGGGTGCGACATCTGGCTCCGCCAGTGCGGGCACCCTTACCGCCTGGGATCTTAATTTAGTGTGGTCGGTTCTTCAGAAACTTCTCTTTGAAGATATTAGGGAGATTCCCTTGCTTACATTATCCCAGAAGGTGGCCTTCTTGGTGGCCATTACTTCTGTACGCAGGGTGTCAGAACTGGCCGCATTATTCTGTCGTTCCCCAGATCTGGTGGTTCATAGGGATAAGGTGGTTCTTCTTCCGAATCCATCCTTCCTTCCTAAAGTGGTTTTCGTAAGACGGACTCACTTTTTGTGATCACGGATAGCCCTTGAAGGGGGTTGCCTGTGTCTGCCGCGACCATATCTACATGGATCAGTCAGACGGTGGTACAGGCTTATTCTATTAAGGGTCGGAATCCTCCGTTCCCTGTTAGGGTGCACTTCACTCGAGCGCTCAGTACTTCCTGGGCCTATCGCCATCAGGCGTCAGTGGTCCAGGTATGTAAGGCGGCCACCTGGTCGTCGGTACATACCTTTACAAAATTTTATAAGATTGATGTGATGGCATCGGCGGATGCCTCATTTGGCCGCAAGGTTTTGCAGGCCGCAATTTGAGGAGACCGGTGGTCTACCTCGGGGGTTTTTTTCTGTTGAAAAATTTTTGTTGAGTCTCATCATTGAGGATGAGCATTGTAAACTTCTAGTTGGCACAGGTTGGGCCTTCTAGATTGGATTTGATTTCCATTTTCCCACCCCTCATTTGTGGTACTGCTTTGGGACGTCCCAAGGGTGTTGAATCACCGAGGACTACGTCTGTCAATGAGCGATAGAGAAAAATGGATTTTTGTAAAATCTTACTGTAAAATCCTTTTCTCTTTGCTCATTGACAGACGTAGTACCCGCCCCTCT
Source organism: Pelophylax lessonae (assembly GCF_965119305.1). Taxonomy (NCBI): domain Eukaryota; kingdom Metazoa; phylum Chordata; class Amphibia; order Anura; family Ranidae; genus Pelophylax; species Pelophylax lessonae. The sequence continues at coordinate 577,932,808 of NC_138770.1, read as the reverse complement.
GTTTTTGAGTTGGGTTGGGTTAAATTCTCTAAACACTGCTTTGTGACATAACTGATTTGCTGTAGCAGGAAGTGAGAGGATATACCCTCTGGGACTGCCCCTAGGGTGTGGCCAGAACGTTTTCTTTCCTGTCTAGTCCTACTCCTGTAGAGGGCAGCATAACCCGAGGGTGTTGAATCACCGAGGACTACGTCTGTCAATGAGCTAAGAGAAAAGGATTTTACGGTAAGATTTTACAAAAATCCATTTATTTGACAGTAAAATTAGGGTTATGTCTGCAACTAATATTTTCAAACAAAATTATTAATGTAAAGTGTTTTTTTTTAGTACAGCTCCTTTTGGTACCACTTGTTTGACAGTATATTAAAGCTAAACAGAAAATGTACTTTACCAGAGCATAGCTCCCAACTGTCCCTGATTTGGAACAAAGTCCCTCTGTCCCTCGTTCCTCCACATTTTCCCCTCATTTTGGTCTGATCTATATAGTTGTATATAAAATGCACTATTTAACTTTCAAAAGGTGTTTTCCAGTGCTAAACCTTTCATCCAATTTCTTAATTGCTGCATTTGTAGATTTCAAAGGCCAATATAAAGGAATAGTAGTGAAAAAAAAAAAAAACACTTGCTGGTTCAACTAATGATTTTTTTGTGTAATTCTCCTTTAAGGGACATGGCAGGGGGTGTGTCCTATGCTTACATACTTTTGCTAATAGGTGTCCCTTGTTCCCATCGCAAAAAGTTGGGAGGTATGCAAGAGACCTGAAAAAGTAAAAGTGATTAATTTACAATTCAGTAAGAATTTATAAATTCTGTCTAAAAACACATAATTAACCACTTCAGCTCCAAATGGTTTACCCTCTTCATGACCAGGCCATTTTTGGCTATTCAGCACTGCGCTACTCTAACTGACAATTGCACAGTCATGCACCCAAACAAAATTTATATCATTTTTTTCACACAAATAGAGATTTATTTTGGTGGTATATGATCACCTCTGGGTTTTTTATGTTTTATTATGTAAACCAAAAAAGGCAGACAGTTTTGAAAAAAGAAAAAAAAAACAACATATTTTACTTTCTGCTATAAAACATATCCCATAATAAAAATTTAAGAAAATCAAATCTCTTAATACATTTTGGCCAAAATGTATTCTGTTACATGTCTTTGGTAAAACAAATCCCATTTAGTGTATATTGATTGGTTTGTGTGAAAGTTGTAGAGTCCACAAACTATGGGATATAGTGCATATCCCATTTATTTATTTCCTTTTAAATGAGTAATGGCAGCAATAAGTGACTGCGATAGTGTGGCATGAAACTCTGACACTAACTGACGCTGGGGGGAACTAATTAACTGCCACTGACATCACCATTGACATTATTACAGTGATCAATGCTAATAATTTACACTGTCACTGTACTAGTGACACTGGGAAGGAAAAGTTTAACATCTAATTCGATCAAAGGGTTGAATGTGTGCCTAACCAGTGTTTATGTGTGTACTGTGTGCTGCTTTTTTTTTTTTTTTGTTTTTTAGTTAAAAAAAAGTTTATTTGTAAGCAATGCATACAAGCATGGTACATGATAAACATCACACAAAAAAAGGAGATAGAGGTACGTGTTGAGTACAAAACTGAGTAACTATACAGTACAAAGCTCTCAAGTGTAACACTTGAACATAAATACAGAGGTAGTAGAAGTATCTCAAACTGTGCGGTCCCTGGGGGTACACAATAGTTTCACAAAACTGGGTTCTGTAAGAAGGGCTCAGCAAGAGATATTCCTTGTTTATTTTGGCTGCTCTATTATCATTTTTCCTACATTTGCATGACATTTCTTGAGAAATCACAAATGCATTTTACCATTTATTTAGTCTTAGGTAACCTGTTATTAAGTGAGACATGAACTTGTATGATGACTTGAGATGACTAGAAATAAGAACTAGAGAAAAGACGTATGCTGCATCTACAGAACAGAAATAGACTACATAATAAATGAGGACTGCCATACCAATCATACTAATATTCCACAAGTCACTGTGTAATCCATGTTGGTATCTTAAAGCGGAGTTCCACCCTGGGAATACTTTTTTTTAATAAAAATACCCCCGGGACAGTCAGGGCTAGTACATTCCACAATGGCTAGCCTCTGATCTGTCCCGGGTTGCACTTACCTTTTAGGAGAAATACTTACCTTAAAAAAGTATTGTCCAGCGCTGCCATCTCAGGTGTGGGCAGCTTGAAGCCAGCGCGATCCTCTTCTGCGTCCTCTTCCGTCTTCTTCTGTCCCACGATGCACTGCACCGGCCCCGCTGTCACTTCCGGTGCGCGCGCGTCATCCCTCCACAGCTGTACACACGAACAGCTGATTTTTGAGTCAAACATATGTTCGACTCGAACACAGAGCGCATCCTTACTCTTGGCTTTTGGGGAGCTATCACTCCATGCATACAGCATATTCCCGTGGCGTCAGTGTCTTGATTCACAGGGCCCTGGCCTTTTGGATATTGGGCTCTAGGGTGGCTCTAGGATGGCGACCATTCAGGGGTATTGCCTTTATCACAGGGATAGAGAGGGTAAAAAAGGGGGAGGGGTATGTCTGTATATTAAGAACAGTATACAGGTAAATATGAGGGATGATATTAATAATGGAGCTATGGATGAGGCAGAATCCCTATGGGTAGAGCTTCAAAGGGAAGGCACGGCGGGGAAGGTGATATTGGGCGTATGCTATAGGCCCCCCAACCAGAGGGAGGAGGGTGAGGCGGACCTCATGTTACAGATAGGATTGGCAGCAAGGATGGGAAATGTCATTATAATGGGGGACTTTAATTATCCGGATATAGACTGGGCAGAAGGAACTGCGCACTCAGCCAAGGCTAGGCAGTTCCTAAATGTTTTGCAGGACAATTTCATGGGTCAGATGGTGAATGCACCGACAAGAAACAATGCAGTACTTGACCTACTGATTACCAACAATACAGACCTGCTCACGGATATAGAAATACGGGACAACTTAGGGAACAGTGACCATAGGTCATTTGGTTTCAGTATTAATTACAGTTATAGGAAACACAAGGGTAATATAAGGACACTGAATTTCAAAAGAGCCAATTTCCCTAAACTGCACCCGCTGCTAGAAAATATCAATTGGGATAGAACCCTGGGAACAAAGAACACAGAGGAAAAATGGGAGTGCTTCAAGAGCATACTTAACAAGGGGGTGGGCCAGTGCATTCCACAGGGAAATAAATTTAAAAGAGCAAAACTAAACCCTGGGTGGCTAAACTCCAACATAAAAATGTATATTAGAGCTAAAGAAAAGGCCTTCAAAAATACAAGACTGAGGGGTCATTGGCAGCATTTAAGCATTACAAAGAGTGTAATAAGAAATGTAAAGATGAAATCAGGGCGGCTAAAATAGAACACGAGAGACATATAGCGGAGGAGAGTAAAAAGAACCCCAAGAAGTTCTTTAAGTATATAAACAGTAGGAAAGCAAGGCCAGAGCACATTGGCCCCATAAAAGATGATAAAGGAAAAATGGCCACTGAGGGCAGAGAAAAGGCGGAAGTGTTAAATAATTTCTTCTCTTCAGTCTTCACAAAGGAATCGGGGGGCTACACGAACCTTGCTTGTAAGGCCGAACTAAATAATACACCTCAGGAAGTGCCGCCATGGCTAACAGAGGATAGACTTAGAGCTAAACTAGAGAAACTTAACAAATAAATCCCCAGGACCGGATGGCTTGCACCCGAGGGTTCTTAATGAGCTCAGCCAGGTGATTGCCAGACCATTATTCTTGATCTTTAAGGATAGTTTACAGACGGGTATGGTGCCAGCTGATTGGAAAAAAACCAACGTGGTACCAATATTTAAAAAGGGGCCGAGATATATCCCGGGTAACTATAGGCCGGTCAGCTTAACATCAGTAGTCTGCAAAATTTTGGAGGGCATACAAGACTTTAGTAATGAAAACGGTATTATAAGTAGTAATCAGCACGGATTCATGAAAAATCGTTCGTGCCAAACCAATCTATTAACCTTCTACGATGAAGTGAGCTGCCACCTAGATAAAGGAAAGCCTGTGGATGTGGTGTATCTGGACTTTGCAAAGGCCTTTGACACCGTTCCCCACAAACGCTTACTGTACAAACTAAGGAAGGTAGGTATGGACCATAAGGTGAGTACCTGGATAGAGAACTGGCTCCAGGGGAGAGTACAGAGGGTGGTGATTAATGGGGAGTACTCGGATTGGGCGGGTGTGGAAAGTGGGGTCCCCCAGGGTTCTGTCCTGGGACCAATCCTGTTTAATTTATTCATAAATGATCTGGAGGAGGGGATATCGAGTACAATCTCAGTATTTGCGGAAGATACTAAATTAGGCATGCCAATATCTTCTATGCAGGATGTGGAAACCTTGCAAGCGGACCTGAACAAAATAACGGGGTGGGCAACTACATGGCAGATGAGATTTAATGTTGAAAAATGTAAAGTAATGCACTTGGGGGCCAGAAACCAGAAAGCAAGCTACTCACTAGGGGGGGGGAACCTCTGGGTGAGTCTAGGATGGAAAAGGACTTGGGGGTACTGGTAGACAACAGGCTTGGCAGTGGCATGCAATGCCAAGCCGCCGCAAGCAAAGCCAACAGAATACTGGGATGTATAAAAAAGGGGATTCACTCCAGAAATAGAGATTATTCTCCCGCTCTACAAGACTCTGGTCCGGCCACATCTGGAGTATGCTGTCCAGTTCTGGACACCGGTCCTCAGGAAGGATGTGCTGGAACTGGAGAAAGTCCAGAGAAGGGCAACAAAAATAATTAGGGGAATGGAGGACATCAGCTATGAGGAAAGACTACAAGCACTGAACCTATTCTCTCTGGAGAAGAGACGATTGAGGGGGGATATGATATCAATGTACAAATACTGTACTGGCGACCCGAGCATAAGGAACAAACTATTCAGAGAAAGAAGATACAATAAGACACGTGGCCACTCACTAAAACTTGAGGAAAGGCGGTTTAACCTTAAAGTGCGTAAGGGGTTCTTCACTGTAAGAGCGGTAAGGATGTGGAATTCTCTTCCACAAGCAGACGTATCAGCAGGGAGCATTGATAGTTTCAAAAAACTATTAGATGGACACCTTAAAGACCACAACATACAGGGGTATACAATGTACGGTTAAAAGCAAACACTTACACACATCATAGGTTGAACTGGATGGACTGATGTCTTTTTTCAACCTCACTAACTATGTAACTATGTAACTATATAGGGTGGATTCCGATGGCCGAATTATTTTCCTGTATTGTAAACTGTACACTATTACTTTTGTGTTGGCTTTTGTATATACTATATATATATACATTATATATATATTATTATATATTTATATATATACCGCCCCCCTTTTCAGGGAAGGTGTTGCGAGAATCGCTGCCGTGCTTGGCTGACAAACTGGATACCCCGGTGCTCATTCTTGGGGATTTCAATTGCTATCTTGACCTGCAGTTAGATAGGCACCCACCTGTTTTACGGCCTAGAGGAGGCAGGACCATAGCATTAGGGAAAATAGTGTCAGAGGTGGGATGGATTGATTTATGGAGGTTCAGATAACCCCTGGATAAACAGTTTTCATGCTTCTCTAAAACACTTGGGTCTTTATCCAGGATTGACCTTTGAATTGGCAATACTTTCAGTAGTTCCCTGGTGTCCCGACTGGAATATTAACCTCAGGGAGTATCTGACCACTTCCCTCTGATGGTTTGGCCACACACCCCTCTCATCACTCCCTAGGGCCCCATGGAAACTGAATGCCTTCTGGTTAGAGCTGTTCCCCTCTCATGATAGTGTAGTTACACAAATACAGCACTTTTAGCACTTTTGTGAATATAACTGCCTGACCGGGAATAAGTTGGTGTGCTGGGAGGCTTTTAAAGCTCACTTAAGGGGAAATAAATGTCATTAAACAATCCTCATCTAAATTTATACTACAGGTTGAAAGTCAGGTGCGACAGCTAGAGTTGAAATATGTGTCTACCTCACAGGATTCCATGAGGGAGGTGTAACATAAATGTAAGGGTAGGGTAGTTGTGCATTAGCGAGATTTGAAGTGATCTGTAGAAATAGTATAATTGTGGATGTAGTGTCATTTTGAGTTATTAAGAATTGTAGTATTTAGTATCAGTCATACACATATGTCCTGTTATTAGCATCTGAAAGGGACAGGACCATTCTCGAGGAGAGAGGTGACACCTACATGCCAATAAAGTCTCCCATACAAATGGACAGGAATTGTCACCTTCCTGGAGCTTCAAAGGAAAATGCTAGACATCTTGGCTTATGAGGGGACAGGGAGAGGCCCCAAATGGTCTACAAGCTCTGATTGGTATCATCAGATCTAAGGAATGTATTTCTCTCATAATAGGTAAAATATTAGTGGCAGAGAGATGAAAATAATTCCTTCTTATGGCTCACGTGTTGGGCTACAAGTACATGTAAATCTGTAATTGTAGCGTGTGTGGAATCCTAGAGAATTGCACAAAACCGTTATATGGCGCCTGATTGTGGCAGGCAAGCGGTGTTTGGTACTGTCACAATCAGACCGATGCGCTGGTGTCAGAATTCCTATCCCTGATTCAGCGGTCAGCGCTGTTCAGGGTCAATTCGACTCTGGTCAGTTCAGAACACAAAACATAATGTGGGCTGAGATGGGGACACCCCCTGGGGTTGATTGGCCAAGGGCTAATGTCCAGCCCACATCCATATCCCAATAAATTGGGGAACCTGAAATATGAACACTGTTCTTCCATAAAGCCAGTTCTGAACTGGGGAGTCCCCACACGGTTTCTGGTATGCTTCTACCAAGGGATAAGCTGCGGTAAAGTTTATTTCTGTTTTATTCCTTTTTATTTTCATAGCAAATTGCCAATTGTGTGTCTTTTTATCTTTTTGTGTATTTTTTGTAACTGCTTTTGCTTCGTATATATTTTTAATGCACTGCCCACTTTCGGGGTATTAAATTATAAAATTAATAAGTGACTTCTGTGTACTAAGCTAGGACTCAAATCTCTGAAGAGATTGTTGAATTTTAGTGCCTAATTGCTTGGTCTAAGCTACATGCCAATCTGTATGCAATTGCACTGTGTTGGCAGATTGCATCCAGATTGTAAACCAGACGGAGATCTGCATGTGTGTGGTGTCCCAGAAGACCAGTCTGTGGACAAACTGTTGGGTGGTGGCAGGCTATTGTTTGCGGTGTGTGGGTGTGGGGACAGTGGGAAGAGTGATTAACACAGGGGTTCTAGCTTGTAGGATAGCTGGAGGAATCCTAGTAGTGTGTGATAATTGCTAGACTGCTCCCCAACCCTTAGAGTGCACCAGATTGTATGTAATATTTGTATCTGCCTGTGTGTGGTCAGCCAGCTGGATTGGAGTGGAGTCTCCCTCTAGTGGTGGCCAAAGGCAGTGCGGGCTGTGAAAGTGTCACAGCCAGCTGTATTACTTAGTAGGAGTTTACCTTATTCCCTTATACTCCCAGTCACGAAACCACGTCTCGGTTAGCTAGTCGCCGTGGGCGTGGTCGATCGTGACAGGAGGCATGGAAGTCAGCCCAGGATTCTCTAGACAGGTTCAGAGCCTCTGCCGCAGAACACTAGCGGTTTTTCTCCAAAATGGCGTTCTACGAGAAGGGGTAGAAAACAGGCCATTTATTAGCTAGGATAGCTCAGTCGCATCAAACCTATTCCAATATAGGTGCACTTTGTGCCCCTGATTGCTGTATACTGAACCACCCTGAACAATTTGCAACTGAGCTGACCTGCTACTATGCCTCCCTTTATCAATCGCAGTGCCACTACTCCCAGGAGGAATTATATGCCTACCTGAATGCACTGATATTCCCTACATTGTCTCAGGCTCAGAGTTCCAAACTGGACTCCCCATTGACTTTGGACGAGATGCAGATGGTAGCTGCCTCCTTCCCTGCATCCAAGGCCCCCCAAGGATGATGGTATCCCTGTAGAGGTGTACATTAGATATAGGAAATGTATTTTGCTGAATCTCCTAAAGGTTCTTAATGCTGCATTTGATGCCAAATGTCTCACAGAGTCTTCGTCTCGGGCTAATATTGTTCTGCTTCTGAAACTGGGTAAGGACTCACTGAATCCAGGGTCCTACAGACCAATTTTGTTGTTGCAGAGCGACGTTAAAGTTCTAGCTAAGATCCTTGCTCAATTACTTAATAAGGTCATTTTGTCTATTATACATGCGGATCAAGCGGGCTTTATAGCTCACAAATCTACAGCCCAAAACCTCCGGAGGTTATTTCTCAATATGCAAACACCCACTGACAATGTGGGACAAATGGCGCAATTATCGTTGGATGCTAATAAAGCGTTCGTTAGTATAGAGGGACAGTATTTATGGGCAGTGCTGACTAAATTCGGCTTTGGAGAAAGGTTCATTTCATGGGTACAACTTCTATATCATGCCCCCAAGGCTACTATAATATATGCTGATAGGGTTTTCTGGGAACCAGGCAGGGGTGTCCTCTTTCCCCTCAGCTTTTTACTGTCACCATAGAACCCCTGGTTGCCCAGATCTGCGCCAATCCATTGATTACCGGGTTCCAATATGGCGGTCTCCATGAGAAACTCATGTTGTATGCGGACGACATGTAGCTCCTTCAGGCTCATGGCTACAATCTTCAGATTCTGACATTTTTCAGGTCTCACTATTAATTGGACGAAATCTGTGCTCTTATTGAATGATGTATCAGGCCAGTCAGTCTCGACAACCTGTCCCATTCCCATCATATCCTCATTTAAATATCTGGGGGTTTACATTACTGCTAACCTACTAGACTATTGTCGCCTTAACATACACCCCTTACTGTCCAGATTTCGGGATAGGGTGAACACCTGGAGAAAATTGTGTCTCTCAGTGGCTGGCAGAACTAATTTAATTAAAATGATTTTCTGTTTCAATGTTTTTATTAAAGTATTTCAATAACAAAGAGTACAATGATACAACAAAGCATATGTATCTTCCACAAGTGTCCAGCATACATTAAAGGACTGAAAGCCCACCAGCTTATGTAAAGGAGTTTTCTTCTTCTCTTCCTTTTTTCGTTTTGCTGCCTTTTACCCCCATTTTCTTCTGTTAAGAAAATAAAAGTCTTCTCAAGCTATATTGATCATTCTAGCTTTGTGGGCTATCCCCAAATCTGTGTAGATTCCTATTATCGCATCTCATTGTATAATAAGAAAAAAAAAACAATACCAACTCGTATTGTGGCTCCCGCCCCAAGGGCGGTCAATTAAAATGATTTTGATGCTCCAATTGCTTTGTCCACTGCATAATTCATCAATGGTGATTCCTCTGAAAACCTTTATAAGAGTCAATTGCATTGTTAGATCCCTATTCTGGATGCACAACACATTCCTTAACCTTGCACTCTGTACAATGCTCTTCTGAACCTTGCACTCTGTATAAAATGCACTCCTGAACCTTTCACTCTGTACAATACATTTCTGAACATTGCCCCCTGTACGAAACACACTCCTGAACCTTGCACCCTGTACAAAACGCACTCCTGAACCTTGCACCCTGTACAAAACGCACTCCTGAACCTTGCACCTTGTACAATGCACTCCTGAACCTTGCACCCTGTATGAAACGCACTCCTGAACCTTTCACCCTGTACAACGCATTTCTGAACCTTGCACTCTGTATGAAATGCACCACTGAACCTTGCACTATGTAAGAAACGCACTCTTGAATCCTTCCATATTTAGCATCCTGGACTAATGAGCATAGCAAAGGGGGTGGAGTCAGGGGTGGAACATGTAACATGTTTCAAAGGTGATCTCATCCTTTATGCTTGCCCTTTTTTTTCTGGTTTGGTGCCTGTTTTCTTGTACAGTGTATATAGCAATACTATTTGGTACTACGTATTACTTTCAGTGAATTCCTGTGACATTGTCTGTTTTTACACTCAACCTGGTGTGCCTGAGGGTCTTGGGAAGGTTGAGGACCCATCCTATCCAGTGGATCCTATGGGGTAGTGCTACAAATAGATTTATTTTAAAACTTTGATAGATGGGAATATGCAGATATGAGCATCACAAATCTACTGATAGCTTCCAGTTGCTGAGATTGACTGTAAGGAGAGTTAAGTGAAGGGTTTCCATCTTGAATGATTTTACCTGTATATGTTAGTGCAACTATTTTAAGTTGAGGACTGGTCTGAGAGCCCCAGTTTCTTCCTTATGAAGAACAGCACAGAGTTCCGCCATTCTGCACCTCTGGCATTAGTATGGTCAACTCCTTTGGAGACAGTTCCTGCGTGTATTAAAAAAGGATTTCATGCTTCTCTTATGATGAGGAAGTTCTTGTTTCTTGAAGTTAATTGGTTGGAGGTTTCCGCTTGAATTTTCATTGATGTCTGTCAGAAGCCATTGGGATCATCTACAAGGTTCTTGTATCTTTTATGGTGAAAAATGTTAACCTTGTTCCCACTGTTTGGACAGGGATACCCTTAAAAAAGATTTTTGTTGATCTAGAGGAGCAGTTATCTTATTCTTGCACAGCTTCAGGAGGCTTACTTGGATACTTCTCCAATTTCCTCTTGTAGTATTTTCCTGGTGTCTGATAATTGTTTTTTTTCTTTGATACTTTTTTTTTTTTACAAAACAGGGGTGCTTTATTTCAGTCAACAGCGTTACAGAATAAACATGACACGATGACATGGTTCAGTGTATTAGAAAGCAGGAAGATATTTGTACTAAAGATAAGATGTACCAATCTAACAATTCGTTAGACATTTAAAGTACATAAGGTCAGGCATAGCATACATAGCAAATCCTCCAGGTGGTAGTCCCATGAGAAATATCAAATCAAGAACTAAATAAGAGAGTTAGGGTGTACCAAGAAGGAGGGGGGGGGGGGGAAGAAAGGAGGATGGCAGAAGGAATGGAATAAGAGGGGAGGAAAGGGAGAGGGAAAAACACAACCCCAGCAGATGTATAACAAATGACGCATAGGTGATAATTGTATATAGGTGTATCCAAATAAATACTTTTACAATCCTTCAAATTGCTTAAATCATAAAACCTACAGTGTGAAAGAAAAATTAGTACTAAATTGATATTGTATCAAAGAAAAAAGAAAAAAATGTTTGCTTATCTGAATTCGTGAAAAAGTGTTCTGGTGCTTTCATAAATACCCAGATATGAATGTGTTAAACTAATTCAGCAAACATATAACAAATGTAACAGAAAAATGTTACAATGTTTCAAAGAGATATCCACAAGTGCATACATCAATTATTATGGCACTTTTCCACTGCAAGTACCGGCTCGGCTCTACTCGGCCATGCTTGGCCCGGTTTGCTTTTCCACTGCTGGTACCGCATGTACGGTGTTGGAACGGTTCGGTACGGTACGGTATGGTTTGCTTTTCCACTAAAGTAGTACTAAAGTTAGGTGGGTGGGATAACAATGGGGTGGGTGGGATTCTCTGACCAATCAGTGGCTAGTAGTGACTGTATGCAAAGGATTGTGGGATATGGTACCGGGTATGGTACCTCTTGGAACAACAATCGAGGTGGTACTGTTTTGGAGAGCCGTACCGTTCGGTTCCATGCAGTGGAAAAGCACCGCCGTCCTGTACCATACCGTACCGTTCCTACACCATACCATGCGGTACCAGCAGTGGAAAAGCACAAAAGCGAGCCGAACCGTTCGGTTCCATGCAGTGGAAAAGCGCCATTAGTGTTCATAATCCATTGAAACAGTTCCTTTGAAATTATGTGAATAAAGTGTCCAAAAATAGTTCGAAATGAATATCAAAATAAAACTATAAAAAAAAATGTATTGTGTGTTCCTCTTGTGCCCTGTGAAGACGTCTAATGACGAAACATACGTCGGGTGGGAGCTGGAGAGATTGCTATCACATGAGTCAGGTCAGCTCGCAGCAGCTGAGAAGTTGGAGCCAATGCTGTTTACACTAGTGTCAGTGGAGACACTTTTAAATGTGAGTTTAAACTGTTTTTAATAAGGTGGGAATATTTTTAAAGGATCTTATGCTATGTCGAGTTCTTTTCTCTTCCATTGATTTCCTCCTTGCCTGAGATATCCATCGAGAGTGAGAAAGAAGAATTTTAAAAGATTGATCCAGAGGGCTACAGACTGTCACTCCTTACAAAAGAAAATTCTTGCATGCTGGTTTATAATATTACTAGCCATTCCGTCTGGTGAATGAATTCATTATAAGAGGTGGTGGATTACATTTTTTCTTGATGTGACATTAATATAAGAAGACAAGAGGAACACACAATAATCTTTTATTTTTAGTTTTATTTTGATATTCATTTGGCACTACTTTTGGACACTTTATTCACATTATGTCAAAGGAACTGTTTCCATGGATTATGAACACTAATGATTGATGTAAGCACTTGTGGATATTTCTTTGAAACATTGTAACATTTTTCTGTTACATTTGTTACATGTTTGCTGAATTCGTTTAAGGCCTCTTGCACACTGCAGCTTAAAAAAGCTCAGTACAGCTTTTTTTTTTCTGAGCTAAAATACAGCCCATTAATTGTAATGTGCCTATGCACACAGGCGCGTAAATGAGCGCCGTGTATTCTTCAGTAGGAACAAAATAGAAAAATCTGCATTTTTGGACAGTAATTTATGCCTAATGCGCGCAAATTGCGCACAAATGAACGCACACAAATATACTGTTGATCAGAAAAAATGCTAATTTGCATATTTTACAAAAACGCGAGAATACATTTGCGCGAAAAGATGTGAATTTGCGCGAACGCATATCTGCGAAAATGCGTGCATTTCAATAAGACAAATTTACGGCTGAAAAAGGAGATGCCCAAACAGGAGTATCATGTGTAACAGGCCTTACACATTCATGTTTTGGTATTTATAAAGCTCCAGAACCCTTTTTTACACATTCAGATAAGAAAAAAAAATTATTTTTTCGTGGAAACACAACCTCAGACTCAGCACACAACATGCGAACTAGGGATAGACCGATATGTTTTTTTTCAGAGCCGATACTGATATTTTGGTCACAACATCTTGGTATCGGCCGATATGGGCCGATATTTTGTACATTTAAAGTTTTGAAAAATAAAGACAATTATTGACACAAATCTGGTACTGAACATGTTCATTTGTTTAATGCTTAATGGCTGGCTTGCTGGCACCCTGTGGTGGGTGGGTGGCTGGCACCCTGTGGTGGGTGGCTGGCTGGCTCCCTGTGGTGGGTGGCTGGCTTTCTGGCACCCTGTGGTGGATGGCTGGCTGGCACCCTGTGGTGGGTGGGTGGCTGGCACCCTGTGGTGGATGGGTGGCTAGCTGGCACCCTGTGGTGGATGCCTGGCTGTCTGGCACCCTGTGGTGGGTGGGTGGCTGGCACCCTGTGGTGGATGGGTGGCTGGCTGGCACCCTGTGGTTGATGCCTGGCTGTTTGGCCCCCTGTGGTGGGTGGCTGGCTGGTACCCTGTGGTGGGTGGCTGGCTGGCTGGCACCCTGTGGTGGGTGGGTGGCTGGCTGGCACCCTGTGGTAGGTGGGTGCTTGGCACAGGGGCTGTGGGTGGCTGGCTGGTACAGGGCCTGTTGGTGGCTGGCTGGTACAGTGCCTGTGGCTGGCTGGTACAGTGCCTGTGGGTGTCTGGCTGTCTGGCACCCTGTGGTAGGTGGGTGGCTGGCACAGGGGCTGTGGGTGGCTGGCTGGTACAGGGCCTGTGGGCGGCTGGCTGGTACAGTGCATGTGGCTGGCTGGTACAGGGCCTGTGGGTGGCTGGCTGTCTGGCACCCTGTGGTGGGTGGCTTGCTGTCTGGCACCCTGTGGTGGGTGGCTGGCTGGCTGGCACCCTGTGGTAGGTGGGTGGCTGGCACAGGGGCTGTGGGTGGCTGGCTGGTACAGGGCCTGTGGGTGGCTGGCTGGTACAGTGCCTGTGGCTGGCTGGTACAGGGCCTGTGGGTGGCTGGCTGGTACAGAGCCTGTGGGTGGCTGGCTGGCTCGCTGGTACAGTGCCTGTGGCTGGCTGGCTGGTACAGGGCCTGTGGATTTGGGTGGCTGGCTGGCACCGGTCTTCTGTGGGTGGGTGTATGGCTGTGATACACTCCTCGAGACTAGTCCCGACTCCAGACAAGGCTGTCCAAGGCAAGGAAGGCGGCCTAAGAAGGCAGAATGACATCACAAAAATATCAGCAATATTGGTCAGTTCCGGGGCCGATACCGATATATCGGGGAAAGTGCATATCGGCCACCGATATATCGGCCTATCCCTAATGCGAACCCATCCAGACTGGACAGGGCAAATAATCCACATTATCCGAGGACAAGGGGGATCACACATTATTGTATTTCCAGAGCCAGCCCATTATTTATATGTTAACTTGTACATAGGTAGGGCTGCATCCACCATAGCCTCCCAGGAAGACACGCGGGTAAGAGCAGAGGATGTCCACTTCACTAAAAATGTCTTTTTTAGCATAATAGAGGAGATAGGAGATCAACAAATTGGTATGGTGAAAACATTGTTCATCCTCATGAATACAAATTAATGCTAAGGATGAAGAGGGTGTTAGGGTCATTTGTAGCCTAAGATTAATTTCCTCGACACTTCAGTTTCCTGTTGGTAAGTATTTAACTTCTTTTACTTCCGTAAAGGTTGTGCCAAATTTACTCCCAAATAAATCTCAGCCATCATAGGGAATCTTGCACCAGTTTGTGCTTGATGCTGAATCCTCTAGTCAAGGTTTTAGCCTAAGAGCACTTCTAGATGTGACTGCTGACAACATATCTCTAATAAATCCGATGATATTGATTAAAGCCTCCCCAATTAATTCCTTTGACTTTTACATGAACTTTAATTCTTGTAAAGCAGCAAAAAATCTTTCATGTTTCACATTTTCCAAAAATGCTCTTTTAATGATCCCCATCTAGTTAAAATTGCCCTGGCAACTGATACTAGAGCAGTGGCTGGCTTGCAAGCTTCTCCTTTCACTGTATATGTTTACTTCAGGTCTAAGTCGATCTTACAATCTATGGATTTGCTGAAAGTCACTGTATCCTTCATTGGGAGCACTACATGTTTTGCAAGCCTCACCAAATAAGATACTTATGAGTAGTGCTTACATAAGAGGGTTTGTCTATGATTCTGCCAGTAAATAATGTTTACCCTATTTATTGTTGGTGCCTACTTTTTCCTCTGGTTTCTGCCATTAATTCCTATAATTTCTCTATATATGAAAATTCTACTTGTTTATTTTTTAAATACAGGTAATAATTCTTTTCTTTGAAGCCTCTTCGAATTCTTACCAGGTTTTTGGCCTTTTTCACAGAATTCGTCAATGATTCAACCAGTTAAAAAATAAATCCAGAGGGAAAATCTGCAACTCAGTGTTTGATTTTGCCAGTTTCTTCACAGGTGACTGCTGTTGTCATGAGGCGATTGGTTTGGACATGATGGATTGCCCAGTAGACATCTCTTGTATAGATTCCTTAATTAGATGTTTTATTAAAGATGCTACCTCCCTTGAATTGGCATCTATTTCTTTTGTCAACTCCTCGTAACACGATTGGCAACCTGACTTTTCTGTGTATAGCTGATCACCATACCCAACATTGAATTTTGGTTGTATGTCCATGGCATCTAAAAAAAGGGCTAAGACATCATGAAAATTATTTTGAGTGGCTTCTGTGGGAACAGTGGTGGCGTGAGGAGGATCTGTGTCGGTCTCGAGAATGTTCTCCGCAATGGTCTTGGGAATGCCTTGTGCATTTGGAGGTGTAACTCTCTTCACCTCTCTTACAGGACTGTCAATACATGCAGAGGTGTTTGGTCAGTTCTCTCTTGTATTTTCTTTTCTATAAATCTTCACTACTGACCTGGACTCCTACCTTATAACAATAGGGAGATCTGTACAGGCAGCTTTGTTCATGGCAGGGCAGGTGAAAACTGAGCTGGTAATAATATATGTTATTAGTTCCACCATCAATGCAGAGAGATAAAAGAATGAGAGACAGGGAATTAAAAGGTTAGGTTACCCACTTAATAGGGGGAAAAAAGAGGTCAGAGATAGCACTAAGGTGCTGGGTCTATAAGTCCCCTAAGGTTTCAGCCCATCCTAATTAAAATGTATGCCTTCCTGCCCATCTGGCATCTGCACTGCTTATATCCTGGAGGGTAACACTCGGCTCTGCTACTGGATGGCCACCTGATGACTTTGTGGAAGCACACCTGGAGATTCCTGATTTGTCCCCCCCCCCTTTTGGCTCTCACATTGCCTTAATCAAGTTGAGCATCCACACAATAAAAAGAAGAATGGTTTTTAACATATACTCACAGGCCATATCTTTAGATATGTTCTATGTTTTGGACACTGTTTTAGGTTTACTGTTTTAGGTTTGACCCTGAAGAAGAGCATAAGTCTTGAAATGCGTTGGAGAGTTTGACACTACTTATAACATCCTAGCATTATTTACACCTCCCCTGCTCTCTTTTTGGGTGTGGTGGGGGTGCTTTGTGGGATGTATTCTATATGAAAGAAAGCTCTTCTGGCCTTTCCCTATTGACATGTGATATGTAGGATGTAATTAATGTTTTAAGGCCTGTGCTTGTTTAATTGAATAAAAATGTGTTATATTATTTACAAGTGTAATGTTTCTAGTGCCCTTAAAATCCCTGCCACCCAATACACTTTTTTTGTATCCACACTATACTGTGGAGATAAAGAGAAGGAATAAAGAACACCAAAAATGGGACCACCCTGAATTTGAAGTAACAATACATAAAGAGCTTCAGGTGTCCCAAAATGACTCAGAAACACAAAACAAAAAAAAGCAGTAATGTACTAAAAATATCTGTATTCCCATGAATGTGCCCCAAAACCCTAACCCACAATTAAAAACATCATTATTTTCACTGTTAAAGGGTAACTTCACTTTTGTAGGGGAAAAAAAAACAAATAAAGAAAAAATAATATAGCGTATACAATTACGACACAAGTCGTCTGTCATTCTCCCTTAGATTATCACAGAGGCTATGTGATCCTGCTATGTAGGATCGTATGTCTCTGTGATGATCTCACAAGCCACGCCCCCTGACAGTTGGAATCACGCCCCTAGGGTCACACCTAACCCCTTGATCACCAGCAATGTTAACCCCTTCCCTGCCAGTGTAATTTTTACAGTAACTGTGCATATTTATAGCACTGATTACTGTACTAATGTCACTGGTCCCCCCAAAAGTGTCAAAAATGTCAGTTAGGGGTCCGATCTGTCCGCCGCAATGTTGCAGTCCCGCAAAAAAAAATCGCAGATCGCCGCCATTACTAGTTAAAAAAAAGACAGTAAAAACGACATAAATCTTTCCCGTAGTTAGTAAACGCAATAACTTTTGCACAAACCAATCAAAATACGCTTATTGCGATTTTTTTACCAAAAATATGTAGCAGAAAACAAATTGGGATAAAATGTTAAAAAATTTTGATTTTTAAATTTTTTTGAGAATTTCATATAAAAGAATGTGAAAAATATTGTTATTTTTTCAAAATTGTCGCTCTTTTTTTGTTTATAGTGCAAAAAATAAAAATTGCACAGGTGATCAAATACCACCAAAAGAAAGCACTGTTTGTGGGAGAAAAAGGACGTCAATTTTGTTTGGGTACAGTGTCGCACGACCGCGCAATTGTCCGTTAAAGTTAGGCAGTGCCGAATCGCAAAATAGGGCCTGGTCATTGAGCAGCCAAATCCTCCGGGGCTAAAGTGGTTAAAATGAGCTTTCCTTTTCAATCTGCAGTCGCTGTAATTTTCTGTAAAATGCAATGCAATATGGCAACATGGAGGCTTTCTGTACACAAAATGTGTACTGACCACACCCTACAAACATAATTTCCTGCTTGTGTGATTGGTTCACTGATTTTCCCAGAAGTCTGCCTAAGATACAAGTCAGCTTTTTTTTTTTGGTGAGATACTCACCAATAGGAACATGTCTAAAGGGATGCAGGCCCAGCAGATTCCTTATTAGAGCCCTGCAGCTGCACAGCTGACTGATAATTATAAAACCCCTCCCATTAGACTCACTTCCCCTCATGGGCACAGAGAAACACAGAGGGATTTCTTCAGAATAACACAAGGGAGGAATCTGCAACAAAGTTTGTTAAAATCCTTACAATATACAGAGATCACCACGAGGGGAATATTTTTTTCTCAACAAAAGTGGAGTTACTCTTTAATTGTGGGTTAGAATCTTCGTGTACAGTCATGGGGAAAAAAATCATTTTTATACATTACTGATTTTTGGGTATGTGTTTATGAATTATTGTGAGACAGCCAGAGCTCTTCATATATTTCTTCCATAACACTTTAACATAGGACCCCTGTGCTAGCCCTGTGCTATAAGAAATTTTAAACTGGGTACACAGGGGTCGAAATTCAGCTGGTTCAGCGGGGACTGGCCAAACTTTTTTTATAAATTCTTTATTTAAAGGTATGCCAAAAACAAGTACAATAAGTGCGATATAACATAGGATCAGAACATGCGATACAGACAGTGCAACAAAGGACCTAAAGGGATGCCCGCAATGGTCGGCTAGAGACAGCCCCTGCGGACCCCAGTCATGCAAATAGAGACAAATTATAAGTCGCAGTGGCAAATATCAAGCAATTATGCCAGCCATTCCAAACAAGTGCTATGCACAGACGGGACGAGGATGTTGATCCAACGGCTCCCACCTAGGGCCACGACCCCCACCGGCAACTGTCTCCTGGCCGGCATACGGAGATTGTGAATCCCCAAGTGACAGGGACCGCACATGTATATGGGAAGTATATTCCGCCAAGAGAAGAGGCATACCATTTACATTTTCCGTTGGAGAAGGGGAAAAAAAAAAACCCAAGATAAATAGAGAAAAGCAAAGAGGGAGAAAGAGGCAGAAAGGGACGAGAGAGAAAAAAAAAAGGGGGGGGGGAGTAAAGGAGAGGGAGGGACATGACCTCCGGGCGGCAGGAGGTAAAAAAGACTAGGCAGCCAAGCCACCTAAAGTTGGGCATGGGGGACTGGTCACATTTTGATCTGTGTGTAACTATCGCTGTTCAACAGAAGCCAATTGTTAGATCATGAAAGTGATTGTAAAGTCTCTTTTTTTTTTTAAATAACAAACAGGTTATATTTACCTCCTCTGTGCAGTTGGTTTTGCAAAGAGCAGCCCAGACCCTCCTCTTTTACCCTCTTCTGTGCTCCTGGCCCCTCCCTCCTAGTGAGTGCCCCCACAGCAAGCAGCTTGCTATGGGGGCTCCCGAGCCGAGCAACAGCTCCATTGTCCATTCAAATACAGAGCTGTCATTCTGCCCCTCTCTCTCTTCTGAATGGCCCACTGACTTTGATTGACAGCCACGGGAGCAAATGGCACCGTGGCTGTATCTAAGCCAATCAGGAGAGAGAGTCCCAGGACGGCCGAGGGACTCATGGATATCGCTGGACAGAAAGGGGGCTCAGGTAAGTATAAGAGGGTGCTGGGGGGGGGGGGGCTGCTACACACAGAAGGCTTTTAATCTTATCGCATTGAATGCATTAAAGCCCTGTACACACGTACCGATTGTCGGCCGCAAATATTCGGCCGCCGACCGATCAGCCGATTGTAGGCTTGTTAGTATGATGCTTCCGACAGGCGACAACGCATTTTCGGCCGAACAGAATCTGTTGTGCAGACTTTAAAATATTTGTTGGCCGTCACCAGAGTGGCCGATTGTTCGCCAGTCAGTACAGAATTCGTCCGACAATCAGCAGATTTGCAAGACTGGGCATGCTCAAAGAAGAAAAAACACAGGGAAAGTTAACCATCACATGACATCACTTCTGCAGTCGGCTGTTGTTGGCCGACAAAATTCCTGTGCAGTCTTTTGCAGTTTTCAACCGTCAGGACAGCCCTGGACAAAAGACGGCCGATCGTTCGGCCGACGATCGCTTCGTGTGTACGGGGCTTAAGATAAAAAACCTTCCTGACTTTACAACTCCTTTATTGGTTTTATGTTTCACCTCAATATGAATTTCTTGCTACATGGGGGGCATTTATAATAAACTAAATCTGACAATCAGCAAACATTCACTGCAGTTTTATCTTCCAGGGGCATATATTTAAATGACAGTGATTCACCACCAGAGAATGTTTGGTAAAAGTCACATTCACTGCTTTTTAAATGGACCCTATAATCTTGTCATTGCAACGAGGAGCTGATAGGACAGCAGAGAAAGCCTGTCAGGCCAGTTTGTGCAGTTTGTAGCTTCAAATAAGGATAACGTATGTAATATATATTTTATGTAAATAATGTAATGCTTTGGGGCATGTGTCTGCAACACCTAATAAATTTAAAGACATGACAAGACTTCCATATCTGCACTCACTAACTCTTTTCTTGATTTAATGAAGAAGAATGTGTAGTAAATAATACCAGAGAAAGCGACATATTTCGCATTGTATCTATAGATATAATTAGGTCACAATGTGACAAATGTCCTGATGTCATACACACCAAAAGATAAATGCTCTCCAGTTATTTTCTTCCACAATTCAAAGCTGACAGAAAGAATGATGGTGTGAAGTTTGGCAGACATAACTAATGTGATAGATAAAATCTTGTTTATATTAATAAAAAACCTTCTGAATCTGTGTTTGGAAAACTCTTATATTAGGATAACCTTTGATCTTGTCCATGGTCTTCACATGTAAAACAAAACAATTTTGTGAAAATTCAGATCAGGGCCAGGTAGGGGTGCCATCTGATCAGGATTCACCTGGACGGGTTTTGGATCATGTTTCTCAGTTTCAGCTGCACTAAAACCCGGACACATGATTCCAAGCCCAGACCGTCCATTATTATTCAGCCGGAAATGTGGCTCAGATTAGGGTGAGGGGGCACTATGGGCATGGCATTACTATTCTCTTTGGAGCGCCCAAAGGTCTCCCAGATCTGTTACAATCCTGTATATACCAAAAAAAATAAATCAATTGCTGTATGCCGTTAAAATGTTCAGGTTTGGCTTGAAGAAAAAGTGGCAACCCTAAGGCCAGGTTCATCCAGAGGTAAGAGAGGATCCAGCCTTGGGCTCTGTGGTGAAGACGGCACAGATGGGTAGAAGAGTCTCCTTCCTCTGCTTTCTAGCGGTCTCCTGCATCTGATCCCTCAAAATACACGTCATCCTGGTTGACTGTTGCTAGCTGTCATTCATAAATTCACAAACGTATCTAGAAACTTTTATGTGTGGGACTAGACAGGCACAGGCTGAGAAAATTTAAAGGTGACCTTCCCATCTACTTTTTGCATACTGGGCCCCATCTGTATTATATACTGTGAGATGTTGTATTGCTGTCTATGAAGTCGCTTTTTGCATGTACAGTCTGTACTCTTTTTTAATTATTTCTTTGTACAAATAAAAGTTAGGTAAGGTTTTTATAAACTTTTTCAGCCTGTGCCTGTATAGTCCCACACAAAGAGGGTTTCTATGTGTGATTATACACTATATTTTCAAAATTAATGGGACACCTTCCTTTACATGCACATCAATTTTAATGGCATCCCAGTCTTAGTTCCTAGGGTTTAATATTGAGTTGGCACACCCTTTGCAGTTATAACAGCTTCAACTCTTCTGGGAAGGCTGTCCACAAGGTTTAGGAGTGTGTCTATGGGAATGTTTGACCATTCTTCCAGAAGCGCATTTGTGAGGTCAGGCACTGATGTTGGAGAGAAGGTCTGGCTCGCAGTCTCTGCTCAAATTCATCCCAAAGGTATTCTATTGGGTTGAGGTCAGGACTCTGTGCAGGCCATTCAAGCTCCTCCACCCCAAACTCGCTCATCTATGTCTTTATGGACCTTGCTTTGTGCACTGGTGTGCAGTCATGTTGGAACAGGAAGGGGTCATCCCCAAACTGTTCCCACAAAGTTGGGAGCATTAAATTGTCCAAAATGTCTTGGTATGCTGACGCCTTAAGAGTTACATTCACTGTAACTAAGGGGCCAAGCCTAACCCATTAAAAACAACCCCACACCATGATCCCCCTCCACCAAATGATTTGGACCAGTGCACAAAGCAAGGTCCATAAAGACATGGATGATCGAGATTGGGGGTGGAGGAACTGGCCTGCAGGTGTCCAAATACTTTTGACAATATAGTGTATATTGGGATGATGGCGCTTTCTAACACCATACGATTATCTAGTATAAATTAACAAAAAACAGGACTGAAAAAAAGCACTGCCTCTTTTTTTTTTTTTTTTTTAGAAACTCCTAATAAATAGAGTGCAGAAGACATAGTAAAGCCCAACTGAGCTGATCTCTCAGTGTAATCTGCCATGCTAAATTGTCAATGAAAGCTAGTTGTAGCCAATATTCATAAATTAGTGTTCTGTGTGAATTATAAACCTATTATAAACAAATAAATGTTTAACCTCTTGTTAATCCTCCTAATTATTAACCCGTTCCTCACCTTCTTCCCTACCGCTTTTTTTTTTGCTTTTTTGTTAACCTCTCCTATGTGAACTTGAAAAAATTTCTGTTCTGCAGCACTGCATTACAAATGCTCTATGCCAGAAATATAGTTTATTTTATAAAAGGGCATAATTTCAGACCAAAATTTCACTTTGTGTGTATTATAATAATTTTCAAAGTTGCAACACCTTCTAACATTCCCTTTGGTTTCTCATGGACCAAAACATGGCAGTTCTAAGGCTCTCATTTCTGTCCAGCAAATATACACATTGACATGCAAGCCGGATCCTTCTCAGCTTCTGTTTGGGGGAAAGGGGAGGGGGCGCATGAGGGGGAATGATTTGGCATTTTGGATTCCACAGTACCTTTCTTTCTAACAATGATTCAGATTACCAGATTCAACAATGACTGAAAGTGGACTGTAACGGAACCGCAACCCCACAATGCGCTTGTGTGCTGCCGTCAGAATACTGCTTCCTTCAGTCTTGAAAATAGATATCAGATATCCAAGCTGTCCCATACAAAACTAGCTGAGAATGGCTTGTATAAGACCTGGAACATTTTCAGGTCAGGTGCCTGATTACATTATCATATGCAGATGGAATTGTGTACAGAAATATAATTAACATATTTAAGGAACAACCAACACAAATAGTATTCTACTTTCCCACTAGCAACTAATAGATGACAGTGGTTTAATTAACTTGAGCTAAAAAACTTGCCGTCATCGAGCTCATGAAGTACAATACACATTATTATAAGTGTAAACACATCCCCAAAGTAGACAATAGGTGAGTTTATCAGCACAATCAACAATGTGTGGAAGACAGGTGGTTGAGCTGATGACATTAGCATCTGCCATGAGTCTGACTGTGCGGAGCAGTCCTCTATTGGCAATAGGCAGACCAAACATACAAAAATGTGATAGATAGTCAGGAAATTAGATGTGTAATTTATGAACCTAGAATGCCTGAAGGTGATCCTTGGATTTTAGGTCCCTCTATGTAGCTAGGCTGTGAAAATGTCTCAAATATGTTGTATTGCCATACAGTATGCCCTGGATGTGTGTTAAAAAATCGAAATGATTGGCAACTTAAAATAAATAAGTGCCTTTGCTTTACATTTTTTTAAAAGACTCACTATGCCTTTCTGGAAATACATTGGGATGTATACTTTCCAGAATGTGGTCATTTTGTGGGTGTTCCTGTCCTAGTACTTCAGAGACTCAAGAAATATAATAGGCATTCAAAAATTAGATGCATAATTTATGCTCCTTAGACGTATGCCCTAAAATGCCAGGACAATGCAAATACCTCTCAAATTCCCTTTTTTTTGGAATGCTGATACCCCATGTGTGAGCCTTTTTCAGAGCCTATGTGCCTAGAGGGGCCTAAAGGTGCTCCTTGGATTTTGTGGCATCCCCTCACTCAGGAGACATAGCAGAATGTGTTTCGGGGTGTAATTTTAAGTATGCCTATGCTGTGTGTGAGAAATAACCTAATAAAATGACAACTTTGTGATAATAAAAAAACATTACAACTTCAAAAAATGCCTCTTACTACCTTGACTACCTTGACTGTTTACTTTGCAAAGAGGGATCATTTGTGGGGTATTTGTGCTGTCCTGGCATTCTAGGGTCTCAAGAATAGAGACAGGCAGTCAGTACTTTAGGATTGTTACATTTTCAAATAAATAAATATATATATATATATATATATATATATATATATATATATATATATATATATATATATACCATACTTTGTAGACTTTATTAGTTTCACACAAATTAAATAATATACATCGCTTATTAGGAGTGATCAGTTCCCTGTTCTGCCGTGACAATGACAGATGCAGCACAAAGAACAGAAAAGCTGGAGCTGCATGCTCCAATCTCTTTGCTCTTCTACTGAGTTAGTAGGGAGCTGCTGCAGTTTTCTATATGGTTAGTATGATAAGTATTTTGTTGCTTTACCCTCCGCACAAATGAGCATTTAAACCATGCAGTGGGGTCAGAATGTGTTAGGAATACATTTAACACTAGCTCAGAGTGGGAGTGGAACCTGTCAATAGAGAACCATTGAAGTTAGATGTATAGGGGTAGGGAATTGGCGCTGCCCAATGGGGTATGATCCAGTAAAGACGCACATTAGTGGGGGTCACAGATGAAGTTAATGTATATATATAATTTTCAGAGGGGTTATATATATATATATATATATATATATATATATATATATATATATATATATATATATATATAACCCCTCTGAAAATTACGTAATATATTCAAGTTTTGCATAAATCTACTTATTACCACTATATAAATAAATACATAAATAAAGTGCTTCATATGGTGATCTGTTACAATAGAGAACCATTGAGGCTGCCATTACTGAGCTACCCGAAGATGCTAATTACTTGGGTGTCATTTTGATCCGCTTGCTCTCAATACTTTGAGTCACTGAGCCAGTACAGAAATACACATAGGAACTTGGCTTGGCAATTTTAAAGATAGTGAGCCACCATACTAGTTAGGCAACTATCATGTTTTAAAGATAAGCAATGGCAGCCCCATACTCTGATGATAGGTATATTTTAAACTCTAACACCATCACAGGTTTTTTTTTTTTTTTTTTTTTTTATTAGTTTTTGAATAGTGTAGAGGGGTTACAATTTCTGAAGATTCACCTGTGACCCCCCATTGGCCATGTTTTCCTTTGCTGTGTTTTTGAAGGTTTCCACTTGCTGGTGGAGGGAAGGACGGGGTTTTGAGGAAAGATTAGGTGTTAGGGTCCCCCTTTGGGACACTGGTGTGGGGGGGAGGGTTCTCTGGGTGGGAGAGTTGCTCGGGTTGGACGGGGGGTGATGCTGCCCCTCCATGGGTCAGCTGACCAATGGGTTTGTGTTGTTTGTTGCATAGTAGCCTTTGAGGTTCTTTATCCTGTGGGGTATTTTTTATATGCATGGCTTTTTGGATGCACTTGCCCTAAGTGGGTATTTCCACTCCTAGGACTCTGTTTTGGTTGTTTTTTTTTTTTTTTTGCAATATGTTTTCCTTTGCTTCCTGT
>NC_138770.1:577889715-577902215 GCF_965119305.1 Pelophylax lessonae | reverse complement strand
GCAGAGAGAAGAAAGAAAGAAAGAAAGAAAGAAAGAAAGAAAGAAAGAAAGAAAGAAAGAAAGAAAGAAAGAAAGAAAGAAAGAAAGAATGAATTGGCAAATGCCCAATTGAATTGTATCTTTTAGTTAAAAGATTTCGTTAGTAAACCATTCCACAGTGATGTGATACACACTAGTTTGTATTGTAGGAATTGTCTGATTTTTTTTTTGTACCCAGCAGCTGATCGTTTCCTGATTTGCCGGGTAAATAAAGAAATGATTGGGGATGTGCAATGTGTGATGTATCCGATATTGTGCAGGATCTGATCGCCGATCATCACTATTTATTGAGGCCAATGTACACAGATTATTTAATTGCGGAGAAAGAAAACACGGATGTGATCGGATCATACATCCTGTACATGTTCTAATGATTACTAATAATATATATTAGTCGGGAAGGTGATCTGTATTATCCCACTCTCTTCCATATCTGTACCCATTACTCAGTGCTGCCTGGGAATGTGTTTGGTTTTTTTTTTTTTATGTTTTATAGAAGGAGCTTCCTATCATTACTGACATCATCATAGGTGATATTGTGACACCCCCATGTCTTATAGTGTAACTTGTATGAAGCAGTCTGTACAATATATACCTGTCATCACTCCCATCACACATGGGGAAAAAAGGGTAATTCTTATTTGGGGAAAGTGGGCGGGGCCATGAAAATTACTCTATTATCATATTTGCGAACTGTGCTATGGATCCAATACAGCACAGCCTATGTCACAGATACATTTATTAATACGCTACATAGATTTTTATTATTATTATTTTATTATTACTTTACAGTTTTACCTGTGCTACAATAGTCTTGGTGGAAACACAGATGTGCATAGGGGGATTTTTACTAAACATAGAAAAAAAATTATATAGATATACATATTTACACACACACTACTATATATATATAGTGTAGTGTGTGTGTAAATATGTATATCTATATAATTTTTTTCTATATATATATATATATATATATATATATATATATATATATATATATATATATATATATATATATCTATCTATATATATCTATATAAAGATAGTTTTTCTCTAAATAATTTAGGAAATGTAACACAAAATGTAGAATCATCAGCTATAATTACGTGCTAATATTTAATATTCAATATGCTAATATTTAAAAGGTACTTAACAGAGTGTTGATGGATGTTAAAGATGCAAAACTGAGCAGTTAGGAAATATACAGTATATATACATACACACATATATATGTGTATATATATATAATGTAGTGTATATATATAATGTAGTGTATATATATATATATAATGTATATATATATATATATATATATATATATATATATATATATATATATATTTGTGTGTGTGTGTGTGGTTTTTCTCTAAATATTTTTCCTCCAAAATCAGGTCACCAATGTTTAACTATAAAAGACCTGAAAATAACTCTTACTACTATTTTAACTTCAGTGTTAATATCTTCCATCATAGAAGTATTTTTGCGCTGTGTTAGGTATTGATTAATAAAGAATATTTGAAGTCTGGGTGATCCTCTTTATTATAAGGCTCCCAGAAAACTTGCATGTGGTTAATAAGTTGGCCAATATAGCGGATTACTGAACTCCAAACTGTTTGCACTGCAGAGTTTAATGCAAGGAAATTTGCTGCAAAGGAAATATTTTACAGTGATCTGGCTATGACAAATCTTTGTAGTTGCAGTATTAATGGGGTGCAGTAATAATACTATATAACATGGGTAAGGATGGAGAGGAGAGGAGTAGTGCCAATTATGAGGCTGCTGATTAGGCTCTGTCCCTGCTGCTTGGAGCCCAGCTCTGGAGGGGCTGCCAGGTGGCTGGAAGGACAAGATCACCCCATGATCCGGAGCACATCTAAGAAGAGCTCAGAAAGGGGCCACAAATCCAATCCTACCCCCTACCCCACCCTTATTTATTCCAGACAGACAACTCCAGCCAAATGCCTGCTGTCTGCTGAGCTGGTTCTGCTGTACTGTCACTGACAAGTAGAAGAATGTAGAATTCAGTCTAACACCCTGAATGATATTATACATGTTTTCACACAAGATTCACACAGCTTTCGCCCAGGATTTATTCATTCTCATTTTAGTCCGATTAAGGTGTCCTTTTATGAAACGGAGATGACCAGTGATCCTGCTGATCACAGCTCATTTCCGATCATTCTCAGTTTATGAAACAGAAATGATCGCAGGAGAACATGTTCTCCGCTGATCATCTCTTCACACAGGGAATCTGTCATTGACAGACACAGAAATGGCCAGACTATGAAGCTGCGATCCCCGCACTTCACTGGTGATCTGTGCCAGAATTCACACTCCCGGGTTCACCAGCCTGGAGCTTGTGAAGCAGGGAGTGAAGACAGAATCGGGGGAGAACTGAGGGGGAAAAAGGAAGATTATGGACTTCCTTCTTCCTCGTTCAGACCCCCCAACACAGTAATCATGTCCCCCTGCCATATTTATGTATATATATACATGTATATATATACACACATACATGTAGATATATATTTAATGTGTATATATATATACAATGTATGTGTGTGTGTATTCAGTGTATATATATACATATTTATGTAAGGGGACTATTATTTATAACCTCGTGTACTCAGCAGTGATAATTTATCTCTGCTTGTTAAAGCGCGCGAGGGATTTTCATACTACTGTAATCTCGCTTTGTCTCACGAGATTACAGACGCTCCATTGACTTCTACACAGATCTCCGAGAAAACCGTTCTCCTCTGATCACCCTGGGCGAACTGAAGTTCTCCGATTCATAAAATGGGTGCCAGATGTGATCATTTTCCCCAGAGAACTGTAGAGAAGCCAAAGGAGAAAAAAATTCACCCGTTCATAAAAGGACACCTAAGACATATATGAATCCTGGGTGAAACTTGTTTCTCTTGAGTGAAACATTTGCAAATATGCTTCTTAGTGTTCATTAATAATAGTATATGTTATATTTGTTTTATAGTATTTGTTATATAAAATAGAACACGTGTTGTCTCCTTTGTATCCCTTGTTATATGTCAGCGCTGCTGATCTCATGCAACCTCTTTGCAGCCACTTCTTAATATCATTATAGGACGTGTACCAGTGATGTCTGAGATGGGTCTTCCAATAGTAACAGCTGTGCAATGGTGGCCTTACATCTAATGATCTGATCGAATGATTCTTCATAGAATCGGACAATATTACCCAATCTATGAATTAGACAAAGCCAATCAATTTGATTGAAATGATTCTAAACGATGTGAACAGAAAAATCAACACTTTTACAATTGTATATGAATCGTTCCATGTATGGACACCTGTATATTGAAATGTATGGGTTGATTTACTTAAACTGGAGAGTGCAAAATCTGGTGCAGCTGTGCATGGTAGCCAATCAGCTTCTTACACACGATCAGAAAATTGGACAACAGATTTATTTTATTTGCATGCTAGTGGCATATGAAAATGGTGGGATTACTAAAGTAATTTTCATAACATTTTCATAGGATAGAATAAAATAATTAGAAGTGATGTAATATGTTGTAGTGCATTTGTATTGTATTTTCGAATGACAACTGTACTGATTTAACGAAAATCATACGCTCTGGTATCCTACAAGGAAAATGTCCCTGCTTATTCGATCAGATAAGATCAGATAAACTGTTGTGATTGGCCAGCAGAAGCTGTGTACGAATGATCCGATTTTTGTATGATCGCTTCAAAATCGTGTGTACAGGCCATTCAATGGTAAAAAAAAAAAATCTAGGAGCTGAGGGTCTTCATTAGAAGCCTGTGTGACAGGGTGACAACGCAAGAGAACAGCTGGGAGAGAGGGACGGAGCGTTGTCACCCTGTATAAGGAAGTGCTGAACTAGGACCATCATGGCAGGATCACCAGCTATAAATTCAAGCTGAAAAGCTGAGGATGACCTTTGAATTGAACATGGTAAAGTTTGTAAGAGAATTTAGAAATTGGGCAGAAGTCAGCACCGAACTTTCTCCAACTTGGAGCTCTGCTAAGATTGGTTATCTCCAGTCCTCAGGCTGGGAGTCCTAGGTAAGTACCCCACACTGGTATTGGAGAAGGGGCAGACCAGTCAGATACCAACATGAATGTCCTGTATTAACTCATTCCTTACCGCAGACACTAAATCCACACCTGCTCAGCAAGTGAAATGTGTCAGTTCATTCTTGTCCTCTTTTCTGCCTAAAAATAACATTTCAAGAGGAAATCTCAATGTGGGACAGACCTTGGTGGGACCCTCATGGCTAAACCACCTACCTGTACACAACATTTCCTCCACAATCCACATATCTCTACTTCTGTATGAACATTCACCAAAAATCTAACCATGTATGGTCTGCTTAATGAAAATGTATGGAGTTGGTGTACTTTCTCAATGACAGTCACACATTTTAAAAAACGCAGGACACAACGTCATTATGAGGTTGTGCACATGCACACTCCTAAGCTACCATCCTTTAGGGCCAGGTATGGTTCTCTTGGGTCCATATGCCCATGCGTGGTTTGCCTGAGCCACCAAAATTCATTGGCTCCATGCACACTAGCATTTTCTATAAGCTCGAAAAATGCTTGAAAAAAAAAATGCTGGATGAAAAATTTTTAGTGTTTTTGTGCCAGCTTGTAGTATATTTTTAGTAGCTTGTAGGAACTAGGATCATTCGCATTTTAATAACGTTTTTACAGTACATGAAGGAAAAAAAAAAAAAAAAGCTGTTGGAGCGTTTTAGTAGAAGAGTTTAGGAGCATTCAGTGTTTTTTTTTTTTTGCTGGAAAAACCCTTAAAAAAAAACTACAAAAACTATTTTTTTTTCTGTTGCTAGACACTATAAAGCTCAAAAAAACGTGAATAGCCTAGTGTGCATGGACACATCATGAGCTTTTTCTTTCTGCCAGGAGAACGGTAGTTTTTTTTTTTTAAACCCAGGGTGCAGGCTAGTCTGCATGGAAACTGATACAATGTACCAGATTAAAAACAATGTACCAGATTAAAAGCTTTTTCATATGTTTACAGGCAAAAACAATTAATAAAGATCAATTTTGATTTAAAAAAAAATATATGTTTTTTAAATCTTTATAATTTTTTTTTTGGGGGGGGGGGGGGTGTTGTTTGGCCCCTTTTGTACATTTATGTGCGTTCATGAGCGTAATACAGAGCAGGGTCTGAACAGTGGAGAACAATTTGTGTGTCTATAGGCAAGTGTTCCTGAAGAGAGTTGTGTATTTTAGTACAACTGCAAGACAGAAAACCTTTTGCATAACCAGACAGAAATAAACATCAAAAATGTATGCGGTTGTGTATAAAAAAATAATTATGCTCTTAAAAAAAAAAAAATTACATAAAATGAATGATGTAAAAAAAAAAAAAATGTAATAAATAAAACAAATGATCGATTTGCAACCTTGGTTACATTTTTTTTTTTTTACAGTTTTTTAGTTTAAACAGTGTTTATCAAAACCCAATCAGGGTCAGGAATAAAAATATCTGATTGGGTGATTAGCCATGTTTGTGTTCAGGTACATCCACAAGATTGCCCAGCAGAATGTTGGGGGGAGGGCAGCCTTTCCTAAACCTTTTCTTCTTTTTGTAAAAACAACAAAATGTAACAAATTTATAAATGTATGAAATGTTTGTGACTTTTTTCTTAACACGGGGCAACTTGTTACTATTACTATTTTGATCTTTGAGGAAGATCTTTGCTCTAGCTGTTATGTTCTATACACAAGTCACCACCCAAAGATCTGTGGAATTTGGTTTAAGATAGAAGTGGAAAATAAAAGTCACACATTAATGTTAGAACAAACAGAGCACTAACACCCCTTTTTTGTGCTC
This sequence comes from Pelophylax lessonae, assembly GCF_965119305.1. Classification (NCBI taxonomy): domain Eukaryota; kingdom Metazoa; phylum Chordata; class Amphibia; order Anura; family Ranidae; genus Pelophylax; species Pelophylax lessonae. The sequence goes on along the minus strand of NC_138770.1, from coordinate 577,896,306 downwards.
TCATAGATTTATATTTTATCCCTGCTGGTGTGTTCCAAAGGAATATTATTTTGTCATTTCAATGGGATGTGAAACCTTATCTACCTTTCACACCTGGGCGTTTTTGATTTTTTTTTCAGCTCCAAAGACGCTCAAAAAAACGTTCCAAAACACCCAACAAGTAAAACCTCATTAATTTAAATGACCCCTGTTCACATCTGAGCATTTTTCAAAATGCCTGTAGCTGAAAAAAGTAAATGAGCTTTTTTGGCCTTCTTATATTACAATGTCTGCAGGTCTGCACGCGCGAAACCGCTACGCTCAGGTGTGAATGTAGCCTCCAGTTCACATGTAGGCATTTTTGGGGAGTTTTTCTGCTCTAGGGTCAGCTCAAAAAACACCCAACAAGACAAATCCTATTAATTTCAATGGTCCCTGTTCACATCTGAGCGTTTTGACCTTTTAAGCAAAACGCCCAACGCTCAAAAAAGTACATGAGCTTCTTTTTTGGCAGATTACATGCGTTTTTATTTTTTTTCATTGGTTACTAGTCAACCTAAAAACGCCTGTAAAAAACGCCTGTAAATAGCAACGCCAAGATGTGAACATAAGGCGACAAAATGCTCAAACATATGAACAGGGGCCATTGAAATGAAAAGGGTTTTGCTGGGGCTGCTACAGGCGTTTTTTACAGGCGTTTTTAGGTTGACTAGTAACCAATGAAAAAAAAATAAAAACGCATGTAATCTGCCAAAAAAGAAGCTCATGTACTTTTTTGAGCGTTGGGCGTTTTGCTTAAAAGGTCAAAACGCTCAGATGTGAACAGGGACCATTGAAATGAATAGGATTTGTCTTGTTGGGTGTTTTTTGAGCTGACCCTAGAGCAGAAAAACTCCCCAAAAATGCCTACATGTGAACTGGAGGCTACATTCACACCTGAGCGTAGCGGTTTCGCGCGTTTTTTACCGCGATTTTTACCACGATTTACAGGCGGTTTTTGTGCAGGCGTTTTTAGATTGAATAGAAACCAATAGAAAACGCCTGTAATCTGCCCAAAAAGAAGCTCATGTACTTTTTTGAGCGTTGGGCGTTTTGCTTACAGCGTCAAAACGCTCAGATGTGAACAGGGACGAGCCAAGATTTCTCACCTGCTTCCAAACACCTGCAATAAACGCCTGAAAATGAAAAAGAAAAAAACAGAAAAAACGCCTAAAAACAATACGCTTGGTGTGAATGGATAGAAACTTTTCACTTATCAATGTGAAAACACCTTTAAAAAAATGTTTTTGGGTTTTTTTTGGTAAATAAAGTGAAGATGTGTTCACTAATTTAGTGCAAGAGGAAAAAAGAAAACAGAAAAATTATTTTTATGAGAATGGGCAATTGCAGGGAACACAGCTTCAGCTTATTCTCTTAGCTAGTGATCTGTCTCCTTTCCCTTAGTAAATCCTCCCCATGGTGGAGTTCCACTATTTAGAAGTACTTTACCCAGCAGGTAACAAAATGAGGACACAGAGACTGCAGATCCATTAGTCTGATGTTTTATTATTATGGGAAGAGGGGGTATGCAGATATGTAGGGGTGATGTGAAATACCATTTTTTTTTCAGTTTTACAAGCATTTGTTTTTTTTTTTTCTTCCACTTACACAGGGACAAACAGATCCGAATCTTCAGTGACACAAATGAGGCAAGTGCTGGATGGAGACATCGATTAAATAGTGAGGCCAATTGAACTAAAGAGGCGGTACAGAATGGGGTGATCTACTAGATACAATGTGCAGTACACAGAGAACAGGCTGCAGAGGAGGCGGGGCTGGGAACAGCTTGACAGTTCACTACAAGGTAAAGGAGGGGTTCCCATACTTTCTGCACAACTTCCTAGTGAACTGCTCAGGTATGGCTGTCTCCATTTCAATGTGGGTACCAGCATCCTCTGCAGCAGGGAAAATGCCTTATTTGTGAGAGGGTGGGGGGGGGGGTGGAGGTGGGGGAGGGTGACAAAATTCAGTGCCACATATTCATCCATTTTGCAGGAAGTCTCTAGTGTAAATTTTCTTTGTAATAGATCTTTGTGGTGGGAAGGGTGCAGTGGCTTGTTCTGCAAACCCCCAAGTCTCATATCATGAATTTGGTTTCTCCAGAAAGAAAAAAAGAGGGAGGGTCTTAGGTTAGGTGATATTAATTCGAAACAATATAATTAACTAAAAATAAAGTGGGTCCTAGAAACGGACCTAATATTTACAAATTCCAGCTGCCATATGCAGCAAGAGGATACAAGTCCCATAGAAGGTACCTTGGGAGACAAAGCACTTTGTACAGGTTCTGATGCAGATGGGTTGGTTGGGGTCCCTTCCATCTATATACACTTAGGTATGATGGTGGAGCTTTGGGTTAAAAGTAAAATGTAGAAGTGGTCCATGGAATGATTTATTACAATACTGTCTGTAGAAACCACAGTCCACATCCAAGGTTCAGACAGCGAATAAATAAATCACTTTGAGAGTGTCCAGGCACAATTTAACTGACATTGAGGGGGGTCTGTCCCTCCATCAGACTCCAACCATTGCCTCCAGTTGCCACCACTAGGGGGCTCCTTCCCATGTACATGCTGTAGGGTTTTCCATGACAGGTGTGCTTGGCCCTCATCTCACAAGACCTGAAACCTCCAGGATGCCTGATCTTTGTAGTCCAGACAGTCGGTGGAGTTAAAGTTAAGTTTCCAGGAGGAGGCGGCTGTCTGGTCCTTGTAGTCCAGGCAGTCAGAGGAGTTGAATGGTAGTCCTGTGCTGGCATAACCCTGGTGATGGTGGTGGTGATGGTGGTGGCTGGAGCTCTGGCTCAGGTGATGGTGATGATGGTGATGGCTGGACATGGAGGAAGGGGCCATAGGACTGAGCTGGTGGGGATGGTGGTGAGAGTGCATCGGTGCCAGGTAGGAACTACAATCCACTCCTCCGAAGTAGGAGGAAGATGGGGTAGGGTAGCCCTGGGTATACCCGGCAGCTTGACTGTAGGACATAGGATAGGAAGCCGCAGAAGAAGAGCCAGAGCGCTGCATGCAGGAGGCGCTTCCTGGTCCTAGTGGGTCGGGCGCGGAGCCAGGGGCGGGGCCAGTGCCAGGGGAGATAGAGGCGGGGCTCCAGATGGAGGAGGCTATAGGAGTACTTCCATTCAGTGCTGCTCCTAGGCTGGGGTTCCCGGAGGAGTTGGAGCTGGAAGATGAGGAGGAGGATGAAGAGCCGGAGCTGGACACTGCAGGAGGGGTGAACTGACCACTGCTCTCTGATCCTGAGCTCTCCCGGGCGGGGCTGCACTTCTTCTTGGCCGGCCGGCTCTTGGCCCCCGCGCTGCTGTTCTGCTGTTGCTGCTGCTGCCGGCACTTGGCCCGGCGGTTCTTAAACCAGACCTGGAGTGTACAAAGAAAGGAGATCATTAATGGACTATTATTACCGCATGAGACTGTTGTAAATACTAGAAACACAGAGAAATAATAAGAGTATTATAATCCACAAAAATATTACTCATAATGGAAATAATAATCCTCATTGTCAATGTGTGCAGATCTAGTCCCAAATTATAAAGCATTCTAGAAGTTGATGGACTAACAAGAAACCTACTACCACAAAGCAGGCTGTGACTACGAGGAATAATAAGATTACAACACATAAGAATATTACTCATGATGGGAACATTAATCCTCACTGTGTGTGTGTACAGAATTATTTCCAGGTTATAAAGATTCATGGAAGTTGGGGGACTAATGCTCCTTACAAGAAACATAAACCGCATAAAACAGAAAGTTACTACAAGGAATATTATAAAAGAGGGAAATAATACCATTATAACAGGAATTTTACTCAATTGGGAACATTAATAAATCCTCAATGTCATTGCCAGGGTTCCTAGGTTATACAAAGATTAATGGAAGTTGGGAGAGCTAACAACAAGCAATATAAGAACACCAAACAACATAATATTACTACAAGAAATGTAACAACAGAGAAATAATAGGAGTAAAAAAAAAAAAACACCCAGGAGTATAATGGGAACTTTAATCCTCACTACCATTGCCAGTGTATACATGGGTCTATTCCTAGTTTATAAAGATTCTTTGAAGTTGGGGGGCTAAAAAAAAGCAACATAAGAACACCACAAAACATAAGGATGAATACATAACAGAGAAATAATAGGAGTAGTAGACCCCACAGGAATATTACTCATAATGGGAACTTTATTTCTCACATTGCCAGTGTGTACATAGGTCTATTCCTACTTTATAAAGATTCCTGGAAGTTCGGGGGCTAGCAAAAAACATAAGAACACCACAAAACATACAATTACTACAAAGGAGATTACACAACAGAGAAATGGAGTAATAAAACCCACAGAAGTATTACTCATAATGGGAATTGTAATCCTCACGAACATTGCCAGTGTGTACATAGGTTTATTCCTAATTTATAAACATTCCTGGAAGTTTGGGAGCTAACAAAAAGCAACATAAAAACACCACAAAACCTAAGGAATAATACACAACAGAGAAATAATAGGAGTAGTAAACCCCACAGGAGTATTACTCATAATGAGAACTTTATTTCTCACATTGCCAGTGTGTACATAGGTATATTCCTACTTTATAAAGATTCCTGGAAGTTGGGGGGGCTAACAAAAAACAACATAAGAACAACACAAAACATACAATTACTACAAGGGAGATCACACAACAGAGAAATAATAGGAGTAATAAAACCCATAGGAGTATTACTCATAATGGGAACTTTAATCCTCACTACCATTGCCAGTGTGTACATGGGTCTATTCCTAATGTATAAAGATTCCTGGAAGTTGGGGGGGGGGGGGGGGGGCTAACAAAAAGCAACATAAAAACATAAGGAATAATACACAACAGAGAAATAATAGGAGTAGTAAACCCCACAGGAGTATTACTCATAATAGGTACTTTAATCCTCACTACCATTGCCAGTGTGTACATGGGTCTATTCCTAATTTATAAAGATTCCTGGAAGTTGAAGAGCTAACACTTCTTACAAGAAACAAAAGAACACCACAGAACAGAAAATTACTATACATGTAATATTATAATACAGAGAGATACGATTATAATACACTTATTACTCAAAGTATAGATATATTCCTGTGTTAAAAATATTCCTGGAGGTTGGGGAGACTAGCACTCCTTACAACAAACATAATACAATATTATAAAACAGAAAGGTAATAAAATGATAACTCAAATATTACTGGAAGCGAGTCTTCCTCACTGCCAGTGTGTGCAGGTCTATTCCTATGTAATAAAGTTATTTTCAAAGAACAAAACTTCTTGCAAAAACAAACAAAAACGAAAACAAACAAAAACAAATAAAAATAAAATGTCGCTACAGGAAAAAATATAAAGAGAAATAATAACCATATTTTAACACACAGGAATATTACTGCTAAAGGAAGATTACTACTAGGACATTACTATTACTAGGTGCTATTCCTTCTTTATAAAGTTTGTCAGTGGTAACAGAACTGGGAGCGCAAGTAATAGTAATCATATGAAGAACAACTCCTAACAGAATACTACAAGGAGCATTCTAAACAGTGGGATAGGTTCCAGGACATGATATTATTACTGTTTTTAATGATCATGGTGATAATAATAATAATTAGTCTGATAAACGTAATACTGGAACAGAGGAATAATGAAATGCAGTCATCAGCTTCTGAATAACCAGGAAGATTTATAATAGAAAGAATAAGAATTAGCAGTAATAATGCAGGTGCTAGTACAGTGATCATCCAGCATAGGAGGATTACTACTCACTGACAATACCTGCACTGATTCATCGTGAAAGTCTATACGGAATAATAAAAATGAACTAGGAGTTTAATTATAACTGCACTACATATCCCCTGTAAAGATAAAGCCTACACTTTCACCAGCAATCCATTAGTCAGAGTAGCAATAATGTAACTAAGGATCTGTTTAGGGAGTTATGGGAATTACCCGGCTATTATAAGAGGTATTCGTTCAATACAAAAACTTTAATCAAAAGTAAAAGTATTTCTAACCAATAATCGATATAACACACACAAAAAGGTGTATTATCACACGATTTACAATTAAAATAAAAAATATTTAAAGCAAAAATCTAACATTTACTGATCATGTCAAGTTCCAATCGCCATAAAGAGACGTTAAAGGAGAACTCTATAAAGCGATTATGTTTAACCTGATCACCCGAATGCAACATGGATGTGCGAATCATGTGTGTATCTCGTTCACACACTACATTTCCTCTGTACGTTTTCGTTTTCACAAGGAAGTTGCGATAAGAAAGTAAATAATAATAAAAAAATGAAAAGTCTTGCCTACATTGAGGACCAGGCTTAGCAAAATGGCCATTTAAAAATGTAAGAAGTTTTTACAACTTTGCCATGGTTATCTGTAAGGTATTTTTGCTTGTTTAGATTAATCGAGTATAGTGAAAGAGTGTGCATATCATAGATGTATTAAACAATGTTTCCTTTACAGATGATCCACCAGCATTACTCCTAAGTATCTTAAATAAAAGGATAAAATAAATATGGGAAGTGGGAGCTGT
>NC_138770.1:577879715-577884715 GCF_965119305.1 Pelophylax lessonae | reverse complement strand
GAATTTACTTTTTATCGGCAGTCTAGAGAATTAAAGCTACTTTTTATTATTTGTGATCACAATATGTACTTTCTACAGAAGTTAGACTGCCATATTTGTTTTTTTTTGCTGAAAACAGAAAAACAGCAAAAAAAATAATAAAATAAATAATAATATAAAGATAAAAAACTACCCACACCCCAGAAATGTATTTATAATAATTTGTAGTTTCCTAATGCACCTTCCCCTGGACTGACAGCTCCCGGCCTGTGTCATCCTACACTTGTTTTTGTTTATGTTTTTTTTTTTTAGTTCCCCCCCAAATCAACAAATCTCTGGATTTAACACCCCCCCATCCCCCATCCCGGCCATAATCACACCACTTTACACACATTCAGCAGATCTGAGCAGCTGGAATTTGTTTTCCACGTAAACTTAGTTGCAGATGGCCCCCATTGATAGGCTAATGCCCCCTCCAGCCAGCGACAATGAATGGAGATCGCACACAAACAGCCCATTTACATAACTTATCCCAGCCAGGTGGATGGGCTGTGGACACACACAGATCCAATAACCCCACACACACACCGATCACGATGTATACAATAGTCCACCATCTCCTCCAGCCAGGAACATTACGATCCTTCTGTTTAGAAAGTTTTTTTGGCAAGTGAACCTTCCCTGTTGTATAATCCAGAGGAGGAGGAGGAGGAGGAGGGGAGGAAGACTCAAAACAAACAGGAGATCAGCTCAGGTGAGACGATCCCTCTCTATGGAAGTTTATGGAGTGTCATGGCAAGGGACAAAAGTGGGCTCTACTCTCACCCATCGGGGCCACTTCTACCCCCATCGGGGCCACCTTCCCACCCAGATGGCTCATGGCTGGGGCGATCGTCCCAATGTACAGCCTCTGCTCCCCTCCCCATCCCAATAATAAACTTAGTTCCTATAAGGACTCGCAGGCTGTCAGTCCAGAGAGAGGGCATAAATCAAGTGATTACCTTGTCGGAAGAGTAGTTGCCGTACGTCGGGCGCTTTAGGTGATTGGAAATGTGGACTGATGAAGATTGATCACCCTCCTCTTGCCCTACCCCTTGTAAGTGAGCAAGGGGCGGCCGCGTAGCCGTGCGCCTTCACCAATCAGCGCCGGCGTCCCCCGAGACTGACAGGTCCGCCAGCCAATGGCGCGGCGAGCTGGGACTTGGCCTGTACACGCCTCCCGGATCTATACTGCGCTAGCTGTGTGCTGAATACGAGGGAGACACAGGAGAGGGGAACTGGATATATTCTGTATATAGAAGTGTCAGCCCAGAGTACATAGGGATTAATATAACCAACATGGGGGACAAAATCACACCAGACTCAGGACTGAGATCTATTATACATTCAAAGACAACACAAAATATAAACATGATCTCTATTCTGATTATCTGACTGCAGAAAACGTAATACTGGCCTATTCTGCATCAAATCCATTTTAATATTCTAATAAAATTCAAAACACCCCTAAGATTGGGATCAAGTAAATAAAACACAATCATAAATTAAAAACAAATAAAATAATAAATAAAAAAAAATCGTTACCTGTCATATAAAGGTAGAAAATAAATATTGTATGGCATTTCGTTAATTAGGACGATTTTCGTACCACAAAAATCATTCGTTATCATCTGTCGATCTTTATTTATAATATATTCAATGCAGAAGGTACATTGAATTCTACTTTATGTTTTTTTTTAAACGTTAGATTGTTGCATTTTTATTTAATAGATCAATCAAATAACTAGGAAAGGATTCATGTTGTATATTTTAGTATTAGATGTGAATACGTGTATTAATATTATATCACTTAGGATGGGAGTTTTTTTTATATACATTTTTCTATCTATCTATCTATCTATCTATCTATCTATCTATCTATCTATCTATCTATCTATCTATCTATCTATCTATCTATCTATCTATCTATCTATCTATCTATCTATCTATCTATCTATCTATCTATCTATCTATCTATCTATCTATCTATCTATCTATCTATCTATCTATCTATCTATCTATCTATCTATCTATCTATCTATCTATCTATCTATCTATCTATCTATCTATCTATCTATCTATCTATCTATCTATCTATCTATCTGTATATATTTATATATATATGTATTAAAGGGGTCTTATAGGAATAATTATGACTATAAAATCAATGATAAAAATCTGATCATCTCACAAGGCATCTAAGTAACCAGAAAGCCTTATTTGTTGTGATAGGTATGAATAATAGTATAATAATAGATCACTTAAAAGATGGGACTTATCTTCTGACATAAAATATATTTTTTTTATATGAAAAGGGGGCTTTCGGGAAAGTATTAATCATGACTATAAAACAATGCAAACTATCTTTCCAGGGAAACGCTAATGAAGATTTTCTTCAGTAATCTCTTGTATAGGGGAGACGAAAATTGAAGTCATTCTTCTGTCACAGATCGTACATAAAAAGGTGACAATTATTTGTAGATTTTAAAGCCAAATGGGCATTTTCGGGGTTAATAAATTTATGACAAACACCAAACTTTTTTTCTATATAAAACAAACTTTTAATTAAAAGTAGAAGAGAGACTGAACGTTTAAAGCAAGCAAACAAAATGAAATTGATTTTTTGGGGGGGGGGGGGACGATTATTGTGTGTGTGTGTGTGTGTGTGGGGGGGGGGGTGTTAGGAAAGGTTGGGGGATCTTTCTCCACTCTACAAAAAGTCATCTGTACAATCCACTTTCTCTGGGAACAAAGACCCAGCGGCTCATTCACAAAAATAATTAACTCTCTCTAAAAAGAAGAGAAAAAAGACTCAGAACTTTCTATAAGAACTGTTATTGCTGTCTTCCCTTTGGTCTCTTGAGTTGCTCCTCAGTTTTTTTTTTTCTGGTTGCAATTTACCAGTTTTGACTTTTTAATATCTGTATGGAAGATCCCCCTTTATAGGACAGGTGGCCCTATATATATATATATATATATGTATATGACTTGTCCCCAATTTTTGGGGCTGCTGGTGTCACTGTGCTGGCACTGCTCTGATCAGCTCAGCTCACAAGGTATCCAGTGGCACAAACCCTTTTTTGTAATAAGAGTATTTGTCTAATCCCAAATTGCAGGCGAATTTTCTTAATGCCTCTGCCCATAAACCTCGGATTAAGGGAAGTTTAGAAAACGAGGAGGGAGGCAGAAAGAAAGAGGAGGAAAAAAAAAAAAAAACAACAAAAGTTTAGTGTGTTTGAAGCAGTGAAAATTGTAGTCGGATTTGTGGTGACTGGTTAGTTGGCTGCTGGATAGAGCAGATAAAAAGACAAGTGGGCAGGAGATGCTGCAGCAGCCACTGTGCTGGGATCTCACTGATACAGGCTGCCTCCAGCAGATCACCTCCACACCTGGGATCTACTTGGCTGGGATCTGACTACCTGTGCTAGAAGGACTCATCTGATACCTGGATGACTTGAGCAGATCTTCATTCTACCAGATCACTACAGCACCCCCCCCCCCTAACTTCAGGGATGACTGAGTGCTAAGAAAAAAAAAATCTGCCCTCCCCAGGGGCTCTTTCATGCATCTTGGCCTTGGATCCGGATGACGGTTCATGAAGCTTCCAAATTGCAGGGGCAGAACCTCCGACTCCTTTTTTCTATTGTTCCCTTTGATTGGGGGATGTTTGTGTAGCGCAGCAGTGGGGAGTGCGCTGCGAACTCCGGGCAAGGTAAGGGAGAGCTGGGGGTGCCAGGGTGAAGGGAAGGGTGAGGGGCCCCAATGCTCTCCCCATCCATTTACTAAGCTTTACTTTTTTATCTAACTTTTTAACCTTCTAATAATCCATTTATTATTTGTCCCCTAAATAAATAATCTATCAAACACTTTTGTATCACTTTTTTCTCTTTATTACTGTTTTTATTGTTGCATTCAGCAGCTTAGAGAGTCTGCTAAGTTTTTTTGCCATATATGAGACCTAAAGGTTAGGTGTCTGAAGTTTAAGTATTATTCATACACACAAAAATAGTTCTTTTAATGTTAGGACAACCTGTGACTGGGGCTGATGTCTCACTGCAAGAGCCCCATGCTGAGACTTATAGTTCCACAGAACTCGTCTATGCTCTTCTACTCCATAAAGTAGAATGTTATTATTTAATTTTCATTGTAACAGCTGATGCAAATTGCAGTCTCATTTTGATTGCTGTAATCAGTAAATGATGAATTCTGATTGGGTATTATAAGTTGCCACACTGTGCAATTATTAGGATGATTGCTTATCGCGGAGAATCCAGAAACAGACTTTAACTAGCATTTATTTATCCAAAAATCAGATTGAAGCCCACATCCTTATTCATGGAATTGTACATCACCAGCAAGATCCCAGTCCGATCTATTATAATAATAACAGGATCCCCAGATTCTATTATCATGAGGATAAAGGCTCTCCGATCTGGGGCAGAATCTAAACTGTGAAGGTATCATTGTAGGGATGATCCAGTGAGAAATGATTTGTGTATCATACAAGGAACGATCTGTACACTGGAAGTCATTTACAATACTTAGAAATATCCTCCTGAACTCGAATAAAACAATTATTATGATATATTCCCAAGTCCCTGGTAAAACCCTCCTGCAGGTATTTGTAAATTGATTAACTTGCATGTTAATAATGTATTTCTTTCCATCTCTGTGAAGAGTTTCTGGTCCTCTCCATATAGCCCACATACATGCAATTTTATTCAGATAACATCTTTAAAAACAGATTAATTGGTTACAAACAGAGCAGTGTAAGGGGCTGATAATTAATTGAGTGCTACCCACACTTTACACTATTCAGCAGATAAAATAAAGTTATGAGAGATAATGTCTTGACACCCTTTTTTATTAGAATACAACATTTAATTAAAGTACACACTATCTTTCTTTAGGGGCAAATAACAGGTTGTTGTTCAAGGCTGCATTTTTGTTTTAACACATTTTCTTTTTGGAGGGTTGTGTAG
>NC_138770.1:577630897-577879515 GCF_965119305.1 Pelophylax lessonae | reverse complement strand
GAAGAAAAAGTGAAAACCCTAAGGCCAGGTTCATCCAGAGGTAAGAGAGGATCCAGCCTTGGGCTCTGTGGTGAAGACGGCACAGATGGGTAGAAGAGTCTCCTTCCTCTGCTTTCTAGCGGTCTCCTGCATCTGATCCCTCAAAATACACGTCATCCTGGTTGACTGTTGCTAGCTGTCATTCATAAATTCACAAACGTATCTAGAAACTTTTATGTGTGGGACTAGACAGGCACAGGCTGAGAAAATTTAAAGGTGACCTTCCCATCTACTTTTTGCATACTGGGCCCCATCTGTATTATATACTGTGAGATGTTGTATTGCTGTCTATGAAGTCGCTTTTTGCATGTACAGTCTGTACTCTTTTTTAATTATTTCTTTGTACAAATAAAAGTTAGGTAAGGTTTTTATAAACTTTTTCAGCCTGTGCCTGTATAGTCCCACACAAAGAGGGTTTCTATGTGTGATTATACACTATATTTTCAAAATTAATGGGACACCTTCCTTTACATGCACATCAATTTTAATGGCATCCCAGTCTTAGTTCCTAGGGTTTAATATTGAGTTGGCACACCCTTTGCAGTTATAACAGCTTCAACTCTTCTGGGAAGGCTGTCCACAAGGTTTAGGAGTGTGTCTATGGGAATGTTTGACCATTCTTCCAGAAGCGCATTTGTGAGGTCAGGCACTGATGTTGGAGAGAAGGTCTGGCTCGCAGTCTCTGCTCAAATTCATCCCAAAGGTATTCTATTGGGTTGAGGTCAGGACTCTGTGCAGGCCATTCAAGCTCCTCCACCCCAAACTCGCTCATCTATGTCTTTATGGACCTTGCTTTGTGCACTGGTGTGCAGTCATGTTGGAACAGGAAGGGGTCATCCCCAAACTGTTCCCACAAAGTTGGGAGCATTAAATTGTCCAAAATGTCTTGGTATGCTGACGCCTTAAGAGTTACATTCACTGTAACTAAGGGGCCAAGCCTAACCCATTAAAAACAACCCCACACCATGATCCCCCTCCACCAAATGATTTGGACCAGTGCACAAAGCAAGGTCCATAAAGACATGGATGATCGAGATTGGGGGTGGAGGAACTGGCCTGCAGGTGTCCAAATACTTTTGACAATATAGTGTATATTGGGATGATGGCGCTTTCTAACACCATACGATTATCTAGTATAAATTAACAAAAAACAGGACTGAAAAAAAGCACTGCCTCTTTTTTTTTTTTTTTTTAGAAACTCCTAATAAATAGAGTGCAGAAGACATAGTAAAGCCCAACTGAGCTGATCTCTCAGTGTAATCTGCCATGCTAAATTGTCAATGAAAGCTAGTTGTAGCCAATATTCATAAATTAGTGTTCTGTGTGAATTATAAACCTATTATAAACAAATAAATGTTTAACCTCTTGTTAATCCTCCTAATTATTAACCCGTTCCTCACCTTCTTCCCTACCGCTTTTTTTTTTGCTTTTTTGTTAACCTCTCCTATGTGAACTTGAAAAAATTTCTGTTCTGCAGCACTGCATTACAAATGCTCTATGCCAGAAATATAGTTTATTTTATAAAAGGGCATAATTTCAGACCAAAATTTCACTTTGTGTGTATTATAATAATTTTCAAAGTTGCAACACCTTCTAACATTCCCTTTGGTTTCTCATGGACCAAAACATGGCAGTTCTAAGGCTCTCATTTCTGTCCAGCAAATATACACATTGACATGCAAGCCGGATCCTTCTCAGCTTCTGTTTGGGGGAAAGGGGAGGGGGCGCATGAGGGGGAATGATTTGGCATTTTGGATTCCACAGTACCTTTCTTTCTAACAATGATTCAGATTACCAGATTCAACAATGACTGAAAGTGGACTGTAACGGAACCGCAACCCCACAATGCGCTTGTGTGCTGCCGTCAGAATACTGCTTCCTTCAGTCTTGAAAATAGATATCAGATATCCAAGCTGTCCCATACAAAACTAGCTGAGAATGGCTTGTATAAGACCTGGAACATTTTCAGGTCAGGTGCCTGATTACATTATCATATGCAGATGGAATTGTGTACAGAAATATAATTAACATATTTAAGGAACAACCAACACAAATAGTATTCTACTTTCCCACTAGCAACTAATAGATGACAGTGGTTTAATTAACTTGAGCTAAAAAACTTGCCGTCATCGAGCTCATGAAGTACAATACACATTATTATAAGTGTAAACACATCCCCAAAGTAGACAATAGGTGAGTTTATCAGCACAATCAACAATGTGTGGAAGACAGGTGGTTGAGCTGATGACATTAGCATCTGCCATGAGTCTGACTGTGCGGAGCAGTCCTCTATTGGCAATAGGCAGACCAAACATACAAAAATGTGATAGATAGTCAGGAAATTAGATGTGTAATTTATAAACCTAGAATGCCTGAAGGTGATCCTTGGATTTTAGGTCCCTCTATGTAGCTAGGCTGTGAAAATGTCTCAAATATGTTGTATTGCCATACAGTATGCCCTGGATGTGTGTTAAAAAATCGAAATGATTGGCAACTTAAAATAAATAAGTGCCTTTGCTTTACATTTTTTTAAAAGACTCACTATGCCTTTCTGGAAATACATTGGGATGTATACTTTCCAGAATGTGGTCATTTTGTGGGTGTTCCTGTCCTAGTACTTCAGAGACTCAAGAAATATAATAGGCATTCAAAAATTAGATGCATAATTTATGCTCCTTAGACGTATGCCCTAAAATGCCAGGACAATGCAAATACCTCTCAAATTCCCTTTTTTTTGGAATGCTGATACCCCATGTGTGAGCCTTTTTCAGAGCCTATGTGCCTAGAGGGGCCTAAAGGTGCTCCTTGGATTTTGTGGCATCCCCTCACTCAGGAGACATAGCAGAATGTGTTTCGGGGTGTAATTTTAAGTATGCCTATGCTGTGTGTGAGAAATAACCTAATAAAATGACAACTTTGTGATAATAAAAAAACATTACAACTTCAAAAAATGCCTCTTACTACCTTGACTACCTTGACTGTTTACTTTGCAAAGAGGGATCATTTGTGGGGTATTTGTGCTGTCCTGGCATTCTAGGGTCTCAAGAATAGAGACAGGCAGTCAGTACTTTAGGATTGTTACATTTTCAAATAAATAAATATATATATATATATATATACCATACTTTGTAGACTTTATTAGTTTCACACAAATTAAATAATATACATCGCTTATTAGGAGTGATCAGTTCCCTGTTCTGCCGTGACAATGACAGATGCAGCACAAAGAACAGAAAAGCTGGAGCTGCATGCTCCAATCTCTTTGCTCTTCTACTGAGTTAGTAGGGAGCTGCTGCAGTTTTCTATATGGTTAGTATGATAAGTATTTTGTTGCTTTACCCTCCGCACAAATGAGCATTTAAACCATGCAGTGGGGTCAGAATGTGTTAGGAATACATTTAACACTAGCTCAGAGTGGGAGTGGAACCTGTCAATAGAGAACCATTGAAGTTAGATGTATAGGGGTAGGGAATTGGCGCTGCCCAATGGGGTATGATCCAGTAAAGACGCACATTAGTGGGGGTCACAGATGAAGTTAATGTATATATATAATTTTCAGAGGGGTTATATATATATATATATATATATATATATATATATATATATATATATATAACCCCTCTGAAAATTACGTAATATATTCAAGTTTTGCATAAATCTACTTATTACCACTATATAAATAAATACATAAATAAAGTGCTTCATATGGTGATCTGTTACAATAGAGAACCATTGAGGCTGCCATTACTGAGCTACCCGAAGATGCTAATTACTTGGGTGTCATTTTGATCCGCTTGCTCTCAATACTTTGAGTCACTGAGCCAGTACAGAAATACACATAGGAACTTGGCTTGGCAATTTTAAAGATAGTGAGCCACCATACTAGTTAGGCAACTATCATGTTTTAAAGATAAGCAATGGCAGCCCCATACTCTGATGATAGGTATATTTTAAACTCTAACACCATCACAGGTTTTTTTTTTTTTTTTTTTTTTTTTTATTAGTTTTTGAATAGTGTAGAGGGGTTACAATTTCTGAAGATTCACCTGTGACCCCCCATTGGCCATGTTTTCCTTTGCTGTGTTTTTGAAGGTTTCCACTTGCTGGTGGAGGGAAGGACGGGGTTTTGAGGAAAGATTAGGTGTTAGGGTCCCCCTTTGGGACACTGGTGTGGGGGGGAGGGTTCTCTGGGTGGGAGAGTTGCTCGGGTTGGACGGGGGGTGATGCTGCCCCTCCATGGGTCAGCTGACCAATGGGTTTGTGTTGTTTGTTGCATAGTAGCCTTTGAGGTTCTTTATCCTGTGGGGTATTTTTTATATGCATGGCTTTTTGGATGCACTTGCCCTAAGTGGGTATTTCCACTCCTAGGACTCTGTTTTGGTTGTTTTTTTTTTTTTTTTGCAATATGTTTTCCTTTGCTTCCTGTCCCTGTGACATCAGGACAAGAAATGGTGGCCGTGGTTCTGTCTGGGACAGAAAGACAAAGCCAACCATTAAAACATTCTCAGTAGTCATAACCCTTTCCTCCACTCTAATAGATGTTTGTTGTGCCCACTTTGGAGATATTCAACATTTTCCCCAGTCCTTAAGTGAAAGGAAATATCTCCCGTAAGAAAGCAGCAGACACAGACAATAGTAGACATTTGATGAATGCTCTATCCCCTCTTTCCCTGTGCAAAATAAAACAGTTGATTGGCTTTCAGGTCCACCCCTACCTGTCCTATTATCTGATTGGTGCAAAATTAGTCTATCATCCCAAGACTTGGCTTCCACTGCCCTTCAAGTGAAAATCAGGGCAAAAAAAAACAAAAAAAAAACAAATGCAGCACATCTCTACAATACATGTATGTTTCTCAATGCTTTGTACATTTGAAGAAACTGCAAGTACAGCAAGATACCTGTAGATATGCTGGACACCCATTCAGCTATGGAGTCCTGTTGTGGGTTGACAAAACAGCAATTTTTTGGTGTCAGCCCTGCCCAGTTTTTTTTTTTTTTTTGCCAAACTACTCAGACCCACCTACTGTCTCTCCTATCTCCACAATAGAAGGGCTAATCATTCTGTAGTCCCAAGATAAGGAACGGAAAGTGTTAATTAATGTTCTTGAGTTAACACGTGATGTGAGCACTGGACACAGGCCAGCTCTAAATTTCTAACGCGATCAACAAATGTTTTTCTGATATAAGAAACATCCGTTAGCCCTCAAAATAGTGTCCAAACTTTCTTCCAAGTCTAAGAATCTGTAATCCTAACTAAAATATAATCATAACCAAACCTGGAGTGAGTGCATGTAGACAGAAAATGGTTGCAAAGAAGTTGCAAGAGATTAGCAACTTTGAGATGCAACAAAGGATAATAATTGTGAAAAGCAGGCATTATCTAAAAAAAATGCAGCAATTATTAGATGTTTTGATAGACACACAGTACAGTCACCCAGTTAGAATTCATGTTTTGGCCAGACTAGCCTTTGCTGTGTAGCAGACCTGAAGATTCCACTTCTCCTCCTTTATTTTAAATTGTTGACTCCAAACCTTCATCATTGCTGAACAACGCCAAATCTTCTGACGCTCTACTAAAATCTGACCTGTTTCTACTTGTACCTTGCTTGTTAACTCCTACAGAGATCATTTGTGAATTCATGGAAAACTGATAAGATTTTTTTTTTTTGTGTATTCTTATTTATTTTCAAACCCCAAATAAATGAAAAGAAAAAAAAAAACATAAGGGGCATTTAGAAATCTGTAAAAATAATGGCATGTATGAAAGAAAGAAAGAAAGAAAGAATGAATGAATGAATGAATGAATGAATGAATGAATGAATGAATGAATGAGCAAATGTCCAATTGAATTGTATCTTTTAGTTTAAATATTTCCCATTATATAGTAAACCATTTAAAAAACAAAAAACAAAAACAATGAGAAAGAAAAATAAAGAAAAGGAAAAATTAGATAGATAGATAGATAGATAGATAGATAGATAGATAGATAGATAGATAGATAGATAGATAGATAGATAGATAGATAGATAGATAACCTGCAGAGAGAGATGAAAGAAAGAAAGAAAGAAAGAAAGAAAGAAAGAAAGAAAGAAAGAAAGAAAGAAAGAAAGAAAGAAAGAAAGAAAGAAAGAAAGAAAGAAAGAAAGAAAGAAAGAAAGAAAGAAAGAAAGAAAGAAAGAAAGAAAGAAAGAAAGAAAGAAAGAAAGAAAGAAAGAAAGAAAGAAAGAAAGAAAGAAAGAAAGAAAGAAAGAAAGAAGAAAGAATTAGCAAATGCCCAATTGAATTGTATCTTTTAGTTAAAAGATTTCGTTAGTAAACCATTCCACAGTGATGTGATACACACTAGTTTGTATTGTAGGAATTGTCTGATTTTTTTTGTACCCAGCAGCTGATCGTTTCCTGATTTGCCGGGTAAATAAAGAAATGATTGGGGATGTGCAATGTGTGATGTATCCGATATTGTGCAGGATCTGATCGCCGATCATCACTATTTATTGAGGCCAATGTACACAGATTATTTAATTGCGGAGAAAGAAAACACGGATGTGATCGGATCATACATCCTGTACATGTTCTAATGATTACTAATAATATATATTAGTCGAGAAGGTGATCTGTATTATCCCACTCTCTTCCATATCTGTACCCATTACTCAGTGCTGCCTGGGAATGTGTTTGTTTTTTTTTTTTTTTATGTTTTATAGAAGGAGCTTCCTATCATTACTGACATCATCATAGGTGATATTGTGACACCCCCATGTCTTATAGTGTAACTTGTATGAAGCAGTCTGTACAATATATACCTGTCATCACTCCCATCACACATGGGGAAAAAAGGGTAATTCTTATTTGGGGAAAGTGGGCGGGGCCATGAAAATTACTCTATTATCATATTTGCGAACTGTGCTATGGATCCAATACAGCACAGCCTATGTCACAGATACATTTATTAATACGCTACATAGATTTTTATTATTATTATTTTATTATTACTTTACAGTTTTACCTGTGCTACAATAGTCTTGGTGGAAACACAGATGTGCATAGGGGGATTTTTACTAAACATAGAAAAAAAATTATATAGATATACATATTTACACACACACTACTATATATATATATATAGTGTAGTGTGTGTGTAAATATGTATATCTATATAATTTTTTTCTATATATATATATATATATATATATATATATATATATATATATATATATATATATATATATATATATATATATATATATATAGATCTATATATATCTATATAAAGATAGTTTTTCTCTAAATAATTTAGGAAATGTAACACAAAATGTAGAATCATCAGCTATAATTACGTGCTAATATTTAATATTCAATATGCTAATATTTAAAAGGTACTTAACAGAGTGTTGATGGATGTTAAAGATGCAAAACTGAGCAGTTAGGAAATATACAGTATATATACATACACACATATATATGTGTATATATATATATATATAATGTAGTGTATATATATAATGTAGTGTATATATATATATATATATATATAATGTATATATATATATATATATATATATATATATATATATATATATATTTGTGTGTGTGTGTGTGGTTTTTCTCTAAATATTTTTCCTCCAAAATCAGGTCACCAATGTTTAACTATAAAAGACCTGAAAATAACTCTTACTACTATTTTAACTTCAGTGTTAATATCTTCCATCATAGAAGTATTTTTGCGCTGTGTTAGGTATTGATTAATAAAGAATATTTGAAGTCTGGGTGATCCTCTTTATTATAAGGCTCCCAGAAAACTTGCATGTGGTTAATAAGTTGGCCAATATAGCGGATTACTGAACTCCAAACTGTTTGCACTGCAGAGTTTAATGCAAGGAAATTTGCTGCAAAGGAAATATTTTACAGTGATCTGGCTATGACAAATCTTTGTAGTTGCAGTATTAATGGGGTGCAGTAATAATACTATATAACATGGGTAAGGATGGAGAGGAGAGGAGTAGTGCCAATTATGAGGCTGCTGATTAGGCTCTGTCCCTGCTGCTTGGAGCCCAGCTCTGGAGGGGCTGCCAGGTGGCTGGAAGGACAAGATCACCCCATGATCCGGAGCACATCTAAGAAGAGCTCAGAAAGGGGCCACAAATCCAATCCTACCCCCTCCTCCACCCTTATTTATTCCAGACAGACAACTCCAGCCAAATGCCTGCTGTCTGCTGAGCTGGTTCTGCTGTACTGTCACTGACAAGTAGAAGAATGTAGAATTCAGTCTAACACCCTGAATGATATTATACATGTTTTCACACAAGATTCACACAGCTTTCGCCCAGGATTTATTCATTCTCATTTTAGTCTGATTAGGACATATATGAATCCTGGGTGAAACTTGTTTCTCTTGAGTGAAACTTTTGCAAATATGCTTCTTAGTGTTCATTAATAATAGTATTTGTTATATTTGTTTTATAGTATTTGTTATATAAAATAGAACAAGTGTTGTCTCCTTTGTATCCCTTGTTATATGTCAGCGCTGCTGATCTCATGCAACCTCTTTGCAGCCACTTCTTAATATCATTATAGGACGTGTACCAGTGATGTCTGAGATGGGTCTTCCAATAGTAACAGCTGTGCAATGGTGGCCTTACATCTAATGATCTGATCGAATGATTCTTCATAGAATCGGACAATATTACCCAATCTATGAATTAGACAAAGCCAATCAATTTGATTGAAATGATTCTAAACGATGTGAACAGAAAAATCAACACTTTTACAATTGTATATGAATCGTTCCATGTATGGACACCTGTATATTGAAATTTATGGGTTGATTTACTTAAACTGGAGAGTGCAAAATCTGGTGCAGCTGTGCATGGTAGCCAATCAGCTTCTTACACACGATCAGAAAATTGGACAACAGATTTTTTTTATTTGCATGCTAGTGGCATATGAAAATGGTGGGATTACTAAAGTAATTTTCATAAAATTTTCATAGGATAGAATAAAATAATTAGAAGTGATGTAATATGTTGTAGTGCATTTGTATTGTATTTTCGAATGACAACTGTACTGATTTAACGAAAATCATATGCTCTGGTATCCTACAAGGAAAATGTCCCTGCTTATTCGATCAGATAAACTGTTGTGATTGGCCAGCAGAAGCTGTGTACGAATGATCCGATTTTTGTATGATCGCTTCAAAATCGTGTGTACAGGCCATTCAACTTGGTAAAAAAAAAAAAAAATCTGGGAGCTGAGGGTCTTCATTAGAAGCCTGTGTGACAGGGTGACAACGCAAGAGAACAGCTGGGAGAGAGGGACGGAGCGTTGTCACCCTGTATAAGGAAGTGCTGAACTAGGACCATCATGGCAGGATCACCAGCTATGAATTCAAGCTGCAAAGCTGAGGATGACCTTTGAATTGAACATGGTAAAGTTTGTAAGAGAATTTAGAAATTGGGCAGAAGTCAGCACCGAACTTTCTCCAACTTGGAGCTCTGCTAAGATTGGTTATCTTCAGTCCTCAGGCTGGGAGTCCTAGGTAAGTACCCCACACTGGTATTGGAGAAGGGGCAGACCAGTCAGATACCAGAATCAATGTCCTGTATATTAACTTATTCCTTACTACAGACACTAAATACACACCTGCTCAGCAAGTGAAATGTGTCAGTTCATTCTTGTCCTCTTTTCTGCCTAAAAATACAATTTTAAGCAGAAATCTCAATGTGGGACAGACCTTGGTGGGACCCTCATGGCTAAACCACCTAACTGTACACAACATTTCCTCCACAATCTACTTGTTTCTACTTCTGTATGAACATTCAAACAAAAATCTAATCATGTATGGTCTGCTTAATGAAAATGTATGGAATTGGTGTACTTTCTCAATGACAGTCAAAAAACGCAGGACACAACGTCATTACGAGGTTGCGCGCATGCACACTCCTAAGCTACCATCCTTTAGGGCCAGGTATGGTTCTCTTGGGTCCATATGCCCATGCGTGGTTTGCCTGAGCCACCAAAATTCATTGGCTCCATGCACACTAGCATTTTCTATAAGCTCGAAAAATGCTTGGGAAAAAAATGCTGGATGAAAATTTCTGATAGCGTTTTTGTGCCAGCTTGTAGTATATTTTTAGTAGCTTGTAGGAACTAGGATCATTCGCATTTTAATAACGTTTTTACAGTACATGAAGAAAAAAAAAAAAGCTTTAAAAAAAAAAAAAAAAAAAAAGCTGTTGGAGCGTTTTAGTTAAGGAGTTTATGAGCATTCAGTGTTTTTTTTTTTCTGCTGGAAAAACTCTTAAAAAAAAAACTACAAAAACTATTTTTTTTCTGCTGCTAAACACTGAAGCTCAAAAAAAAAAAAAAACTGAATAGCCTAGTGTGCATGGACACATTAGATAACACTATTGCTTCTAGGAAAAGAAAAAAATGCTAGTATGACAGCTTCTAGGAGCTTAGGACCCATGCACACTGGCTACTGCAGGAGTTATATGTTCTGTCTGCAGAAGCAGCTAATGTTATCCTATGTGTCCATGCACATTAGGACTATTACAGGCATATTTTCTTAGCTCAAGTTGTGGGGGGGGGGGGGCTTCTGTTTTGAATTTCCGATCAAAGTTTACTGGCAGAAAAAAAACTCAAAAACTCTCCTAAACTCCTCCAAACTTTGTACAAAACGTGCTCTATATGAGCTTTTTTTTCTGCCAGGAGAACGGTCGTTTTTTTTTTTAAACCCAGGGTACCAGATTAAAAACAATGTACCAGAAAAGCTTTTTTCAGATGTTTACAGGCAAAACAATTAATAAAGATCAATTTTTTTTAAATCTTTATAATTTTTTTTTTTTTTTTTGGGGGGGGGGGGGGGGGGTTATACAGAGCAGGGTCTGAACAGTGGAGAACAATTTGTGTGCCTATAGGCAAGTGTTCCTGAAGAGAGTTGTATGTTTTAGTACATCTGCAGGATAGAAAACCTTTTTTTTGCATAACCAGACAGAAATAAACAAGACAACAAAAATGTATGCTGTTGTGTATAAAAAAAAAAAAATAATTATGATCTTAAAGTTTTTTTACATAAAATGGATGATGTAAAAAGAAGATGTAATAAAAAAAATACATATATATATATATATATATATATATATATATATATATATATATATATATAATATATATATATATATATATATATATATAAAAAAGATCGATTTGCAACCTTAAGTTACATTTTTTTTTTTTTTTTTTTTTTACAGTTTTTTAGTTTAAACAGTGTTTACCAAAATCCAAATCAGGGTCAGAAATACAAATATCTGATTGGGTGATTAGCCATGTTTGTGTTCAGGTACATCCACAGGATTGCCCAGCAGAATGTTTGGAAGGAGGGCAGGCTTTCCTAACCTTGTCTTCTTTTTGCAAAAACAACAAAAATGTAACAAATTTATAAATGTATGAAATGTTTGTGACTTTTTTCTTAACATGGGGCAACTTGTTACTATTACTAATTTTGATCTTTTAAAAGAAAGATCTTTGCTCTAGCTGTTATGTTCTATACTCAAGTCACCACCCAAAGATCTATGGAATTTGGTTTAAGATAGAAGTGGAAAATAAAAGTCACACATAAATGTTAGAGCGAACAGAGCACTAACACCCCTTTTTTGTGCTCTCATAGATTTATATTTTATCCCTGCTGGTGTGTTCCAAAGGAATATTATTTTGTCATTTCAATGGGATGTGAAACCTTATCTACCTTTCACACCTGGGCGTTTTTGATTTTTTTTTCAGCTCCAAAAACGCTCAAAAAAACGTTCCAAAACACCCAACAAGTAAAACCTCATTAATTTAAATGACCCCTGTTCACATCTGAGCATTTTGCAAAATGCCTGTAGCTGAAAAAAGTACATGAGCTTTTTTGGCCTTCTTATATTACAATGTCTGCAGGTGTGAATGTAGCCTCTCAGGCTCCATTCGCATGTAGGCGTTTTGGGGCGTTTTTGGGGAGTTTTTCTGCTCTAGGATCAGCTCTCAAAACGCCCAACAAGACAAATCCTATTCATTTCAATGGCCCCTGTTCACATCTGAGCGTTTTGACGCTGTAAGCAAAACGCCCAACGCTCAAAAAAGTACATGAGCTTCTTTTTGGGCAGATTACAGGCGTTTTCTATTGGTTTCTATTGAATCTAAAAACGCCTGCACAAAAACCGCCTGTAAATCGCGGTAAAAAACGCACGAAACTGCTACGCTCAGGTGTGAATGTAGCCTCAAGTTCACATGTAGGCGTTTTTGGGGAGTTTTTCTGCTCTAGGGTCAGCTCAAAAAACACCCAACAAGACAAATCCTATTCATTTCAATGGTCCCTGTTCACATCTGAGCGTTTTGACCTTTTAAGCAAAACGCCCAACGCTCAAAAAAGTACATGAGCTTTTTTGGCAGATTACATGCGTTTTTATTTTTTTTCATTGGTTACTAGTCAACCTAAAAACGCCTGTAAATAGCAACGCCAAGATGTGAACGTAGCAGCCCCAGCAAAACCCTATTCATTTCAATGGCCCCTGTTCATATGTTTGAGCGTTTTGTCGCCTGAAGCCAAGATTTCTCATACCTGCTTCCAAACACCTGCAATAAACGCCTGAAAATGAAAAAGAAAAAAAACAGAAAAAACGCCTAAAAACAATACGCTTGGTGTGAATGGATAGAAACTTTTCACTTATCAATGTGAAAACACCTTTAAAAAAATGTTTTTGGTTTTTTTTGGTAAATAAAGTGAAGATGAGTTCACTAATAGTGCAAGAGGAAAAAATAAAACAGAAAAATTATTTTTATGAGAATGGGCAATTGCAGGGAACACAGCTTCAGCTTATTCTCTTAGCTAGTGATCTGTCTCCTTTCCCTTAGTAAATCCTCCCCATGGTGGAGTTCCACTATTTAGAAGTACTTTACCCAGCAGGTAACAAAATGAGGACACAGAGACTGCAGATCCATTAGTCTGATGTTTTATTATTATGGGAAGAGGGGGTATGCAGATATGTAGGGGTGATGTGAAATACCATTTTTTTTTTCAGTTTTACAAGCATTTGTTTTTTTTTTTTTTCTTCCACTTACACAGGGACAAACAGATCCGAATCTTCAGTGACACAAATGAGGCAAGTGCTGGATGGAGACATCGATTAAATAGTGAGGCCAATTGAACTAAAGAGGCGGTACAGAATGGGGTGATCTACTAGATACAATGTGCAGTACACAGAGAACAGGCTGCAGAGGAGGCGGGGCTGGGAACAGCTTGACAGTTCACTACAAGGTAAAGGAGGGGTTCCCATACTTTCTGCACAACTTCCTAGTGAACTGCTCAGGTATGGCTGTCTCCATTTCAATGTGGGTACCAGCATCCTCTGCAGCAGGGAAAATGCCTTATTTGTGAGAGGGTGGGGGGGGGGGTGGAGGTGGGGGAGGGTGACAAAATTCAGTGCGACATATTCATCCATTTTGCAGGAAGTCTCTAGTGTAAATTTTCTTTGTAATAGATCTTTGTGGTGGGAAGGGTGCAGTGGCTTGTTCTGCAAACCCCCAAGTCTCATATCATGAATTTGGTTTCTCCAGAAAGAAAAAAAGAGGGAGGGTCTTAGGTTAGGTGATATTAATTCGAAACAATATAATTAACTAAAAATAAAGTGGGTCCTAGAAACGGACCTAATATTTACAAATTCCAGCTGCCATATGCAGCAAGAGGATACAAGTCCCATAGAAGGTACCTTGGGAGACAAAGCACTTTGTACAGGTTCTGATGCAGATGGGTTGGTTGGGGTCCCTTCCATCTATATACACTTAGGTATGATGGTGGAGCTTTGGGTTAAAAGTAAAATGTAGAAGTGGTCCATGGAATGATTTATTACAATACTGTCTGTAGAAACCACAGTCCACATCCAAGGTTCAGACAGCGAATAAATAAATCACTTTGAGAGTGTCCAGGCACAATTTAACTGACATTGAGGGGGGTCTGTCCCTCCATCAGACTCCAACCATTGCCTCCAGTTGCCACCACTAGGGGGCTCCTTCCCATGTACATGCTGTAGGGTTTTCCATGACAGGTGTGCTTGGCCCTCATCTCACAAGACCTGAAACCTCCAGGATGCCTGATCTTTGTAGTCCAGACAGTCGGTGGAGTTAAAGTTAAGTTTCCAGGAGGAGGCGGCTGTCTGGTCCTTGTAGTCCAGGCAGTCAGAGGAGTTGAATGGTAGTCCTGTGCTGGCATAACCCTGGTGATGGTGGTGGTGATGGTGGTGGCTGGAGCTCTGGCTCAGGTGATGGTGATGATGGTGATGGCTGGACATGGAGGAAGGGGCCATAGGACTGAGCTGGTGGGGATGGTGGTGAGAGTGCATCGGTGCCAGGTAGGAACTACAATCCACTCCTCCGAAGTAGGAGGAAGATGGGGTAGGGTAGCCCTGGGTATACCCGGCAGCTTGACTGTAGGACATAGGATAGGAAGCCGCAGAAGAAGAGCCAGAGCGCTGCATGCAGGAGGCGCTTCCTGGTCCTAGTGGGTCGGGCGCGGAGCCAGGGGCGGGGCCAGTGCCAGGGGAGATAGAGGCGGGGCTCCAGATGGAGGAGGCTATAGGAGTACTTCCATTCAGTGCTGCTCCTAGGCTGGGGTTCCCGGAGGAGTTGGAGCTGGAAGATGAGGAGGAGGATGAAGAGCCGGAGCTGGACACTGCGGGAGGGGTGAACTGACCACTGCTCTCTGATCCTGAGCTCTCCCGGGCGGGGCTGCACTTCTTCTTGGCTGGCCGGCTCTTGGCCCCCGCGCTGCTGTTCTGCTGTTGCTGCTGCTGCCGGCACTTGGCCCGGCGGTTCTTAAACCAGACCTGGAGTGTACAAAGAAAGGAGATCATTAATGGACTATTATTACCGCATGAGACTGTTGTAAATACTAGAAACACAGAGAAATAATAAGAGTATTATAATCCACAAAAATATTACTCATAATGGAAATAATAATCCTCATTGTCAATGTGTGCAGATCTAGTCCCAAATTATAAAGCATTCTAGAAGTTGAGGGACTAACAAGAAACCTACTACCACAAAGCAGGCTGTGACTACGAGGAATAATAAGATTACAACACATAAGAATATTACTCATGATGGGAACATTAATCCTCACTGTGTGGGTGTACAGAATTATTTCCAGGTTATAAAGATTCATGGAAGTTGGGGGACTAATGCTTCTTACAAGAAACATAAACCGCATAAAACAGAAAGTTACTACAAGGAATATTATAAAAGAGGGAAATAATACAATTATAACAGGAATTTTACTCAATTGGGAACATTAATAAATCCTCAATGTCATTGCCAGGGTTCCTAGGTTATACAAAGATTAATGGAAGTTGGGAGAGCTAACAACAAGCAATATAAGAACACCAAACAACATAATATTACTATAAGAAATGTAACAACAGAGAAATAATAGGAGTAAAAAAAAAAAAACACCCAGGAGTATAATGGGAACTTTAATCCTCACTACCATTGCCAGTGTATACATGGGTCTATTCCTAGTTTATAAAGATTCTTTGAAGTTGGGGGGCTAAAAAAAAGCAACATAAGAACACCACAAAACATAAGGATGAATACATAACAGAGAAATAATAGGAGTAGTAGACCCCACAGGAATATTACTCATAATGGGAACTTTATTTCTCACATTGCCAGTGTGTACATAGGTCTATTCCTACTTTATAAAGATTCCTGGAAGTTCGGGGGCTAGCAAAAAACATAAGAACACCACAAAACATACAATTACTACAAAGGAGATTACACAACAGAGAAATGGAGTAATAAAACCCACAGAAGTATTACTCATAATGGGAATTGTAATCCTCACGAACATTGCCAGTGTGTACATAGGTTTATTCCTAATTTATAAACATTCCTGGAAGTTTGGGAGCTAACAAAAAGCAACATAAAAACACCACAAAACCTAAGGAATAATACACAACAGAGAAATAATAGGAGTAGTAAACCCCACAGGAGTATTACTCATAATGAGAACTTTATTTCTCACATTGCCAGTGTGTACATAGGTATATTCCTACTTTATAAAGATTCCTGGAAGTTGGGGGGGCTAACAAAAAACAACATAAGAACAACACAAAACATACAATTACTACAAGGGAGATCACACAACAGAGAAATAATAGGAGTAATAAAACCCATAGGAGTATTACTCATAATGGGAACTTTAATCCTCACTACCATTGCCAGTGTGTACATGGGTCTATTCCTAATGTATAAAGATTCCTGGAAGTTGGGGGGGGGGGGGCTAACAAAAAGCAACATAAAAACATAAGGAATAATACACAACAGAGAAATAATAGGAGTAGTAAACCCCACAGGAGTATTACTCATAATAGGAACTTTAATCCTCACTACCATTGCCAGTGTGTACATGGGTCTATTCCTAATTTATAAAGATTCCTGGAAGTTGAAGAGCTAACACTTCTTACAAGAAACAAAAGAACACCACAGAACAGAAAATTACTATACATGTAATATTATAATACAGAGAGATACGATTATAATACACTTATTACTCAAAGTATAGATATATTCCTGTGTTAAAAATATTCCTGGAGGTTGGGGAGACTAGCACTCCTTACAACAAACATAATACAATATTATAAAACAGAAAGGTAATAAAATGATAACTCAAATATTACTGGAAGCGAGTCTTCCTCACTGCCAGTGTGTGCAGGTCTATTCCTATGTAATAAAGTTATTTTCAAAGAACAAAACTTCTTGCAAAAACAAACAAAAACGAAAACAAACAAAAACAAATAAAAATAAAATGTCGCTACAGGAAAAAATATAAAGAGAAATAATAACCATATTTTAACACACAGGAATATTACTGCTAAGGGAAGATTACTACTAGGACATTACTATTACTAGGTGCTATTCCTTCTTTATAAAGTTTGTCAGTGGTAACAGAACTGGGAGCGCAAGTAATAGTAATCACATGAAGAACAACTTCTAACAGAATACTACAAGGAGCATTCTAAACAGTGGGATAGGTTCCAGGACATGATATTATTACTGTTTTTAATGATCATGGTGATAATAATAATAATTAGTCTGATAAACGTAATACTGGAACAGAGGAATAATGAAATGCAGTCATCAGCTTCTGAATAACCAGGAAGATTTATAATAGAAAGAATAAGAATTAGCAGTAATAATGCAGGTGCTAGTACAGTGATCACCCAGCATAGGAGGATTACTACTCACTGACAATACCTGCACTGATTCATCGTGAAAGTGTATACGGAATAATAAAAATGAACTAGGAGTTTAATTATAACTGCACTACATATCCCCTGTAAAGATAAACCCTACACTTTCACCAGCAATCCATTAGTCAGAGTAGCAATAATGTAACTAAGGATCTGTTTAGGGAGTTATGGGAATTACCCGGCTATTATAAGAGGTATTCGTTCAATACAAAAACTTTAATCAAAAGTAAAAGTATTTCTAACCAATAATCGATATAACACACACAAAAAGGTGTATTATCACACGATTTACAATTAAAATAAAAAATATTTAAAGCAAAAATCTAACATTTACTGATCATGTCAAGTTCCAATCGCCATAAAGAGACGTTAAAGGAGAACTCTATAAAGCGATTTATGTTTAACCTGATCACCCGAATGCAACATGGATGTGCGAATCATGTGTGTATCTCGTTCACACACTACATTTCCTCTGTACGTTTTCGTTTTCACAAGGAAGTTGCGATAAGAAAGTAAATAATAATAAAAAAAGAAAAAAAAGTCTTGCCTACATTGAGGACCAGGCTTAGCAAAATGGCCATTTAAAAATGTAAGAAGTTTTTACAACTTTGCCATGGTTATCTGTAAGGTATTTTTGCTTGTTTAGATTCATCGAGTATAGTGAAAGAGAGTGTGCATATCATAGATATATTAAACAATGTTTCCTTTACAGATGATCCACCAGCATTACTCCTAAGAATCTTAAATAAAAGGATAAAATAAATATGGGAAGTGGGAGCTGTGACACCCCACTCCTCCCTAGATTGCAACTGGCAGTGGTGGGGCTGGGCACACTCTCTATGGGACCCCAGGCACTCCCAGGGATCTTAAAGCTGGATGGGCACAGACAGCTAAAATTGTCCTGTGTGCCTGTCAGGAGATCCTCCAGTTTTCAGACAACCATTCCCTCCAGGTTAGGAAATCCAATTATAGATCATATTTCGAGATACACAGCCCAGCCATTAGAATTCCAGAAATATTTAGTTTACTCAATAATTCCTAAATAAGTTAAATTCAAACTCCAAGCCCCCGTATCCCAATTAAGGAGTAGTTTTCATCCACTTTGTATGCACTCTAAGAAATAAAAATACTACATCCTTAGAAAGACAAACTTTAGAGAGAAAACAGAGAGCCAGGCAGATGGGTAATAAAGAATGGAGCATCTAACACCATCCGCATGGTGGAGTGGAAACTGAATAATTTACTCTTTGGTGACAGGTTCTGAGGTCTTTCAGAAGTTAATATATACACGTGTGAAACCCAATTGTCCATTGCATCAAAATGCTGCCAATATTTTGTCCAGATATGGACAGTTCAGGCTTTTACATAAGGTTGTTACAACACAAAAAAAGTGTAGATTTGGACTTGTATCTCCAATAGGTTCTCAGAGATCAATCTCTAGCCTGGACAGTTTAGCAAGCTCCATTAATTATGCTGCATGAAGGCCTCAGCTACATTTAATTTTCTGCAGGGGGCGCCACATTCAAGTTGATCTAGTTTTCCAATCAACTTAGTTTTTGCATCTAGACCTCATGTGCTCTGCCAGGTACCATCTACTTGTTGGCACTTGTGTGGTGCCAAGCCATGTTTTAGGACACCCTGATAAAGAGGCCCCATGTCTACACACCCTTCTGGTGTTCTTCACTGTTCCACAGACTTTCTGGAGCCAGCCTAAGCCACACCTACAGAAACCAAATGGCACCCACAGCAGACATCGGCAATAATGGATGGCTCTGGATGCCTTGCACCTAATGCCATCTAGCAGATCTGACAGACCACAACCATCATCTCTAATGTAGGGTGCCCATCCCTGTTCTTCCATAACATCTCATAAACTCACTTTGAACCCAAATAGGAAGTTCACCCTCCTTCCAAATAAGTTTTCTTTAGCGGTGAAAGATCACCAAATCACAGCAAATAAACAAAAATCCAAAAAGTAGTAGAAGAGGCCTTTGCGGTGAGATGGGAGTGGAAATGGTGGGGAGTATGCAGAAAGAGAGAGCATGGACGGAATGAACTGGGGCTATCCCAGGCCGGATGAACGCACCTGAACGCGGGACTCCGGTAAATTGATCTTCAGGGCCACCTCTTCCCGCATGAAGATGTCCGGGTATCTGGTCTTGGCGAACAGCGCCTCCAGGACGTCCAGCTGTGAGCGCGTAAAGGTTGTGCGCTCCCGGCGCTGCTTCCGAGGGGTGGCTGTGGGGAAACGGGACACACATCAGTCACTGCACCCCAAATTCTAATACAACTGACAACATAGAGCAAGGATTCCCAACCAGCCAACCTTCACCTCGGGGGGCCGACCTTACAATAAATTAATCAGAACTTTAGCAAGTAATAAATTATATATAAATGGATAGTCTCATTTACAGATACAACATTTATATATTTTTTTCTGAAATAATCCATGACGATTTTTAAACAAGTAGGTGTGCTGGTAATAAATAAATTCACACCAAGGGGTACTTGATCGTACAATGTTTTTGCAAAAGTATTCAGAGAATGAGAAAGTTGAGAAAACCTGATCTAGAATTAATACCGGACTAAAATGTAACATGCTAAATACAACATATAGAACATACACAAATAAATGTATATTTTTATTAAAATACATGGTATATATTAAACTGCTGTAATTTTATTTTATTTTAGAATATATAAAAGCACTATTTAGACTAATTAGGATTTTTAATTAAGGATTTTGCAGAGTCTAAAACGGTTGGCTTCCCCTCATTTATTTGTCATCACTTAACATTATGTGAATTCTTAATAACAGCAAAGTGTTGCTTTGTAACCGAATGAAATATACAGGAGTACACGTGTGTAATATACATGGAGAAGACCAGACTTGATGATCTTTTACAACATGAACAGTTTATATTTTACACTATATAATTTTCTTAATTAGGAAGTCAAGTCAGACAATAAACTTTTAAATACATGAAATACCCTAAAAAATGTTTTTCTTATAAATAAGGAGTCAGACATGAAACTGCTAAATATAATTATATACATACACACACACACATACATACATACATACATACATACATACATACATATATATACACACACACACACATATATATATATACACATATACATACACACACAAAAATATAAATAAATAATGGTCCTACAAACTATAACCACATTAACTAGATCCAATATTATATATATATATATATATATATATATATATATATATATATATATATATACACACACACATACATACATATGTATATTATTTTTTTTCTTCAACAAGAAGGAGTCGGACTTCCAAATACATAAAATATACCCTAAAATTCCCCAGATTTTGTCTGTATACTACAAAGAGCAATATTTTACTTTACAGCGATATAAACACATACATTGTATAAGTGACAAATAATGACAAAAATTCTCAGCGACTAAAATCGACACAATCCCAGGTTATGGATTCATGAGAAGATTTTAATCGGTTGGAAAGAATCGAGCACGTTGCTGTATTTTGAATTTCTTCAAAATAGGTGAAAGTTTTTTTTCCGTTGTCGGATAGTGAAATCATACAAATAAATTAGAGGACTGTAATAGAGGGACAGTGAGATCTTTACAGAGAGAAAATACTTTCTAAGACATGGTGGGAAGTATTGGATCCCAGGCCTTCTCCTCTGTATTGAATTGTAAATAGAAGTACTCTTTCGCCAGTATATAGAAGTCAGCCGCACAGCGACAATTGACAAACGAATTAATTAATATGCGACACATGGTGCTGCCGAGCTGATCACCATGAGAGTCACTGTAATTAACAAATTTAAATTTGTAAAAATAATAGAGCATTGTCAGTTTACTTATAAGTACATTATAAAGTTATAAAGTTTGCGAAAACGCGGCGCTATTCTGCGTTCGCTGACACTCCATAATAACTTCTAATAAAAGTTTGAAAAGTCTAAAGATGGCCGCATACAGAGATCGGAGGGATCTAGGCCCTTCCTCCTGCTAGTAGATTTCCTCAGGTGACATGGAAGGGAATACTATCCATGACTTCATACACACTTCCCTTTTTTCAGCTATACAATGGGGCTGTTCTATTGGTTACTAGATTTACAATATTTAACAATTAACTCAACATTTACTACTCCGACAAAAAGCATCAAATCTACAATATTAGGAATATTCCTTGTCACGGCCTGCATACATTTATTTAGGACGTCAGATTAAAGAATTCACTCTGCAATCAATTTCTTTTTCATAATAAACTATTTCTATAATCCGGGATGGTTCAGTTTTATTATATTTCTATGACTCGCATTTCTGACTTTTATAGACTGAAAAGCAATTATATGAATCTGCCTAATTATAATACTGTACTGGGATTATTCTATAGTGTCGCACAGACCAAATATTCACATTGTGTGAGCTTTAAACATTAGCAAAAATTTTAGTTTTCTACTAATATTATTTGTATGAATAAAAAAAAAATAAAAAGGAACAGTATAAATTCTAATAATGAAAGTGGATTAATCATTGAATAATAAGTTCCATGCTGTGCACAAATATCCCATAATGAAATGAAAGTTGTTGTAGAAGAAATGTCAGAGAAATCAATGTGTGCCAATAACCTAATAATTACAGTGGAATAAAATGCCAACATATAGCAGGACTGGGCCTGGGGAGAGAGGGGGGTTCTTACCTGGGTACCCCACAGATGGGTGCAGCAGATCCATCGCGGGTCCCGTGAGCCCCAATCCATTCATGCTATAGGGGGGCTGTTTGAGGTATGACATCATGCTAACAGCTGGACGAGGGTCCCGATTAATCCACACACTCAGATTGATTTCCTTTCCTTGTTTTTTATTCACCCCGATAAAACTTTCTTTTTTCTTTTTTTTTTCTTGTTGTCCACCAGGTAGATCTTTCTAAACACTGATACAAAAACAAAACGAATTAATTGCAACAGGAAGAAAATAAAAGCAAGGACATATCTTAGCAGCCTAGGAAGTGCTACAGCACTGACCCCCCTCAACCTAGCCAGTGTTACAGCACTGACCCCCCCCCCCCCCTGTACCCAGCTAGTGCTACAGCACTGATCCCCCTGTACCCAGCCAGTGCTACAGCACTGACCCCCCCCCCCCTGAACCCAGCCAGTGCTACAGCACTGACCCCCCCCAGCCTAGCCAGTACTACAGCACTGGACCCCCTAAACTGAGACAGTGCTACAGCACTGACCCCCCCCCCCCCAAGCCTAGCCAGTACTACAGCACTGACCCCCCTAAACTGAGACAGTGCTACAGCACTGACCCCCCTAAACTGAGACAGTGCTACAGCACTGACCCCCCCCCCCCCAAACCGAGACAGTGCTACAGCACTGACCCCCCTAAACCCATAAACCCTAGGCTGTGCTACAGCACCGATCCCCCTGAACCCAGTCAGTGCTACAGCACCGATCAGGAGAGGGGGGCACCTTGCCCTCTAACTTGGTGCCCCCAGCCCAACAATCTCACTTTCAGGACCAACAAGTCTAGAATTTACTTTTTATCGGCAGTCTAGAGAATTAAAGCTACTTTTTATTATTTGTGATCACAATATGTACTTTCTACAGAAGTTAGACTGCCATATTTGTTTTTTTTGCTGAAAACAGAAAAACAGCAAAAAAAAATAATAAAATAAATAATAATATAAAGATAAAAAACTACCCACACCCCAGAAATGTATTTATAATAATTTGTAGTTTCCTAATGCACCTTCCCCTGGACTGACAGCTCCCGGCCTGTGTCATCCTACACTTGTTTTTGTTTATGTTTTTTTTTTTTTTTTTTTAATTCCCCCCAAATCAACAAATCTCTGGATTTAACACCCCCCCCCCATCCCCCATCCCGGCCATAATCACACCACTTTACACACATTCAGCAGATCTGAGCAGCTGGAATTTGTTTTCCACGTAAACTTAGTTGCAGATGGCCCCCATTGATAGGCTAATGCCCCCTCCAGCCAGCGACAATGAATGGAGATCGCACACAAACAGCCCATTTTACATAACTTATCCCAGCCAGGTGGATGGGCTGTGGACACACACAGATCCAATAACCCCACACACACACCGATCACGATGTATACAATAGTCCACCATCTCCTCCAGCCAGGAACATTACGATCCTTCTGTTTAGAAAGTTTTTTTGGCAAGTGAACCTTCCCTGTTGTATAATCCAGAGGAGGAGAGAGGAGGGGGAGGAGGGGAGGAAGACTCAAAACAAACAGGAGATCAGCTCAGGTGAGACGATCCCTCTCTATGGAAGTTTATGGAGTGTCATGGCAAGGAGAAAAGTGGGCTCTACTCTCACCCATCGGGGCCACTTCTACCCCCATCGGGGCCACCTTCCCACCCAGATGGCTCATGGCTGGGGCGATCGTCCCAATGTACAGCCTCTGCTCCCCTCCCCATCCCAATAATAAACTTAGTTCCTATAAGGACTCGCAGGCTGTCAGTCCAGAGAGAGGGCATAAATCAAGTGATTACCTTGTCGGAAGAGTAGTTGCCGTACGTCGGGCGCTTTAGGTGATTGGAAATGTGGACTGATGAAGATTGATCACCCTCCTCTTGCCCTACCCCTTGTAAGTGAGCAAGGGGCGGCCGCGTAGCCGTGCGCCTTCACCAATCAGCGCCGGCGTCCCCCGAGACTGACAGGTCCGCCAGCCAATGGCGCGGCGAGCTGGGACTTGGCCTGTACACGCCTCCCGGATCTATACTGCGCTAGCTGTGTGCTGAATACGAGGGAGACACAGGAGAGGGGAACTGGATATATTCTGTATATAGAAGTGTCAGCCCAGAGTACATAGGGATTAATATAACCAACATGGGGGACAAAATCACACCAGACTCAGGACTGAGATCCATTATACATTCAAAGACAACACAAAATATAAACATGATCTCTATTCTGATTATCTGACTGCAGAAAACCTAATACTGGCCTATTCTGCATCAAATCCATTTTAATATTCTAATAAAATTCAAAACACCCCTAAGATTGGGATCAAGTAAATAAAACACAATCATAAATTAAAAACAAATAAAATAATAAATAAAAAAAAATCGTTACCTGTCATATAAAGGTAGAAAATAAATATTGGATGGCATTTCATTAATTAGGACGATTTTCGTACCACAAAAATCATTCGTTATCATCTGTCGATCTTTATTTATAATATATTCAATGCAGAAGGTACATTGGATTCTACTATATATATATATATTTTTTTTTCTTTTTTTAAAACTTTAGATTGTTGCCTTTTTATTTAATAGATCAATCAAATAACTAGGAAAGGATCAATGTTGTGTATTTTAGTATTAGATGTGAATACGTGCATTAATATTAGATCACTTAGGATGAGAGTTTTTTTTACATATACATTTTATCTATCTATCTATCTATCTATCTATCTATCTATCTATCTATCTATCTATCTATCTATCTATCTATCTATCTATCTGTATATATTTATATATGTATTAAAGGGGTCTTATAGGAATAATTATGACTATAAAATCAATGATAAAAATCTGATCATCTCACAAGGCATCTAAGTAACCAGAAAGCCTTATTTGTTGTGTTAGGTATGAATAATAGTATAATAATAGATCACTTAAAAGATGGGACTTATCTTCTGACATAAAATATATTTTTTTTATATGAAAAGGGGGCTTTCGGGAATGTATTAACCAGGACTATAAAACAATGCAAACTATCTTTCCAGGAAAACGCTAATGAAGATTTTCTTCAGTAATCTCTTGTATAGGGGAGACGAAAATTGAAGTCATTCTTCTGTCACAGATCGTACATAAAAAGGTGACAATTATTTGTAGATTTTAAAGCCAAAAGGGCATTTTCGGGGTTAATAAATTTATGACAAACACCAAACTTTTTTTCTATATAAAATAAACTTTTAATTAAAAGTATAAGAGAGACTGAACGTTTAAAGCAAGCAAACAAAATGAAATTGTTTTTTTTTTTGGGGGGGGGGGGGACGATTATTGTGTGTGTGTGGGGGGGGGGGTGTTAGGAAAGGTTGGGGGATCTTTCTCCACTCTACAAAAAGTCATCTGTACAATCCACTTTCTCTGGAAACAAAGACCCAGCGGCTCATTCACAAAAATAATTAACTCTCTCTAAAAAGAAGAGAAAAAAGACTCAGAACTTTCTATAAGAACTGTTATTGCTGTCTTCCCTTTGGTCTCTTGAGTTGCTCCTCAGTTTTTTTTTTTTTTCTGGTTGCAATTTACCAGTTTTGACTTTTTAATATCTGTATGGAAGATCCCCCTTTATAGGACAGGTGGCCCTATATATATATATATATGTATATGACTTGTCCCCAATTTTTGGGGCTGCTGGTGTCACTGTGCTGGCACTGCTCTGATCAGCTCAGCTCACAAGGTATCCAGTGGCACAAACCCTTTTTGTAATAAGAGTATTTGTCTAATCCCAAATTGCAGGCGAATTTTCTTAATGCCTCTGCCCATAAACCTCGGATTAAGGGAAGTTTAGAAAACGAGGAGGGAGGCAGAAAGAAAGAGGAGGAAAAAAAAAAAAAAAACCAACAAAAGTTTAGTGTGTTTGAAGCAGTGAAAATTGTAGTCGGATTTGTGGTGACTGGTTAGTTGGCTGCTGGATAGAGCAGATAAAAAGACAAGTGGGCAGGAGATGCTGCAGCAGCCACTGTGCTGGGATCTCACTGATACAGGCTGCCTCCAGCAGATCACCTCCAAACCTGGGATCTACTTGGCTGGGATCTGACTACCTGTGCTAGAAGGACTCATCTGATACCTGGATGACTTGAGCAGATCTTCATTCTACCAGATCACTACAGCACCCCCCCCCCCTAACTTCAGGGATGACTGAGTGCTAAGAAAAAAAGAATCTGCCCTCCCCAGGGGCTCTTTCATGCATCTTGGCCTTGGATCCGGATGACGGTTCATGAAGCTTCCAAATTGCAGGGGCAGAACCTCCGACTCCTTTTTTCTATTGTTCCCTTTGATTGGGGGATGTTTGTGTAGCGCAGCAGTGGGGAGTGCGCTGCGAACTCCGGGCAAGGTAAGGGAGAGCTGGGGGTGCCAGGGTGAAGGGAAGGGTGAGGGGCCCCAATGCTCTCCCCATCCATTTACTAAGCTTTACTTTTTTTATCTAACTTTTTAACATTCTAATAATCCATTTATTATTTGTCCCCTAAATAAATAATCTATCAAACACTTTTGTATCACTTTTTTCTCTTTATTACTGTTTTTATTGTTGCATTCAGCAGCTTAGATAGTCTGCGAAGTTTTTTGCCATATATGAGACCTAAAGGTTAGGTGTCTGAAGTTTAAGTATTATTCATACACACAAAAATAGTTCTTTTAATGTTAGGACAACCTGTGACTGGGGCTGATGTCTCACTGCAAGAGCCCCATGCTGAGACTTATAGTTCCACAGAACTCGTCTAAGCTCTTCTACTCCATAAAGTAGAATGTTATTATTTAATTTTCATTGTAACAGCTGATGCAAATTGCAGTCTCATTTTGATTGCTGTAATCAGTAAATGATGAATTCTGATTGGGTATTATAAGTTGCCACACTGTGCAATTATTAGGATGATTGCTTATCGCGGAGAATCCAGAAACAGACTTTAACTAGCATTTATTTAGCCAAAAATCAGATTGAAGCCCACATCCTTATTCATGGAATTGTACATCACCAGCAAGATCCCAGTCCGATCTATTATAATAATAACAGGATCCCCAGATTCTATTATCATGAGGATAAAGGCTCTCCGATCTGGGGCAGAATCTAAACTGTGAAGGTATCATTGTAGGGATGATCCAGTGAGAAATGATTTGTGTATCATACAAGGAACGATCTGTACACTGGAAGTCATTTATAATACTTAGAAATATCCTCCTGAACTCGAATAAAACAATTATTATTATATATTCCCAAGTCCCTAGTAAAACCCTCCTGCAGGTATTTGTAAATTGATTAACTT
Organism: Pelophylax lessonae; assembly: GCF_965119305.1. Taxonomy (NCBI): domain Eukaryota; kingdom Metazoa; phylum Chordata; class Amphibia; order Anura; family Ranidae; genus Pelophylax; species Pelophylax lessonae. The sequence continues at coordinate 577,852,156 of NC_138770.1, read as the reverse complement.
GCATGTTAATAATGTATTTCTTTCCATCTCTGTGAAGAGTTTCTGGTCCTCTCCATATAGCCCACATACATGCAATTTTATTCAGATAACATCTTTAAAAACAGATTAATTGGTTACAAACAGAGCAGTGTAAGGGGCTGATAATTAATTGAGTGCTACCCACACTTTACACTATTCAGCAGATAAAATAAAGTTATGAGGGATAATGTCTTGACACCCTTTTTTATTAGAATACAACATTTAATTAAAGTACACACTATCTTTCTTTAGGGGCAAATAACAGGTTGTTGTTCAAGGCTGCTTTTTTTATAACACATTTTTTTTTTTTGGAGGGTTGTGTAGAATTCTGCCCTTTTGTATTATGCTGCTTCAGATTAAAAAAAAAAGCAGGATTTGTTTCAGATATTTAGTACATAGTTTCATAAAAGATGATTCAATTTATAGAAATGAAGGGTTTTAAAAATGTTCTATATAATATGAACCCTGTGGGGGCCAACAAAAATAGAATCTTGTTTAAAAAAAAATTGTTTAAAAAAAAAAAAAAAAAAAAAAAACAAATACAAAAAACCCCCATGAAATTTGAGATTTTATGTGGCCCTAAAATTATATTAAAAAAAAAATCTACACTCACAAAAAGTATAAATATTCATGTGACATGTACTTACATTTTTATGTAATTCTCTCTGTGTTAAAATGTGTGTGTATGTGTATATATATATATATATATATATATATATATATATATATTTATTTACTAATCAGGATTTATATAGCGCCAACATTTAATGCAGAACTTTACAACATATAAACACACATATATACTAAATAACTTTTTCACAAACTCCGGTTCAGGAAGATAAAAAAAAAACCCAATAAAAGTTAAATAAAACTGCAAAAACGGTAAGAAATATTTTGCTTTTATTGAAAACTGTATGAGACAGTATTGTAATAAATAAACAGTTGCACCAATATAACATGATGTATATAGGCTGATAGGACACAGTATATATGTATATATATATATATATATATATATATATATATATATATATATTCATACCGGTACAATGTGGCATGACAAAGACAGAATTTTTTTGCAGAAATAAATAGCAACAGCAGTATCAGCTAACGTATAAGTTCAGTTGTAATTAAAAGCATGAAATAAATATCTTTCTCCCACAAATGGTTAAAAGCCTCTTATTGGGAAATGTAAACGGCTGTTCTGCAGCCAAACTCAGTATGGAAGGGATTCTGGGTAAGCTATGTCACAGGTCAGTTTTCCGGCTGAGCGTATACAGTATTTTTATGGATATAATTTGTGGAGGATATAATGTAAAATAGCTGCTCAAAATAAACACTGGTAAATATAGCATTGTATGTATACCATTCAAATTAAAATGTAGGTAGCTTACATATTTTTATAAAATGGCAGGACTAGATGAATACATTGATGGAGATTCACGCAGTTCTCCAGCATAGCTCAATAAAAAGGAAATTTCAGCTACAAGCAAGTCCCTCCTCGCAGTCGTATTTTGCTATGCAGCTGAAAATGGAAGAGATGCTGCTTGGAGCAGCCGGTAGCCCATACAACAGGTGGTCAAATCGCCCCCTATAGGTGTGACCAGCGTCTGTCTGAAATTCACATGTGCCTGGCTCCTGGACATCGAACTTTCACCAGTTTTGACGCAGTGTTAAGGAGAGAAAAGGTTTTTGCGGCCTCCGTTGACACCAAAGTTCTGTTAAAATGATACATCATAGAGCAACAAACCAAAAACAGAAAGAAAACTAGTGATGTTTATTTGGAACATTCCTTGAAAGTCTTCCCATAGAGTTTCTACAGGGCTTCCAGTCATTAGCTGAATCCCAAAAGCACAAGGCATTATGGGGGCCCAGAGAGTGTCCTCCTTAAAGCATTGGTCACTGCATCACACACTTCTCTTCTTTCTTTGCCATTTTGCCCTTGTTCTGCTCCAGGGTTCTTTCCAAGTGTTCCTCCTCTTCTTCGGCTCTGCAAGAAACACAGGACTGTGTGAGAAATATGGAGATTTAAGGAAAAATTAGAGGAGTACCTGGGTCATCACCCTCCGTCTTGGAATGTGAAGCATGCATTTAGTGTTAATCTTCTTTTCAAAGTTGTCTTTACTCACTTCCCCCCCCAACAATGTTAAGCAGTGATCACATAACGTATACAGTTCCTATATGAGGATTACATTCAGGTGTATTCACACATCCTCTGTATTGAAATGTACACTTTATACTGTCCTACTTTTTATTATATTATATATTTTTCACAGGCTGCATTAAAATTGTAGCAGGCATACAAGAAATTTGTCCACTTTAAAGTATAACTTTGGCCCTAAGTTGTAAATTTGTCTGAAATAAAAACTATCTGAAAAGCCACAGCGCAGAAAATTATATTCATACTCTAATTTGTCAACTCTTACTTTGCACTATGGGTTTAAATCTAATTGGATGCTGTGGGGGTAAATAAAGGCCTCTTTTTTTAAGTAACTAGTAAATGAGGTCAAGTGTGACCCAAATTACATAAATCAACTATAACAAGAAAGTCCTTCATACGGGTATTCTTCTGGAATTTGAATGTGTAAAACAGTGACACATTTCTCTTTTTCTCATTTCTTGGAAGGCCATAAGCTTGTGTCAGCCAAAGTCCTTCTGTACAACCTTCTATAGTATTTGTAGGACTAGAAAATTATTAGGTAATCCTCAGACCAAGTGGAATGAGAACTTATTCTCTATTATAAAATACGAATTCCATTAACTTCATGTTTATTTAATTAATGATGTATAGGATAATAATTTAATAATAGGTGGGACCTGGTATATTCTCTAGGCCCACGACTGTCCTTATTGCCCATGGTGGTAGAAAAAATGGATTTACTGCCCAGCACAGTTGCCATGTACAGATGCCTTCTTACCCTGTTTTCCTTAAAGAGCTGCCCATCCATTTGGTCATTACTGTTAAGGTGCCACTTAAAGAGGAAGTAAACCCTCCTCTGATACTTTTACCTATAGGTAAGCCTATGATAAGGCTTACCTATAGGTACTGTAAATTTCTCCTAAACATGTACCGTTTAGGAGATATTTACCTTACATGTCGCCAGTGACGTCACTGGCGCATGCGCTCTGAAGGAACGGCCGCTCGTGCCGTTCCTTCAGAGTCCCGCGCCGTGACGGTCGGCTCTCGCGCGCGTGCGCGGGAGTGACGTCACCACGGCTCCGGCCAATCAGATGGTCGGATGCCGCGATCCCGGAAGACGGGCGACTGGACATGTCGCCCGTCATAGATGTGAGTGAGCGGCACGGCGGAGGCTCGTTCTAAGGTAAGTATTGCATAATGAGCTAGTATGCGATGCATACTAGCTCATTATGTCTTTCTCTCGCAGGGTGAAAAAAAAAAATGCGAGTTTACAACCTCTTTAAAAGTGGGGGGTGGTCCTACTAGAAATTTCCATACATATCTAGTGGACCTGAGAGGCCTGTTTTGCAGTAGTGCAGGCTGTCCATGAGATCAGTCTATGCTTTTCCCCACAGATGCCTTCTAAATCCTCCTTTAGAATATACTGTAATGTCCTTTCATTATCTTAACAATACTTTATTATTAAAATTCTGTTTACCAATTTGTGCTCTGCCTCGCAGCCTCACCTACCTAGATAGAGCAAAGCCCTTTGAGGACTTCAATAATTGAAAGAAAATTGTTCACTTTCTTACATGGGCTTTCTCTTGTGTATCCTGTTAATATAAAAATGCTCTTACATATCGGATGCCCCCACCATCTCACACCTGAGACTATTACAAGTTCAGAAGACAACTGGGCAAAGTAGGAGAACACCTTCACATGAGTTTTTTAATTGGCAGGTTGTTTAGTTTTAAGCTGACCCTTCTCTACTCTTCAGGGTTAGTGGATGGGTAAGCAGTGTGTTAAAGTTTACAGCCCACACAAATTAGCAGTAGGCAAACGATCCTGCCTATGTGTAGGGAAAATCAACTTTTGACAGTGAAACTCCTTGGTACTCTGATGTTCATCTAATGTGTATGGACATGTCAACTATGTGTACTGAATGGAAAGGTATCAAGAAAACAATTCATTTATCAGCATAAAGGACAGCAACAGTTGCAAACTGCACGCTGACCTGTAAAATAAGAGGATAAATGCCAACAGAAGGTGGCTGTATTATTACTATTATTACTGAAAAATACTAGGAGCTGCACCAGTCATGTAAACATTTCATTCACGTTTGGTTACAATAATCCACGGCTTCCTTTATTATAGTTTTTGATGTATTTGATCTCTTTGGGGATGATACTACACAGGAAGGCAGTAAAGAGTTACACTGACAGTGGAAACTTACTCCTTTTCTTGGGCATCCAAGTCTCTGACCAAGGCATCACGTTTATTAACCAGGATAACCAGTTCATCAAGTAAAAGCTGCTCCCGTCTCTTCTGGGCTTCTGTTTTTTGCCAATCTGAAAAATACAAGTCAGTATATTAGACGAAATCCGCTCGCATAGGAGTGTCAATCTTTTGTAAATAAGCTGCACCTTCTGGTGTAATACAACAAGGATATTTTTGGCTTTGCTAAAAATAAAGTTAGTGCATACACTGTGTGCAGTTTGCAGTAACTCCTGGCAACCAGTTCCTGCTTAGAAGAATTTATACAGCCTGGGCTAGTAAAATCATCTTTGTGATTACATGCAGTTATTCGCCGTACTCCGTGGACCTTCGTGGTTATTCTCTGTACTCCGTGGACCTTCGTGGTTATTCTCCGTACTCCGTGGACCTTCGTGGTTATTCTCCGTACTCCGTGGACCTTCCCACTGTTAAAAATGTCTTTCTGAACATATGTTTTATTCCAAGCATGTACAATAGAGGGTAGGGGTACCAGGAGGATAGCACAGTATATTTGTAGAAGTTGGTCCTCCTAGGAATAGAATCTTGAAGTACTATACAAAAATAAAGCCTTCGATAACAAAAAACCTGCATTCTTTGTAGGACAACCTGTGGAAACGAATAAATGAGAGCAGCACTTATACCTATAGCAACTAATCAGGGGCTGGTTTCTTATTCTCCAGTTAGAACTCTGAATAATATACAAACTGATTAGTTTACAGACCGCAACTATTTTTTTGCCCTCCTGTAAAAAAAAAAAAATCAGCACAATATTACCATGAATAACCTAGTTGAAAGCCCACTTCACTTTTGTCAGGCACAAGACTTAAATCCAACCATCAGGGGGATGGTAAAAATATGGCTAGAGCAATATAAAAAAAAAAAAAAACCAAGGAATCTGGTAGTTTATTGTACCTACTTGGTTTATTTAGAAGATAACTACTTTTACATTACTTAAAGTGTTACTAAACCCACAACAGTAAACTCAGTCTGTGTATGCAGTAAAGCATGCTTGTTGTACTTACTGTGGAACCTAAGGGGTTAATCCTCCACATTGTGTTAAAAGGCTGCTTGATCCTGTCTTCTCTGATCCTCCCCTCCTTCCACTGTCCCTAAACTATCTCCTGAGTTCATGAGTCAGGCTGCACATGCTCAGTTTGGTGGTATTTCCTTTTGGGGGGGGGGGGTGCTCATGTGATAAGCACAGGGCCAATCAGCACTGTCCAGACAGAGGGTCTGAGGCTTGCAATCTTATAGGACAGTCAGAAGACACCTACAAGCTTTAAACTGTGATTGGCTGGACACTGATAGAAGTCACAAGACTTCTATATGCTGCTGATGGGAAAAGGTATTTAGCAGTTTATATTTACTATAATAATTGCATGTCCATGTTCTGTGTACTGTGGGAGACCAGATATAGTGAATGCAGGCTCCTGGGTTTAGTAATACTTTAAAGGAGTTGTAAACGCAGAAGGTTTTTTTATCTTAATGCATTCTATGCATTAACATAAAACATTTTTTTTAATGTGCAGCAGCCCCCCTTGGTCCCCCTAATACTTACCTGAGCCTATCTTTATCCATCGATGTTGCAGGAGTGACCTAGCTGCCCAGGACTCCCCTCCTAATTGGCTAAGACAGCAGCGCGGCGCGACTGGCTCTTGCTGATGTCAAGCAAAGTCAGTCAGCTAGCTAATCAGGAAAGAGAGGGGGCGGGGCCGGGTCGCAGTTTTGTGTCTGAATGGACACAGGGAGCTGTGACTCAGCTGCCCCCAGAGCAACAGGAGGGTGGGGCCAGGAGCACCGAAAAGGGATCCGAAAAGAGGAGGATCTGGGCTGCTCTGTGCAAAACCAACTGCACAGAGGAGGTAAGTATAACATGTTTGTTATTAAAAAAAAAAAAAGACTTTATAATCACTTTAAGCTGTTTTACCTATTACAGGTAAATAAAACCTAGCACCTTTGTGGATATAGACTCTCACATCTGCTTTTTTCTTCTGTACACTGACATTAAAGAACCAGGTTGGCATACTTGCCAACTGTCCTGTTTTTGCAGGGACAGTCCCGGCAAATAGGAGCCTGTCCTGGGTAATTTACATTGTCCTGGCAATGTACATATTTACACTTTGCACTTTATTTATATTTCCATATTCCATTTTTTGTATGCTCACACCCTGAGCACATTTGACACTTTATAATTGCAGGGAATTGTGATGAGAATTTTAAAATTTAGGCAGAAGTAGTGCAGCTGAATGGGAGAATTATTCCAACTCTGCTACTTTGGCCTCAACTTTAAAATTCCCTTTTCGATTTCCTGTAATTCTCTCTCTATTGAGTAGACTCTATAATCTGATAAGTAGGCGGAGATTAATTATGTGGAGTGGGTGGCGCTTCAGGGAAGTGGGTGTGGTAAGTAATTGATAGCTGTGCTGCAAAGTGTCCCTGGAAATTTTTTTCAAATGTTGGAAACTATGGGTTAGTGTAACATTGCTTTATTTTCATTCAGCCAGTCTGGACTCTAACATAATTACAAAGTTATAGTCAGAATGAATAAGAAAGACGTTCATGTAGTTCAACCAATAGATATTCTCCATATACAGAACTCCACACCCACAGTTGATCCCAAGAAAGGGGGGGGGGGGGGGTCACGACTTCCTTCTTGGTCCCCTGAAGGCCATGGCTTAAAACAGTAAGAAAAGCATCAGGGAGCCATAAATGAGGATTTTTGTACTGTCCTCAGCTCATGTAATCACAGGAGAAACATATCACCAACTGCAGGAGCCTAAATTCATTCCAATCTCCATCTTCTGCCAAAACAGAATGCACTACTAGAGGGACTCAATGCCTCCCCTGCTGTCAGTCCTGGTCTGAAAACATTGTGCATCATTTACTGTATAGTATAGCTTTCAGACTGGTTGATGTAAACAAAGCATTGCTTACATGGCCGATTGAAGGCAGCTTTCAGGATCACAGTTATCCTTGATAATACAACCCAACTGGTAAAGATGAAGTGCACAATTCAGTAAGCCATAGCAACAGGTCTTTTAATTCTCGAGCAACCAGAACAAAAAAAGATAATAGTTAACGTCTTACTGAACTACATTGTTTTTTACCTTACTAAAAAGGGCTGCATCTGTTCTGAAGACCAAACACCACAGCATTAAATAGAAAAAGAAAAATACACGCATTTCTAGAACGTCTTTAAAAATAAACTTTCAGCTCAACTAAAAAGATCAAAAGTCTGCCTTCTATAAGGGGCATTTTATACCAGGGTTTCTCTACCAGAGTTCCTCCTGAGGTTTCTTGAGAAATGGGCAATTTCTGCCTCTCTGATAAGTTCCCAATGACACCATTGTTCCTTTTAGCTATCTGTAAGGGGGTAATTCTTCCCAACGATGACAAGAGTAAGGAGCATTCTTCCCACTGACTGTCACACTAATGTGTCATGAGTTGTAGATTTTTAATTTTTAGCAGGGGTTCCCCAAGACCAGAAATTTATTCCAAGGGTTCCTCTGTGTTAAAAAGGTTGAGAAAGGCTGATTTTTACCCATGCATTAAAGCGGAGTTCCACCCTAAAATTAAACTTACCTCCATCTTCTCGCTCCGGGTCACCTGAAAAACAAATGGATAATCGCAATTTTTTTTTTTTTTTTTACTTACCTGGTTTAGAAGAAAATATACTTACCTTACTTCCTCTTCCTCCCCTCGGTGGCCACGGCGATTCGTCACTTCCTGGCTTTGCAATGATTCCTGGGAGCTGAACGTCATCGCTCCCAGGAATCAATGCTCCTGCACCGGCCCCGACGTAAGTTCCGGTACAAGCGCTGTCATACCTTGCTAAACAGCTTCTGGGCATGCCCAGATGCTGTGCAGGGATGACGCTGCGGCACCGGAAGTGACGGCGGGGCTGGTGCAGTGCATCGTGGGACCGAAGAAGACGGAAGAGGACGCATAAGAGGATCGCGCTGGCTTCAAGCTGCCCACACCTGAGATGGCAGCGCTGGACAATACATTTTCAAGGTAAGTATTTCTTCTTGCAGGTAAGTGCGACCCGGGACAGATCAGAGGCTAGCCATTGTGGAATGCATTAGCCCTGACTGTCCCTGGGGTATTTTTATTAAAAAAAATGTCCCAGGGTGGAACTCCGCTTTAAGGTCAGGTTTGTTTTTTAAAAAGAAAAACCTGTTTGTTGCAAGGCTGCATTCCGTCACAACGCACAAAACCGCATTATTTATTTTATTAGAATTTTTTTTTTAAATAATAACACAAAAAATTGTATTACTGTCCATTCACAAGCGTAGGCGTTTTTTCTGGCTTTTTCAATTATTGCAGGTGTTTGGAAGCAGGCATGAGAAATCTTAACAAAAACGCTTGTAAGCTAATTTGGCTTCAGGCGACAAAACGCTCAAACATGTGAACAGGGGCATTGAAATGAATAGGGTTTTGCTTGGGCTGCTATGTTCACATCTTGGCGTTGCTATTTACAGGCGTTTTTACAGGCGTTTTTAGGTTGACTAGTAACCAATGGAAAAAAATAAAAACGCCTGTAATCTGCCAAAAAAGAAGCTCATGTACTTTTTTGAGCGTTGGGCGTTTTGCTTAAAAGGTCAAAACGCTCAGATGTGAACAGGGGCCATTGAAATGAATTTGATTTGTCTTGTTGGGCGTTTTTTGAGCTGATCCTAGAGCAGAAAAATGCCCCAAAATGCCCCAAAATGCCTACTACATGAACTGTGCAGACATTGTAAAATAGCTACATTCACACCTGAGCGTAGCGTTTTCGTGCATTTTTACTGCGATTTTTACCGCGATTTACAGGCGTTTTTGGTGCAGGCGTTTTTAGATTGAATAGAAACCAATGGAAAACGCCTGTAATCTGCCCAAAAAGAAGCTCATGTACTTTTTTGAGCGTTGGGCGTTTTGCTCACAGCATCAAAACGCTCAGATGTGGACAAGGGCCATTGAAATGAATAGGATTTGTCTTGTTGGGCATTTTGAGAGCTGATCCTAGAGCAGAAAAACTCCCCAAAAACGCCTACATGTGAACGGAGCCTTATGGTATTGCAGTGGCCGCGGCACCTTAATTGGTATAATTCATCAATAAATAAATAAATCTTAAAACATAAATACCAATAAATATATGAATATATAATAAATATCAAAATTCAAACCTTAAAAATTCCGCTCAGTCATAGAACTCGAGCGTTCAGCAAAACTTTATTCAACATGTCCCCTCTTGATACAAGGGTGACAAAACCACATAACGGTTCTCATGACAGGGAGGGGAGCTCGCCGAGCTGATCCAGGACAGACTGAGGAGATCTCCGCTACGTGTCTTCTTATATAGCCCTAGACACGTGACCGCTCTACAAGACACGTTTTCCCGCCTCAGAACTCAAATTCCCGCTCAACTCTTCTGACAGGATTCCCGCCCAATTTAAAATTATACTAACCTGACTAACAAACGCCTGACTTTTATATTGATCTAAAAGAAACGCCAAACTTATTATATTAATAAAATTTTATTTTTAACCCCTTAGCAGCCACAAACCCATGCTGTGGGCATTATTATAATATGCCCACTTAACATTCTTGGTGCAGTATCCAACAAGTGTGTATTCCACAGGGGTGATTTGTAGCAATGTAAACCCATTGCAACCAATGAAAATCGCAGAGCAGTGAATGAGCCCTCAATGTTCACACTGCTGTGTCACTGGATTTGTCTTTATGCACACTCACATTATTAAACCTCTGTTGAACTAAGCATTACCCAGAAGTATAGTGAATCATCCCCTTTGATATAAGAAAGCTCATTGATGCAGAAAGCTTCAAATTTTCCACAGAATCGGACAGCATATCAGTTCTGCCTCTCAATTTGTTGTTTTAAGAGAAAACGACGGCACAAAGGCACCAAGCAAGATACAAACAGTCTGAAAAAGGTTTTCTGCTGCATTAGATGGGTGTGCATTGACCCTGGAGTTAAGGATACCCGAGACATTTCAGCTGCTTATTTTCCCATTGTGTCTCCTATCCGGGCCAAGCTTTCATCACATACTGCTTCCGTATTCTATAGGGGGGGATTGCACACTATTGACAATAATCAGAGCAATAAAGTACATCCACAGGCAGCCATTTTTTCAGGTCAGGCACAAATTATATAATTAAAGGGTCTGCCTGTAATTTAGAGTGCACTTATAATGAAAAATTATAGTATAGTTTACAGCCAAGTACTTTTTGAAATGTTTTTCGTAAGCTTATGCTTCCAAATTGACATTAAAAATATTTATTTATTAACCGCTAGAGGGAGCACTCAGTGACCTAGCACAATTACTTGGCCTGTATGACAACTGGTAAAATAAAATATTAACCATACAGAGGATGCATTGTTTTCAATGAGTCAGCTGACTTAGACTTTAGCATAAAAAGGAGCAGCAATACTCCAAAGGAGGAAGAAAAGCCTACATATGTAATGGAAACAATGGCTGCTCTCATGTATACAGGTGCCAGATACCACAACATACCTTCAGAGGTTCATGTCTCGATGGGTTGTAGCTGTTTTGACAGAAAAAGTGACTGTTTTGGCTTCAAAAGAGGAACCTACTCAATATTGGGTGGGTTATAAAGTTATAACTGATCGGTGTATATACAGTGCCTTGCAAAAGTATTCACTTCCCCTTGCCTTTTTATTTTATTTATTTATTTATTTCAGGTACTTATATAGCGCTGTCAATTTACGCAGCGCTTTACATATACATTGTACATTCACATCAGTCCCTGCCCTCAAGGAGCTTACAATCTAAGGTCCCTAACTCACATACATACAAAGTAGGGCCAATTTTTTTTTATACAGGATCCAATTAACCTATCAGCATGTCTTTGGAGTGTGGGAGGAAACCGGAGTACCCGGAGGAAACCCACGCAGGCACAGGGAGAACATGCAAACTCCAGGCAGGTAGTGTCCTGGTTGGGATTCGAACCAGCGACCCTCTTGCTGCTAAGTGAAAGTGCTAACCACTACACCACTGTGCGGCTCCTTTTTACCTATTTTGTTACATTACAGCCTTAAGTTCATTGTTTTGTTAATCTGAATTTTATGTGATGGATCAGAACACAATAGTCTAAGTTGGTGAAGTGAAGTGAGAAAAATATATACATGAAACTATTTTTTTTAGAAATAGAAAACAGAAAATTGGCATGTGCGGATGTATTCACAACCTTTGTTATGAAGCCCATAAAAAGCTCTGGTGCAACCAATTACCCTTAGAAGTCACATAATTAGTGAAATGATGTCCACCTGTGTGCAATCTAAGTGTCACATGGTCTGTCATTACATATACACACCTTTTTTGAAAGACCCCAGAGGCTGCAACACCTAAGCAAGAGGCACCACTAACCAAACACTGCCATGAAAACCAAGGAACTCCCCAAACAAGTAAGGGACAATGATGTTGAGAAGTACAAGTCAGGGTTATGCTATAAAAAAAATATCCAAATCTTTAAAGATCCCCAGGAGCACCATCAAATCTATCATAACCAAATGGAAAGAACATGGCACAACAGCAAACCTGCCAAGAGACAGCCGCCCACCAAAACTCACGGACCGGGCAAGGAGGGCATTAATCAGAGAGGCAGCACAGAGACCTAAGGTAATCCTTGAGGAGCTGCAGAGTTCCACAGCAGAGACTGGAGTATCTGTACATAGGAGGACAATAAGCCGTACGCTCCATAGAGTTAGGCTTTATGGCAGGGTGGCCAGAAGAAAGCCATTACTTTCAGCAAAAAACTAAATGGCACGTTTTGAGTTTGCAAAAGGGCATGCGGGAGACTCCCAAAATGTATGGAGGAAGGTGCTCTGGTCTGATGAGACTAAAATTGAACTTTTCGGCCATCAAAGAAAACGCTATGTCTGGCGCGAACCCAACACATCACATCACCCAAAGAACACCATCCCCGCAGTGAAACATAGTGGTGGGAGCATCATGCTGCGGGGATGTTTTTCAGCAGCCGAGACTAGGAAACTGGTCAGAGTTGAGGGAAAGATGGATGGTGCTAAATACAGGGATATTCTTGAGCAAAACCTGTACCACTCTGTGCGTAATTTGAGGCTAGGACGGAGGTCACCTTCCAGCAGGACAATGACCCCAAACACACTACTAAAGCAACACTTGAGTGGTTTAAGGGGAAACATGTAAATGTGTTGGAATGGCCTAGTCAAAGCCTAGATCTCAATCCAATAGAAAATCTGTGGTCAGATTTAAAGATTTTTGTTCACAAGCGCAAACCATCCAACTTGAAGGAGCTGGAGCAGTTTTGCAAGGAGGAATGGGCAAAAATCCCAGTGGTAAGATGTGTCAAGCTCATAGAGACTTATCCAAAGCGACTTGGAGCTGTGATTTCCGTAAAAGTTGGCTGTACCAAGTATTGACTTTAGGGGGGTGAATAGTTATGCACATTGCCTTTTTCTGTTATTTTGTCCTATTTGTTGTTTGCTTCACAATAAAAAAAAACAACAACAACAAAAAAAACATCTTTATAGTTGTGGGCATGTTCTGTTAATTAAATGATGCAAACAATCCATGTTAATTCCAGGATGTGAAGCAACAAAACACGAAAAATGCCAAGGGAGGGGGGGGGGTGAATACTTTTGCAAGGCACTGTAGCTACAAACTATACAAAGAAAAGGGGAGTTTGAAAGGTTAAGTTCACTTTTTAAAGAAAACCACCTATGCAGTAAAGGATCCCCAGTATATTAAAATACAGTGTGTGGTTTTGAAAGATATTATTTGAAGTGTTTTTAAACCTCTTAAATGAGCAAGGCATGTCCCTCTATAGTGTGCACTTATCTCAATCCAAAGCACTAAGTGTGGGTCCTCTGATCTCTCTTCTCTCGGATATCTGCATGACTCACTTCTGACAATCTAACTAGACACCACAGAATCCTAGGAGACGACCCCCCCCCCCTCTTGAGCACAGTAGAGGGGGGTGAGACTCAGTTCTAAGGTTACACTCATCTCTCCTTTCAAGTTTGTCCAGGCTGTGACATCAGATCCCCGCCCCCAGCCTGCTGGAGTGGAGAAAAATCTATTGATTCGTGTTTTAGACTGTACAGGAGAGATTGCTGCAGATAAATAGGTGCAACGTATGTAGGAAGATTTGTTTCATCTCTGTGCTTTACCTGAGGATTGTCACTTCACTGGGAGTAAGGGTTTGCAACAACTTTAATGTTATTGACATACCTGTAGGCCTTTTTCTGCACCCCTAAAGCCTAGGAGAAAAACTCCTTAATTTAAAGCATTTATCCTTTCTCCTAGTAACCAGGACACTCCTTAAGTTGGGCATTTGCCTCTAGCATCACAGAACTCTCCCTTGTTCCAAAAACTGTTCATGCACACCATGCGTTTTCTCCCCCTGTCACATCAATGCTAACCTCAGTAGCTGCTGCTACAAGGGAGGAAAGTGTGCACCGTGCATGTGTGACTTTTGAATCACAATGAGCGGTGGCTCCTGTAAAGCAGGGGGTTCTCAATATACAGGGCGTCCTGGTAACTAGGCAGCTCAGGAATGCTAATAATATGGGAGTTTTTCAGCCAGGATTCAGGGATGTTGAAAAAGGCCTTCATGTATACCAATTACATTAAGCAATATTTTTTCAAGCCTGCACAGGGTATTTTAATCTCCTGGGGGCCCTTGACTGCATGGTCAATTTTCTTAGGGGGTGAACTTAGCTAATAAACAATAACATTTAATATATTATATTATTATATATTATAGTTAATATATTATGTTATTATATATTTAATATAATAATATAATTCTTTACACTTTTTTATGTTTAATAAAACATTGTGCATTCCCTTAAAGATCTACGTTTAGCAGCAGTTTGGAGAATCCCACACCTGAATATCTTGTCCTGATTTCTCCATCATACTGGATCTGGAGATCTCTTCTTTTCTCAGTGATAAGGACTCAGACATTTACATGTTGAGATGCACATTGCAGTGTGCAGTGTATTAGAAACAATTAAGTGATTTGGCTCCCAAAAAAAACGAAATTACCTTCATTCTGTACAAATTAAATTGACTGTTTAGGTTTATCCTCATAGCATAGTTGTTGTAAATCTAAAGAAGATTTTACAGATATTGTACAATCAGATTGTTTAGTGTTTGGCCAGCTTAGACTGTTCATTGTGCCTTCACAAGTGGCCACTATGTGTGTGTCTAAAGGAATCCTTAGAATTTGAAAAACGGGGGTTAGTGGGATATATTTAGAACTCTAATAATTCTACCATAAGGACCTTTTTAGAAGTTTTTGTTTGGAGTGGAGTTCCTCTTTAAAGTTCAAAAATTACTTGCATTTTGTGTCCCAATGTAATATATCTATCATTTTTATTCTGCACATTAAAATGAATGTAATGCAGTGAAGAATCATGACGGACCATATAATAGGGATATTACCTAGAGAATGGGTGCTCAACCTGTGGCCCTCCAGCTGCTGCGGAACTAAAAGTCCCATGAGGTATTGCATGCTGCTGACAGTTCCAAGCATGACTCCCAAAGGCAGAGGCATGATGGGACTTGTAGTTCTGCAACAGCTGGAGGGCCACAGGTTGAGCACCCATGACCTAACTTCTGGATGAGGGTACCAGTGATTCCCAGTGTAGATACACAGTTGGGAAAATCATTTTTTGATCCCCTGCAGATTTTGTAAGTTTGACCACTTATAAAAAAATTAAGGGTCTATAATTTTTATCACAGGGTGTGTTTTAAATGATAGAGACAGAATACTAACCAAAAATTCATAAAAATTCTATAGAAAATTTATGGAGGGAGCTGAAACATCGAGTTGCAAAGAGGCAGCCGAGAAACCTTAAGGATTTAGAGAAGATCTGTAAAGAATAGTGGACCATGATCCCTCCTGAGATGTGTGCACACCTGGTCACCAACTACAAGAACCATCTTACCTCTGTGCTTGTCAACAAGGGTTTCTCCACCAAGTACTAAGTCATGTTTTGCTTGGGGATCAAATACAAATTTTATTCACTGAACTGCAACTTAAAATAAAGCATTTGTTTTGTGTGTTTTTTCGGGATTTTTGGTTGATATTCTTTATCATTTAAAATACTTCCTCATTCCTCATGTCTGCATTGAATGCAGACATGAGGAATGAGGAAGGATAAGGAGGGACAGGTCATCCCTTATGTACACCTGGGGTCCATTGAGGTTTATCGGTTCCATGGTCCTATCCGGATGTTCTGTGGCTGTTCGGAGAGGAATTGGGTCGTCTACTTGTTTCTGGAGACGGACTTCACATGCTTGTCTGACCTTCCTTAACAGGGGGTCCAACTGTCCGGTAAGGGTACATCCTTTATTGTTTGTGTGATCTCTGTCAAGAAACTCCATTTGCAAGACTTTTGTTGGATCTGTGGCTACATTTTCAGTATTTGAATCCTTTTCCTCCACATGGACTTATGGACATTGGTTCACCTCCTTTCCTTTAGTTAATTATTCTACTTAGTGGCGCTGTACCATCTTCACATTGCTTTTTTTGGTTTGATATACTTTGTACTACCAGCCTTTTTTAGCTCATTGTTCTTTGTGCGCAGCTTTCTTCCCATTATTGTATCATTTAAAATACACCTATGATAAAAATTATGGACCTTTCATTTCTTTATAAATGGGCAAACTTACAAAATAATTATTTTCCCCACTGTATACCCCTTTCTGGACAAAGCTCAGCAAGAAAGTGTCTTATTCTGGTGTGACTGGTAGTTAAAGCAGATATGATCAATAAGAAATAAGAACCTAGGTAAGTGATGGTGAACCTTGGCACCCCAGATGTTTTTGAGCTTCATTTCCCATGATGTGCAACCACACTACAGAGTGCATGAGCATCATGGGAAATGTAGTTCCAAAACATCTGGGGTGCCAAGGTTCACCATCACTGACCTAGGGGATGGATCAGAATGAAGGCGACCCATACACAGATAGATATTTAAAGGTAAGGGCGGCAAGTAATGACACTTGCTTTTTTTAACAACAGAGTTGTATTTGCCTTCATTATATCTTGGCACAGTATCAGAGTATATAGAACCAATGGCCAGATTGGACAAACACCAAGTAATCTAGAATCTGCTTTAGGGCTGTGGGAGGAAACTGCAAGAGCTGAAGAAAGCCAGGCAAGCAGGCTAAAAACTCTCCAACTCTTTGAATACTGTATAATGTCACTGAAGACTTTTTAGTAATTATTCCCATTTCTCTATAGAAAAGTGGCCAAAGCAATAGCCATGCATGTTCTACTTTGCTGCAGGGTTCATCACTGACAGGGTTGACAATGTAAAGTGACTAAGCACAGGCACTTCTCTTCATCTGCCCAGTAAGGCCTTCAAATTTGGCTCATGGCAACTAGTGGAAATAAGGAGAAAATGTCTATGCATGATAAAAATGGTCTCCAAAGAAGTAAACAATCAAACTGTGCTGCAATCTGTGGTTTTGCTAGCATTGTCCAAGTGTGTACAGCCACATAAATTTAATGTTACAACGGCATAGCAGGTGCTCAATAGCGGTCTGCCACCAAAACACCTGCTATATTATATAGTCATAAATTAAGCAGTCAACCTTCTTTCATGCTATCTCTTCATTAAAATGTTTACCCAGAACAAGGTTTAATAAAGGATTAAATCAGAACTAGATTTGCATACTTAGTGTGGCTCACAGCCACTTGTTATATCTGAACGTGTCTCTTAAGATGACAAAGCGTAGGTAAGCTCTCTAATCAGCATATAAGTGCCACATTACAGCATATATACAGAGACATTATAGTAGAACACACACAGGCTTATTTATTGATAAATGCAAATGATGAGGGGCACAAACCCATAACAGAAATCGGTGACTTGCGCAGTGTTCTATCGCAGAAGTTACGGCACCCTGCGCCTATTTGCACTGCCTAAGTAAATACTATAAATTAATGTACAAATCAAGGGGTACTTGACAATATATTAGTTACAGTGTGTATAGTGAGGGCATCAAAAGCTAGTGATGCAGCAAATAGTTACTGGAATATGTACAGTGCCTTGCGAAAGTATTCGGCCCCCTTGAACTTTTTGATCTTTTGCCACATTTCAGGCTTTACACATAAAGATATAAAACTGTAATTTTTTGTGAAGAATCAACAACAAGTGGGACACAATCATGAAGTGGAACGACATTTATTGGATATTTCAAACTTTGTTAAATAAAAAACTGAAAAATTGGGCGTGCAAAATTATTCAGCCCCTTTACTTTCAGTGCAGCAAACTCTCTCCAGAAGTTCAGTGAGGATCTCTGAATGATCCAATGTTGACCTAAATGACTAATGATGATAAATAGAATCCACCTGTGTGTAATCAAGTCTCCGTATAAATGCACCTGCACTGTGATAGTCTCAGAGGTCCGTTTAAAGCACAGAGAGCATCATGAAGAACAAGGAACACATCAGGCAGGTCCGAGATACTGTTGTGGATAAGTTTAAAGCCGGATTTGGATACAAAAAGATTTCCAAAGCTTTAAACATCCCAAGGAGCACTGTGCAAGCGATAATATTGAAATGGAAGGAGTATCAGACCACTGCAAATCTACGAAGACCTGGCTGTCCCTCTAAACTTTCAGCTCATACAAGGAGAAGACTGATCAGAGATGCAGCCAAGAGGCCCATGATCACTCTGGATGAACTGCAGAGATCTACAGCTGAGGTGGGAGACTCTGTCCATAGGACAACAATCAGTCGTATACTGCACAAATCTGGCCTTTATGGAAGAGTGGCAAGAAGAAAGCCATTTCTTAAGGATATCCATAAAAAGTGTTGTTTAAAGTTTGCCACAAGCCACCTGGGAGACACACCAAACATGTGGAAGAAGGTGCTCTGGTCAGATGAAACCAAAATCAAACTTTTTGGCAACAATGCAAAACGTTATGTTTGGCGTAAAAGCAACACAGCTCATCACCCTGAACACACCATCCCCACTGTCAAACATGGTGGTGGCAGCATCATGGTTTGGGCCTACTTTTCTTCAGCAGGGACAGGGAAGATGGTTAAAATTGATGGGAAGATGGATGGAGCCAAATACAGGACCATTCTGGAAGAAAACCTGATGGAGTCTGCAAAAGACCTGAGACTGGGACGGAGATTTGTCTTCCAACAAGACAATGATCCAAAACATAAAGCAAAATCTACAATGGAATGGTTCACAAATAAACATATCCAGGTGTTAGAATGGCCAAGTCAAAGTTCAGACCTGAATCCAATCGAGAATCTGTGGAAAGAACTGAAAACTGCTGTTCACAAACGCTCTCCATCCAACCTCACTGAGTTCGAGTCGTTTTGCAAATTTCAGTCTCTCGATGTGCAAAACTGATAGAGACATACCCCAAGCGACTTACAGCTGTAATCGCAGCAAAAGGTGGCGCTACAAAGTATTAACTTAAGGGGGCTGAATTATTTTGCACGCCCAATTTTTCAGTTTTTTATTTGTTAAAAAAGTTTGAAATATCCAATAAATTTCGTTCCACTTCATGATTGTGTCCCACTTGTTGATTCTTCACAAAAATTTACAGTTTTATATCTTTATGTTTGAAGCCTGAAATGTGGCAAAAGGTCAAAGTTCAAGGGGGCCAAATACTTGTGGCCTGGGAATCAGTTGCATCCCTGGGACTAGTTATGTGGCCTGGGAATCAGTCGCATCCCTGGGACTAGTTATGTGGCTTGGAGAATCAGTCGCATCCCTGGGACTAGTTATGTGGCTTGGAGAATCAGTCGCATCCCTGGGACTAGTTATGTGGCCTGGGAATTAGTCGCATCCCTGGGACTAGTTATGTGGCCTGGGAATCAGTCGCATCCCTGGGGCTAGTCATGTGGCCTGGGAACCAGTCACACCCCAGTAACCAGAATGTAGCCTAAAAATCTGTCACACCTCTAGAACCAGTATGTTGTCCCAGAATGACCCCCCCCCCCCAGGAATTAGTATGTGGCCCAGAAATCAGTCACACCTTAGGAATTTGTTTGTGGCCCAAGAATCAGTCACACCTCAAAAATTAGTATGTGATTTGCGAGTCGGAGAATGGTTGCACAAAAGGCAGGTATTCTGCTGTGTGTCACAGGTGAAATTCTACTCTACATATATACTTCCCAAAAGCAGCAATAACGTCAGGAAACAGCCTTTAATTAGTGTTAACCATTTTGAGACTAAAAGGCCCGCAGCAAGCAATTACTGTATTCGCTCCCTCAGGCAGAGGTAGGGTTAAATAGTCTGATGATTCCCTGGTCAAGTGACCTCTTGCACAGCCAGCCTGCAGGAGCTTGTAACTGTCCATCATCCAGGGGCTACTCCGCCCCCCTCATTAGGAAGGTAAATAATGGAGAGAGGGAGAAGTAGGTGATGAAGGAGATAGCAGAACAAATGAGGACCAGGAGGGAAAAAGGACACCAGCTTAAAAAAAAAAAAAAAATAGTCAGTGACTCCAGCAGTGTCCTCGCTGCTCCCCCCACGCACCTTCCAAAAGAGTGTGTGCAGTCCTTTTGGATTAGTCTCTTCTCTCTCCATTGCCCTGGGCAATCATGTTAAAACTCACATGGCTGGTGCTTATTCAGATAAACCCAACAATGCACACCAGCGGTTACCATGTGAATCTTCACAAACCGCACAAGAATGTGCTGGTTCAAATCCCCCTGACCCTCCTCCAAAGGCAAATTTATTCAAGGCAGCACACTGCTCTGTGCCTCTCTGAAAGCCAGGCTTCTATTGGGAATGCCACCTTGTATCCATACACCACAAATAACATGCAGCATCATGGCGCAGAGAAAATCATCAGTGGCCGTTCAGCCTGCAAGTTTACAGCAATAATATCACTGCCAACTTTTACAAATCATTTCCAAGACGTTCCAAAGCTGGCTACTCCTGATACTGCCCCAAATGGAATTACGAAGCAATTGATCATGGCTTATTTTATAAAAATATTTTTCTTAAAAAAGGAAATCTATCACGATACATCCTGTTTTAAATCTGTACCGTTTGTCAGTATCTGGATTAAGAACAGCAAAATAAAAAAATATTCTACAACCATTTTGAACAGTTTTTTCTGGGACCCAGGCAAGTAGATGTGTGAAAAATGTTCTCGAATGGTGTCAGAGATACAAATGAAAGAGACCAAAAGTGCTGCCTTCCCATACTGCTTGATAAGAAAAATAACATATCTACATTATTTTATTCTGCTCTGGAACAATGCAAACTTATCTCACCTAAAACAGACTCTCTCACCTTTCACCCGCCCCCCCCCCCAGCCATACGACACTTAATAATCCATAAGGCACTGTCACTTGACAGAGGGGTGGCATCGGGGGTGGGTAGCCGACAAGATGAATGGCACAGGTGTTGCTCTGGATTGGTCCACAGTAACCCAGAGAAAGACGTGTGCAAGTCCAGCTCATCACTGACAATCATGAATGCTAAAAATTGGATGTGCGCACTACCGGTATACAGTAATCAAATTTTTAGTACATTGATTGTTAGTGGGTAGCATACAAGTTGGAAAAAGCCCTTCACGGCTAAATCAAACGAATTTCAGAGAGGCACACAAACAAAGGGAATAGTTTGTATCTTTTGCTTGTCCTTAAAACCTAGTATACACTGCTATTTTTTTTCATTTAACCCAGCAGGCTGTAAGAAAAAAAAACAGCTCTGGTCGGAGCTGCTGTACTAACAATCCGATGTTAGTACAGCGATCTCCCCTGCTGTGCTATTGTGTTCTGAAAGGAGGACGGCGCCAGAACACTCAGAACTTTTTTGGTCATGCTTCTGTCGGGCTGGCTACAGTACACACAGGCCGAATGTCAGCCGTATTCTAGTGAACCGGCCGATGCCACCCAACATTCAGTCTGTGTGTACTAGGCTTAACGTGGACTTTTATAGATGATTGCCAGGTTCACTTTAAAGAAGCCTAGAGAATATGTTGATAAAAAAATAATTGTATATCTCACAATATATATATATATATATATATAAAACACATATAATATTAAACAACATCAAGGACATATGTAAGCGCAAACGTCAGAACCCAAGGCCTTTCCTGAAGGCCAATGATAAATTAGCAGATATGAAACAAAGTTTAGGAAAATTTAAAGCGGAGTTCCGGGCACAAAATCTATATTTTTTTTCTGCCCCTCCGCTAGTTAGACATCACCTGAAAAGGAATTGGATAGTTAGGTTTTTTTTTTTGTTTACGCACCTTGTAATTGAAGATCGTAAATACTCACCAAGAGTACTTCCTCTCTCAGCGACGCGGCTCACCCGTCACTTCCTGTCTCGCGATGATTCCTGGGAGCTGACCGTCCTCTGATCTGTCCCGGTTCGCACTTACCTTTTAGAAGAAATACTTACTTATAAAATTTCTTCCACAGCGTTTCCATCTCTCTTGTGGGCAGCTGAAGCCGGCGCAGTCCTCTTCTATGTCTTCTTCCGCGTCTTCTTGTCCCAGAATGCGCCTGCACCGGCCCCTCTCGTCACTTCCGGGCGACGCCGCATTCCCCTGCTAAACAGCTTCTGGGCATGTCCAGAAGCTGTGGAGGAATGCTGCGCCGCACCGGAAGTGACGAGAGGGGCCGGTGCAGGCGCATTCTGGGACAAGAAGACGCGGAAGAAGACATAGAAGAGGACCGCGCCGGCTTCAGCTGCCCACAAGAGAGATGGAAACGCTGTGGAAGAAATTTTATAAGTAAGTATTTCTTCTAAAAGGTAAGTGCGAACCGGGACAGATCAGAGGCTAGCCATTGTGGAATGTGCTAGCCCTGACTGTCCCGGGGGTATGTTTATTGAAAAATGACTTCTGTGCCCGGAACTCCGCTTTAAGCACCATTATTAAATAACTCTAATAACCACTATGTTTATGCGCAATCACCAAACATAATTTTAAATGAAACTAGACTGAAATAAACCAAAGATGTAGAGCATATTCACTATGCAAAGTGAATTTCCCCATTGTGAGTGGGGAAAAGCTTTGTGGACTTCAATCATTTGCAAGCAAATATTGTTTTTTTGTTTTTTTTTCTGTGCACAGGATTTGGTATTTTTTGCAAAGTGAATTTTTACATGAATAAATGAAATTAAGCTAACAGAAAATTCACCTTGTAAAGAATACCAATCGTGCAAGTAAAAAAAACGAAAAAAAAAAACAAAGAAAAAATAGGATTTATGCGTACAGATGATGGAGTAAACACAACTTCACTCCAATTCATTAAGTGAAAATTCACTTTGCTAAGTAAACGGCTTATACTCCCTTTTGTAAATCAACCATTCTAAATCCGTTTTTATTAGATGTTTTAATATTAAGCAGAGGATGTTGTTTTTTAGTAAGAGTAGTCTTCTATTGGTCTTTTCACAGAATTACAGGGGGGGGGGGGGGGATGAGTTAGCTTTAAGATTTATTTTTGATTAGGGTAAGCACCCAAATATTTGGCACCACATGCAAGATACCGCTAATGGACATGAAGGTTTGTCACCACAGATTGTAAATTCCTCTTTCTGCTGATGATTGCTGCTTCAATTTAGTGCAGATGTTATTGGGAAATGCGCAATATCTTGTGACATAAATGGACTGCATGTAGCAGCTTCTGTTTTCAGTAAACAATAAATGGAAATAAAATTGCTCAGCTGACCTCATGCCTAGTACAATCAATCAGAAAACTGGAGGAAAAATACTGCTTTTGAAGCGATCCTACGATAATCTGATTGTTAGTACACAGCTTTCGAGAGCCGATCACATCATTTCTTCCAAAATTATACAAAAGGACCAACATGAATATTTTTTTAGTAGGATATCAGATCGTACGATTTTCATTTAATCAGTACAGTATTTGTAGAAAATAATTAGAAAACCAAGACCACGCATGCTCGGAGATGAGAGAATACATTACAATAAAACACATCACTTCCAAAGTTGTATTCTGTTGTACGAGAATTTTTAGTAACCTTTCCATTTTCGATATGAGACTAGCATGCAAAAAAAAAAGGGACAATCATTTGTCTAATATTCTCGTTGTGTGTACGAGGTTTTAGCCTTTTTACAGATGTGCTTCGTTCTTTTTTATAGACTGCTCTATTTAATCTCCTCGTTTGGTCCAAGATGAGTCTAGAGCAGACCAAGAATGGGTTGTCCACACTTATTCCACAATTCCATGTCAGGG
This sequence comes from Pelophylax lessonae, assembly GCF_965119305.1. Classification (NCBI taxonomy): domain Eukaryota; kingdom Metazoa; phylum Chordata; class Amphibia; order Anura; family Ranidae; genus Pelophylax; species Pelophylax lessonae. Next base: position 577,828,536 of record NC_138770.1, on the reverse strand, counting down.
TTTCTCAGCTGGCGAGGAAAGTCTTATCTGAATAGTAGGTTAAATACAAATACTGAACTGAGCACCTAATTACTAAAGTCATCATTGCTACAAGGTTCCCGAATATTCTGAACTGTAGACAAAACTGTAACTTGGCCAAACCTACTACACTTAAGATATCTGCAAATCCTTTTGTACCAACCAGTCATAGAAAGACAGAACTCCTAGAACACAACCATACGATCTCCCTATCCATGTGACTATCAATGTTTATGGTGCAATGACTTTTGGATGCTAAGGATTGTTATTTCCTATGGAACAATGGTACAATTACCTTCAATACCAAATACCTTGTGGGGCCACATTTCTCCTACTTGTAGAATGATTGAGAAAATCAGTACTTCTTAAGACTATTCTCAGCCATCTTCTAGGCTTGTCTACAAAAATGTATTTAGTTTTTTTTGTCATGATTGCTATATGATATTGGAAGGTTCTACTATATGTTCCGTTTTAACAAATTTTATTTCTTAAAAGTCATTTGAAATTAAATTTATTAGAGTTGTAATAAACTTCTTAAATGTGTCTCTGAGTGGTACTTCTGCATCTTCTCACATGATTCTGTGCTATGCAACTTTGCAAGAATGACATCTAGAAGCCTACAATAAGTAAAATCAGGAATACCTGTCCTACACATTTACTGGCATGGGTTCCCAGATCACAGATTAGCCTGTAGTTGTGACTGAATGAAAAACAAAAGCCATAGGAAGGTAAGGTTGTATATCCTGTATGCTTTTTAAAGTTCAGTCATGGCTGCAGTGTCCCTTTAAGGCCATATGAAGCATTGACGAAGAGGTGGTTTTGCCAGAATAAATGGCATAAAAATTAATCTCTGTACAAGTGTCAGTGCAAGCTTTATTCAACATTGCTCAATAAAATCTGACTAACTGGTGCACATGGATAAGTAGCATTTTGCAGTATGTAATTTAAAGTCCATTCAGCGCCGTGGCTCACAGACCCCACTGTCCTGATGTGAATAACAATTCTCCGGACTCTTTGGGATACCAGATCCACATCTCAATATCTTCCTTGTCATAATATGTTATAAAAATACAAAATACATTACTGATTTCTAATCTCTGCTCCCGAGTACTCAGATTTCCAGTGCCATTTCTCCAAGACAGCATTTTAACATTCAGCTTTTTGACAGCAGTAACTCTCAGAGAAATGTGTGATTTTATCTACCCCAAATAATATGCTAGACAGCAAGTCCTGCTGAGGCGGCATGGGCAGAAGAAGATTGCTTTAGAAGAACCTGGGAATTGTTCAAATGATACCCTCACTGTTCAAAATCTAACAAATCATTTAAAAGAATTTGGTAATCTAATCAAGTATTTAACGTCTAGCAAAATCGTAAATAAATTGGCAAAAGAGATTTTTCAATGAAGTCTTCTTGCAGCCTCCAGTGGGTAAGACTTGCATATATCCTTAGATAATCTATAACAGAACAACCTGTCAACAACCTCTGTTTTGTGGCTGCATGAAAGAAACTGAGGTGTTATTAGTGGTCAAAAACACAGGCCAGACAGGGAGAAGAGACCAGGTAACTAGAGAGAAGTCAAAACTGGGCTATAAGGTACGGTGCGATATGCCGGAGTTATAATTTGTGAATGATGAAGTGAAACAAAGTGAAATGCTGGAGCTTTAACAATGCTTTTAGGTCACAAATACATATAGAAGAGTAGGGATGGGCCGAACACCCCTCTGTTCGGTTCACAGCAGAACTCCTAACAAATGGAAATGTTCTAACCCGAATGGCGAACCCCATTGAAGTCTATAGGAGCCGAACAGGAAAATCAACAGTGCCCATTTTGAAGGCTTATATGCAAGTAATGGGCCATAAAAGGGGTATGGGGGACATCAATTAAAAATAAAAACAATAGTTTTTTCAGGAGCAGTGATTTTATTTATGCCTAATGTGCAACAACAAAAATTAAAAATTCCTTTAAATATAATGTGCTTGGGGGCCCCCTTTAATGTGCCTATAAAGTGGTGCATCTGTAGCATGCATAAAACATGCTTCAGCAAAAATGTGATTTCTAAAGAAAACGTCAAATCACATTTAAAATGACTCGCGGTTACAATTGCCAGCACCCAGCTATTGAAAAAATATAGACCCTTTTAACCATACCAGGCCATGTGCCCTCAACATAGGGGGTTGGGTGCTTTGGGGCAGGGGGCCCTGCCCCTCCATCACTCCAAAGCACCTTGTCCCTATGTTGATAGGGACAAGGGCCTCTTCTTAACAACCCTGGGCTGTGTTTGGTGGAGTCTGCAGGCGGGGGGCTTATCAGAATCTGGAAGCCCCCCTTTAACAAGGGGGTCCCCAGATCCTGCCCCCCCACCCATGTGAATGGGTATTGGGTACATAGTACCTCTAACCATTCACCAAAAAGTTGTACAAAAGTAATAAACACAAGAGACAGTTTTTGACTGGGGGGGCACTCTGTTTTTTCCTTTATGTTTATTATTGTTCAGCTGTTGGGGGGGGAACCTATTGACTCTACCGCTGCTAAGGGTGCTGCGGCTGGCTTCCCATCCCTGTTCCTTAACAACCAGTACACTTACACTGAGCCCTGATTGGGCAAAACTTTGCCTAATAAGGGTGCATAATGCACTGTGCAGCGCTCAGTGCATTGCAGGTTTTTCGTCTGGGAGAACACCTTGCAAATTCGGGTGTTCGGCGAATGGCCAAACAGACAAATGTTCGGCCCGAACTCAACGACCGAACCATTGGCCCATCCCTATTGAAGAGTAACAAAAAGAGCTTAACACAGTAAAAGTCTATTTAGCATCTAATCAATTAAAATCCAAAAATTAGCATTGGGTGACATCAACTGTAACTAAACAAAAGCCCTGGCCTGCAAGGCACGCCAGCCTCCAAATATTGATACACTTGTAGGATTCTTAAAACCAATATATTTTTTTTTCTTTTTGGCAGAGTAGGTAAAAACCAATGTGACACTTATTTTCATTTTTTAGGTCTGCGATTTGTGCATTTCAGCGACAATGAAATCTGTCGTCCTCGGGGAGACCCTGCATATGATCGGCTTCACAAAATTCGGCCCCTCATAGACCACTTCAATCAGCGGTTTGCAGCCTTGTTTACCCCCGAACAAGTTGTCTGCGTTGACGAGTCCCTGATTAAATCTGGCCGCCTTGCTATGAAACAGTATCTCCCCAGCAAGCGTGCCAAGTACGGGGTCAAGCTGTATAAACTGTGCGACAGGGCCACAGGTTATACAGTTAGTTTCCGGGTCTATGAGGAAAAAGATAGCTGTGTGGAGCCCCCCAACTGCCCTGACTACATAGGGAGCAGCGGCAAGATAGTTTGGGACTTGGTGTCACCCTTATCCGGAAAGGGGTACCATTTGTACGTGGACAACTTTTACACAAGCATGCCACTATTTAGTCATCTTTCTGAATTACAAATTGGCGCATGTGGCACCGTGCGACCTAATCGCCGGGGCTTCCCCCAACGGCTTGTAAATTCCCGTCTTAGTCGGGGGGCGAGAGCTTGCTTGAAAACGGACAAATTGCTTGCAGTGAAGTGGAGGGATACACGGGATGTTTATGTTCTGTCCTCCCTTCACGCAGACATGACGATCCAAATTCCTACGGCAACTGGCGTTATGTAGAAACCCCTCTGTGTCCATGAATATAACCTTAATATGGGAGGGGTGGACCTTAACGACCAGCTTTTGGCGCCGTATTTAGTTGCCCGTAAAGCCAGAGGCTGATATAAAAAAGTGTCTGTTTATTTATACCAATTGGCTATGCTGAACGCCTTTGTCCTATACAGGGCGTCAGGACGAACTGGATCCTTCCGGGAATTCCAGGAAGCAATCATCCTTGCCTACCTGTACCCAGGAGGCATGCCTGCCCAACTTCCCCATCCAGATGCAGTGAGCCGGCTGCATGAGAGGCATTTTTCACATGTCCTCCCGAGTACCCCTACCCAAAGAAGATGTCCTGTCTGTAGCAAGCGCGGATTTAGGCGTGACACCCGCTATTATTGTCCCAAATGTCCTGACCAACCTGGTCTCTGCATCGGGGAATGTTTTGAGCGCTACCATACACTAGTGGAGTATTAGTGTAGGGTACAGCACGACACAGTGTAGGGCACACAAACACAGGGTCTCGAAAGATGTTGGATGGCTATCGACATTTTGAGAGACCCAAGCTGGAAAATCGCAGTCGCAAATCGAGAAAAAACAGAAAAATAAAAGAATCCAAAAACAGTTGTTGTGTCAGTCATTTTATATGTTCTTCTACTCTTCCTACTGTACTTTTACTGTACTTAGTTTTTCATCCTTTTGTGACCTGTTTCTCTTGCAGGTACTCGTCGGCTGCCACATTGATTTTATATATTCTGACACAAACAGCGTTTGTGCTCAGCATATATGGATACCTTTGCTGGCAGCGCTGTGGTGATTTTCTGATTTCAGCACTGCAGTTAAAATCCTATTTAAGTATACGTGGAATAGTGTCATGTATACCCGTCATTAAATTAAGTGGGTGGATGTTTGGGCGGGTAATGATGGTTAATACTACACATTACTCCTGTGCTGATTTCTGATAGGTTCTCTTTTTTTTCGTTCAGCCCACAGGCTGCATGAAAAAAAAAAACCTACACTATATGCCAAACAAGGACCAGCAATGTACTGGTACGTTGCTGGACTTTGAGTGGTTATACCAGGATGATGTCTGCAGATTTAGGCATCATCTTGGTATTGTTTTTTTACAGCCAGCGGTCGGCTTACATGTAAAAGCAATCCTAGCGGATAATTGGCCGCTAGACTGCTTTTACATGCAGTGGGAGGGGACTCCCCCCCACCGCCGCCTTCCGTGGTTTTTCTCGGGCTCTCCTGTCCCACCGGTTAACCCGAGAGTGCAGCCGGTGGTTCAATTATCTAACCATAGAGCTAATTGGAGATGAGAATGGCTCCAATCATCTCTATGGCCTAAGATACCGGAAGCTACGAGCATTTCATGACTTCTGTTTCGCCAGAAATAAACAGAGCCATTGGGAAATTGGGAAAGTATTTTATCACACCAATTTTGGTGTGGTCAGATGCGTTAAGGTCAGAGGAGAGATCTAGAGTCTAAAGAACCCCAATTTTTTTAAAAAAAGAGTACCTGTCACTACAGATTGCTATCATAGGGGATATTTAAATTTACTGTGATAACAATAAAAATGATTTAAAAAAAAAATGAAAGAAAAGGTGTCAAAATAACATAAAAAAGCAAAAAAAAAAATCAAGCCCCCCCCTGTCCCCCCGCGCTTGCGTGCAATGGCGTTGGTCTAGTGTCACATGTAAACCGCAATTGCAGCATGCATGTGAGGTATCGCCGTGAACGCCAGGTCGAGTGCAGTAATTCTTGCAGTAGACCTCCTCTGTAAGTCTAAAGTGGTAACCTGTAAAGACTTTTAAAAATGTACGTAGTTTGTTGCCGCTGCACAGGCTTGCACAATTTTTAAAGCATGTCATGTTTGGTATCTATGTACTCGGCATAAGATCATCTTTTAAATTTTACCAAACAAATTGGAATTATAAAGTGTATTTGTGCAATAAATTAAAAAAAAATGTATTTTTTTTCGCAGAAATTGCGTTTGGAAAATCTGTGCGCAAATACCGTGTGACAAAAAAATTTGCAACATTTACCATTTTATTCTATAGGGCCTCTGCGTTAAAGAAATATATAATGTTTGGGGGTTCAAAGTAATTTTCTAGTAAAAAAAAAATATTTTTTCATGTAAACAAAAAGTCACAGAAAAGGCTTGGTTTTCAAGTGGTTAGAAGAGTGGGTGATGTGTGGATAGGATTGAGCATAAAATGCCAGGACAGTTCAAACACCCCCCCTAATGACCCTTTTTTGAGACACCCAAAGCTATTTGCTGATAGGCATATCGAGTCCATGGAGTATTTTATATTTTGCCCTAAGTTTCGGGAAGATGACAATTTGTTTTTTTTTTTGTTTTTTTTTTTTTACAGAAAGTTGTCACTAAATGATATATTGCTCACGCATGCCATGGGAATATGTGAAATGACACCCCAAAATACATTCTGTTGCTTCTCCTGAGTACAGGGATACCACATGTGTGAGACTTTTTGGGAGCCTAGCTGTGTACGCGACCCTGAAAACCAATCCCCATTTCAGGTTTTCTAATGGCGTAAATTGCTGATTTTACCACTGCGCTACCTGTCACAGTTTCAGAGGCCCTGAAATTTCAAGATAGCACCAAACCCCCCCAAATGACCCCATTTTGCAAAGTAGACACTCCAAGCTATTAGCTGAGAGGCATAATAAGTCCATGGAATAGTTTATATTTTGCCACAAGTTTCGGGAAAATTATTATTTTTCTTTTTTTTTTACACAAAGTTGTCAGTAAATGATATAATGCTCACACATGTCATGGGTATATGTGAAATGACACCCCAAAATACATTCTGCTGCTTCTCCTGAGTACAGGGATACCCCATGTGTGAGACTTTTTGGCAGTCTAGCCGCGTACAGGAACTGGAAAACCAATCCGCACCTTCTGGCTTTCTAAGGGCGTAAATTGTTGATCTCACTCCTTACTACCTATCACACTTTTGAAGTCCATGAAATGCCAAGATGGCACAAAACCCCCCAAATGACCCCATTTTGCAAAGTAGACACTCCAATCTATTTGCTGAGAGGCATGGTGAGTATTTTGCAGCTCTCATTTTTTTTTGGAAAATGAAGAAAAAACAGGAAAATGCTTTTTTTTCCCCTCTTTTTTCAATTTCCAAAACTTTGTGACAAAAAGTGAGATCTGCAAAACACTCAACATGCCTCTCTGTAAATAGCTTAGGGTGTCTACTTTCCGAAAAGGGTCATTTGGGGGGGGGGGGGGGGGGTTGTGCTGTCTTGGCATTTCATGGCCTCCGAAACTGTGATAGGTAGTCAGGAGTGAAATCAACAATTTACGCCCTTGGAAAGCCTGAAAGTGGGGATTGGTTTTCGGGTCCTGTACTCGGCTAGACTGCAAAAAAGTCTCACACATGGGGTATCACTGTACTCAGGAGAAGCAGCAGAATGTATTTTGGGGTGTCATTTCACATGTACCCATGGCATGTGTGAGCAATATATCATTTACTGACAACTTTGTGTAAAAAAAATAAATATATATATATATATATATATATTTTTTCCGGAACTTGTGGCAAAATATAAAATATTTCATGGACTCACCATGCCTCTCAGCAAATAGCTTGGGGTGTCTACTTTCCAAAATGGGGTCATTTGCGGGGGTTTTGTGCTATCTTGGAATTTTAGGGCCTCCGAAACTGTGACAGGTAGTGCAGAGGTGACATGCACAATTTACGCCATTAGAAAACCCGACAGTGTTGATTGGTTTTCGCGGTCCTGTACACAGCTAGGCTCCCGAAAAGTCTCACACATGGGGTATCCCTGTACTCAGGGGAAGCAGTAGAATGTATTTTGGGGTGTCATTCCACATATACCCATGGCATGTGTGAGCAATTTATCTTTTAGTAATAACTTTGTGTTAAAAAAAATTAAATAAAAAAAAAATGTAATTTTCCCGAAACTTGTGTCAAAATATAAAATATTCCATGGACTCACCATGCCTCTCAGCAGATAGCTTGGGGTGTCTACTTTCCAAAATGGGGTCATTTGGGGGGGTTTGTGCAATCGTGAAATTTCAGGGCCTCCGAAACTGTGATGGGTAGTGAGGAGTAAAATCAAAAATTTACGCCATTAGAAAACCTGAAGATGGTGATTGATTTTCGGGGTCCCGTACACAGCTAGGCTCCCAAAAAGTCTCACACATGGGGTATCCCCATACTGAGGAGAAGCAGCAGAATGTATTTTGGGGTGTCATTCCACATATACCCATGTCATGTGCAAGAAATTTATCTTTTAGTGACAACGTTGTGTAAAAAAAAATAAAATAAAAAAAAATTGTAATTTTCCCAAAACTTGGGGCAAAATAACGGAATTTTTGTAAAATCTTACCTGTAAAATTCCTTTCTCTGAGTCCTCCGACAGTCGCCGCCTCTTCATATTCGTCACATATGGGTATTAGACTTTGCTCCGAAGGAGTAGCTAGGCAACAGAATATGTTAACATTAAAGCTTTTAACATATCCCACCCTCAAGGGGTGGTCCGCTCAGTCAATACCCTCCTACTTCCTGCAACCATATCTCAGTTTTAGTGGAATAGCAGTAGAGTATACAACCAAACCCCAAAAGAGGGGCGGGGGCGGCGACTGTCGGAGGACTCAGAGAAAGGAATTTTACAGGTAAGATTTTACAAAAATTCCGTTTTCTCTTACGTCCTCCGACAGTCACCGCCTCTTCATATTCGTCACATATGGGGACGTCCCAAAGCAGTGCAAACATGAGGGGTGGGAAACGCACCCGCGCCGAAAAGGCAACGCAGTCTCTGCATCAAAGAAAGGAACCTTACCAAAGGAAGGAAACCAGCTGGGCAACAGCAAAAAACAAGTGCTCAACAGGAGCAACAACCCAGGAAAAGACAAAAAAACCAGGGGATACAAAACTTATCCCAACAGCCAGGAGTCCCCAACAAGGGACCCTAGGGAACAGCCGCACTAAGAACCTTGCGGCCAAAGGAAGCATCCGCCGATGCCTGAACATCTACTTTGTAGAATTTTGTGAAAGTGTGCACGGTCGACCAAGTCGCCGCCTTACACACCTGGGCTACAGAAGCCCCATGACGACAGGCCCAAGACGTACTCAAAGATCTAGTAGAGTGCGCCTTCACAGGTACAGGAGGAACCTTCCCCTGCAAAGCATAGGCCTGTTCAATGGTCTGCCTGATCCATTTGGCGATGGTAGAGGCCGAAGCCGCCGTGCCCTTCCGAGGACCCTCTGGAAGAACAAACAAGGAGTTCGTCTTTCGAAAAGACTCAGTCGATTTAAGGTAAACCCTTATCGCCCGAACAACATCCAGAGAATGCAATCTCACCTCCTTTGGATGTTTAGGCTTCGCGCACAGCGAAGGCAAGACAATATCCTCATTAAGATGGAATTCCGAAACTCGTTTCGGAAGAAAAGAAGGATTAGGTCGCAAGACCACCTTATCCAAATGAATAACCAGGTACGGAGACTTGCAGGACAAAGCCGCCAGCTCCGACACTCTGCGAGCCGAAGTGATCGCCACCAAAAAGGCGACCTTTTTGGACAACATAGACAACGAGATCTCCCTGATCTGTTCAAAAGGAGCACGTTGCAACACAGACAGAACGAGATTCAAGTCCCAAGGGGGCAGAGGATCCCTCCTAGGAGGAACCAGATGCCGCACACCCTGAACAAAAGTGCCAACTAAGGAGTTGGAAGCCACGGGACGTTGAAACAGAACGGCCAGCGCAGACACCTGACCCTTTATCGTAGCCAGCGCCAAACGCTGATCAACACCCGTTTGAAGGAAAGACAGCACACGGGAAACCGAGTACGTGCGGGGTGAAAACCCCCTGGACTCACACCAGGCAAAATAGGCCTTCCAAGTACGGTAATAAACCTTCCCCGAGGAAGACTTCCTCGCGTTGATCAAAGTATGAACGACCTCTGGAGAGAGACCCTTCTCCTTCAGGACCTCGGTCTCAACAGCCAGGCCGTCAAAGCCAGCGACTGTAAAGCAGGATGGTAAATCGGTCCTTGAGACAGTAGATCGTCTCGAAGAGGCAGACGCCACGGGGCGTCGACCGCCAGATTCACGAGGTCTGTGTACCAGGACCGGCGAGGCCAGTCCGGTGCCACAAGAATCCCCGTGCTGCGTTCCGAGTGTAACCTGCGAAGGAACCTGGACAGCAACTGAATCGGTGGAAACGCATACATCAGCCTGTACAGATGCCACGGGGCCACTAACGCGTCCGACGCGTCTACCCGAGGGTCGCGCGTCCTTGCCACGAACCTTCTCACCTTGTTGTTGAAACGAGACGCGAACAGGTCCACATCTGGAAGACCCCACTTCGCGCACAACATCTGGAAGACAGCCGGGTGGAGAGACCATTCCCCCTGATCCAGGGTCTGGCGACTCAGATAGTCCGCCTGCCAGTTCTCCACCATTGTCCGTCTGCACCCGAACTGGGCAGCCCTGCAGCCGGTCCGTCCAGCGATGAAGACAGAGACTTATCGCACGCAATACCAGAATGTTGATCGGAAGGGAAGACTCCCCCACCGACCAAGTCCCCTGGGCGGACAGAACGCCCAGAACTCCACCCCAGCCCGACAGGCTGGCATCCGTGGTGATCACCGTCCACGAGACAGGACGAAACGACTTGCCCCCGGACACCAACGGGGACTGGAGCCACCACAGAAGGTTTCTTCTGGTGCGATGACTCAACGAGATTTGAAGATCCAGAGATTGAGGTCGCCCGTCCCACCTGGACAGGATGTCCGCCTGGAGACCCCGCGTGTGAAACTGGGCGAAGGGAATCGCCTCGAAGGCCGAGACCATCAATCCCAGACATCTCATGCACGTCCGCAGAGACGAGTGCGGAACGTCCCTGAGGGACCTGACTTCCTCCTGGAGAGTCCTGAGTTTGTCTTCCGGCAGGAAGACCTTCGCCTGCACTGAGTCCAGAATCATTCCCAGGTAGGGAAGACGAACCGACGGACTCAGTGTCGATTTTGGAAAATTTATCGTCCAACCAAACTCCTGCAGAGTTTGCATCGTGACAGACAGGTCCTTCTCCAGACCCTGGCTGGTCGCAGACCGAACCAGAATGTCGTCCAGATACCCCAGGACAGAAATGTCCTGGGCCCTCATTAATGCCAGAACCGGTGCAAGCACCTTGGTGAAGACCCGCGGAGCCGAGGCGAGACCAAAAGGCAACGCCACGAACTGGTAATGATCCTCCGCAATGGCAAATCGAAGGTACCTCTGGTGACCCTCGAAAATGGGGATGTGAAGATACGCATCCTTCAAATCGATGGAGGCCATGAATTCCCCCGGAACCAGGGCAGCCACCACCGACCGCAGGGATTCCATGCGGAACTTGCGAACCCGCACAGAGCGGTTTAGAGCCTTCAAGTCCAGAATTGGACGAACCTTGCCCTCCTTCCTGGGCACGGTGAACAGATTGGAATAAAACCCCCGAAATCTGTCCCGATGAGGCACCGGAACCACCACTCCCTGAGCCCTCAGGTCCCGCACCGCCAGGTGCAGGTCCCGCAAACGCTCTGGAGACAGTTGAAGATTTGAGGGAAAAAATCTGCTCTCCGGCCGAGAGAGAAACTCGATCTTGTAACCAGATCGAACGATTTCCTGAACCCATCTGTCCCGCACACGGGCCAACCAGGGCTGAAGAAAACCAAGCAAGCGTCCCCCCACCCCAAAACTGGGTGAGGGCGCCCCTTCAGGCCGAACTGTTATGGGCTGCAGATCCGGATTGGCCGGATTTCTGTTTACCAGACCAGGGCTTCTTCTGAGAGCCTTGACCTTTGAACGGCTTGCCCTTGTAGTGCGGCCGAAAGGCACGAAAGGACCCCTGAGGGGGCCGAAAATTAGCATGCTTCTTCCCAGAAGCTCCCTTAGCCTTGGGGAAATGGGGCAAGAGAGTGCTCTTACCCCCGGTGATCCCCTTAATCAACACATCCAGGGACTCCCCAAAAAGGCGAGACCCATCATAAGGTAGATTGGCCAAGGTCTTACGTGAAGACTGGTCCACCGACCAACATTTTAACCAAACCAGGCCACGCTGTGCACACGTGCAGCCAACGGAACCAGGTCCAGGAACGCATCACACAGATACATGACACCCTGGTGAATTTGATCCACCATATCCAGGGTCGCCGGCGAGGCCGAGTCGGCCACTAAGACGCGCCTAAGCATCTGCGTCCAACTTGCGATCGCCTGGGCCGCCATGAGAGAAGCAAACAGAGCCTTAAGCATAGAACCCGTAACAGAATAAGTATGACGGGCAAGAGACTCCAGTCTCCTATCCGTGGCATCACGGAACACAGGGGAATCCTCTGCAGGAATCGCAGTGGCTTTGTTCAAAACCGCAATTGCGTGATCCACTGGGGGAGGCACACACCACCTTTCATCAGTGGAAGGCGAAAAAAGGATAACGCAGCTTGAATCTACTTGGTACTGCAAAAGGTTTGCGCAGATTGCGCCATTGTTCCTTAACAGCGCGCTGAAAATCATCATTGCAGGGAAAAACCTGCGGCGTCCTGCGTTTTCTCTGCGTCCCATAAGCCGCCAAGGCGGCGGGGGGACACACTTCGTCCTGCAAACGCAGCGTTTGCTTTATGGAAGCAATCAACTCATCCATGATTGCAAGCTCTTCAGGCGAGCCAGGGGGAGAATTATCAACCCCTTCAACTTCAGCCTCCACCTCGGACCCCACAAGATCCAGGGAGGAGCGGGACCCCGATAAGGAGGCCCCCGCCATAACAGCCCCATCACCTTCACCCTCAGAATCAGAGGAAAGAGCAACTCTGGGCCTTTTAGTAGATTGAGCAGCCACCAGCATCTGCACCTGAGCAGCAAGGCCAGCCACAATAGTGGCTAAATCCCCCCCTGGGGGGGAAACAGCGGTCCCCTGGCTTTCCACCAAGGCTGTAGGAAATTTGCCCTCCTGAGAATCCATTGCCCCTGTAATGCCAGACAACAAAGGGTTAACTGCCCCTTTTAAGCAAGCGCGGCAAGCGCAGCCCACCGCACCACACTCAAGCACAATAAGACCCCCACAGGGAATATGCAAACTGAACACAGGCAATGGATAGCAAGAACAGAAGGATAAAACCTGAGGAGACCCTCGCCGCTGCTGCTGCCTCGATCGGTGTTCCTGGAAAGAGGAAGTGATGCTGCCAGGGCGCTCTATGTAAGCCTATGGAGGCTACAAGAAAATGGCCGCCATGCATGTAAAACATGCGGCCGGAGCGAGTGTAGGCAAAATGGCGCCGTTTGGCGCCGAAACCGCCGCTCCACAGTGCATTAAAACACACATTACATTCCAGTATCAGAATACATGTCAGATCGCCGCAGCGATCGCTGTGTATGCCCAAACATGCCAAAAAAAACATGCCCCACAGCACACAGCTTCACACACTGACCAGGCTGACACACACAGTGTCACACAGCTCCCCCCCCCCCTTGCAGCCCACAGCATGCAGCCGAGAGATAGGGAGACAAGCAGTGTGAATAGAGGCAGGTTACACAGTCCCAGACTGACACCCCCCCAGACAGACAGGTCCCCACATAAATACACTTACCTCACATGGCGTGGGGGACCCGCACAGGCGAACAAGCCGCTGCACATGAGGCAGGGAGAGTCGCATTCAAGACGCACAAAATGGGGGTTAAGAAACCGCACAGCGTCCAGTGAGGTAGCCACCTCACCAAGCATCCCTGCACCGAACAGGGATGGGTCGTTCACTGTGCCAGGAGCGTTACCTGGCTGAACGCTCGATGGCAGACTGGGAAGCCACTGACCCACGACCTGCGACCAGGGGGATCAGCCCGAGACCCAGTCCGCATGATCCTCTTCATCAGAAGAACTAACTAACGCTGACAAAAATAACAGCTAAGTAAAGGTAGAGAGAAAACTCAAACAAAATCTTAAAAAGAAGAAAGAGTCTGGGGCAGAAAGCCCCAGCACAGAGAGAGCCAGCCACTCCTGACAAGCTAGACATTAAAACTGAGATATGGTTGCAGGAAGTAGGAGGGTATTGACTGAGGGGACCACCCCTTGAGGGTGGGATATGTTAAAAGCTTTAATGTTAACATATTCTGTTGCCTAGCTACTCCTTCGGAGCAAAGTCTAATACCCATATGTGACGAATATGAAGAGGCGGCGACTGTCGGAGGACGTAAGAGAAATAAAATATTCCATGGACTCACCATGCTTCTCAGCAAACAGCTTGGGGTGTCTACTTTCCAAAATGGGGTCATTTGGGGGGTTTTGTGGTATCTTGACATTTCAGGGCCTCCTAAACCGTTATAGGTAGTGAGAAAATGCAATGAAAAATGTACGCCCCTTGAAATTCTGATGGTGGTGATTTGTTTCGGGCTCCCGTACACTGCTAGGCTCTCAAAAAGTCTCACATATGTGGTATCCATGTACTCAGGAGAAGCAACAGAATATATTTTGGGGTGTAATTACACATATACCCATGGCATGTGTGAGCAATATATCATTTCAATGACAACTTTGTGTAAGAAAAAATTTATTTATTTTTTTTGTCATTTTTCAAACACCTGTGACAAAAAAATTAAATATTCAATGAGCTCAACATGCCTCTCAGAACATTCCTTAGGATGTCTACTTTCCAAAAAGTGGTAGTTTGGGGGGGGGGGGGGGGTTTGTACTGCCCTGCCATTTTAGCACTTCATGAAATGAGATAGGCAGTCAGAAATTAAAGCTGCATAAATTTCAGTATTTACACCATAGTTTGTAGACACTATAACTTTTGCGCAAACCAATAAAAATACGCTCACTGAAATTTTTTTTGTCAAAGACATGTAGCTAAATATATTTTGGCCAAAAAATATGACATAAATTGAGTATATTGGATATTTTTTAAAAGACAAAGTTGAACATGTCATTTCTTCCGCAAAATTTTCGCTCTTTTTTTATTAATATCACAAAAAATAAAAAGCGCAGAGGTGATCAAATACCACCAAAAGAAAGCTCTGTTTGTGGGAAAAAAAGGACGAAAAATTTCGTTTGGGTACAGCATTGCATGACCGCGCAATTGTCAGTTAAAGTCACGAAGTGCCAAGTTGAAAAAAGGGGTCTGGTCAGGAAGGGGGTAAAATCTTCCAGGCTTAAGTGGTTAAAGGCGGTTGTGGGCATCATTCCAGGCTCAGGTTTCCCACTGATGGTAAGTGACAATTACCTCAGGGGATCCTTGAGATTTTGTGTACATTTAAAGAGTGCTGTGACTGAAAAAAGGTTGAGAAACAATGCTTTAGGTAAAGAACAACCTTAATCAATATCATTCTTTAGATTTGTTGAAAAATAGTAAATTAGCATAGCAAAATTCTACCTCCATACTTGTCTCTTCATCTAAGTGTTAGCGATCATTTCTCCACAGTCACTACCCAGATTCCATCACGCCCTGGAAAATGATAGGAGCAACCTCACTGGTGGTCTGACTAGTGAGCACATGATGACTACTGAAACTACTCTGCATCACACCCTTCTCTTTTGAAAGTATAATGGAACAGAGGTATTCCAGAAGCAGCTAGGGGCAAGAAAGAATGAGCTTTATGTATTTGAAACAGTCTAAAGGAAACAACGTTTGGGCAATAAAAGCCCCTATTTAACTATGATGTCAGATGTTCCTGGCATTACCTCCAAAACTAGGTAAACTAAAAGTGATAATAAAGTTGCTTTCTCATGTTTACACATACACATCTGGTTTAGTAATATTTTATTTTAAATATATTAACATGCTAGATATAGGTAATTATCTCCCCACCCTCATTTTAACTGCACCTGTTCTGCAGGAGAGTGTAGATAGTGTCGTTTCAAGGTAGTTGCAAAAGAATCACATTAGGACCAGCCTGCTGTTTACATCAGGTGCTTACATAAGTGTTACCTTGATTACACAAGTTTGATCACACAATTATTTTGCAGGACTCTCTGCATGACTCCCAAGCAGTCTTGGGGTGTGGAACAGGATGGATTTACCCAACTTATAAAGCTAGTGAAAAATAAAACAAAAAAATAAAGCGGATGCTCAGTGCTATCTATTCCCTCTGCATTTATATACTTCTAGGTTAGAGGTATTTAGTCCAAACAGATATAGCTGATATTGGACCTATCAGGTATAAAGCATGGATGCTCTTTTCTCCTTTGGAAAAGAAGAAAAGTCCAGCCCTCCCACATACCACTGAATGCAATGTAAATACTGAAAATGAAAAACAGTCTCCAGGATAAAATAACACGTGTGAAAATAAACATCAAAACATCTAAAACTTTGTTTTAAATTAGTTGCATCAAGTGCAAATGAGTGTATCAACTACATATAAGGACTGATACCCAGCAATGCATTACATTTGTGTACTGTAATTCAATTTCGATATACAGTATCTCACAAAAGGGAGTACACCCCTTACATTTTTTAAATATTTTATTAAATCCTTTCATGTGACAACACTGAAGAAATGACACTTTGCTACAATGTAAAGTAGGGAGTGTACAGCTTGTATAACAGTGTACATTTGCTGTCCCCTCAAAATAACTCAACACAGCCATTAATGTCTAAACCACTGGCAAGTCCTGCTGGGAAATGCAATCAGCATCTCCATAAAGCTGGTAAGCAGATGGAAGCATGAAGCGCTCTAGAATTTCCTGGTAGAGGGCTGCGCTGACTTTGGACTTGAAAAACACAGTGGACCAACACCAGCAGATGACATGGCTCCCCAAATCATCACTGACTGTGGAAACTTCACACTGGACCGCATGCAACTTGAAATTTTGTGCCTCTCTACTCTTCCTGCAGACTCTAGGACCTTGATTTCCAAATGAAATGCAAAATTTACTTTCACCACTGAGCAAAAGTCCAGTCCTTTTTTGCCTTAGCCCAGGTAAGACACTTCTGACCTATTCTCTGGTTTAGGAGTGGCTTGACACAAGGAATGCAACAGTTGTAGCTCATGTCCTGGATACATCTGTGTGTGGTAGCTCTTGAAGTACTGACACCAGCCATAGTCCACTTCTTGAGTATCTCCCCTAAATTCTTGCTTTTGCTTCACAATCCTCTCAAGGTTGCGGTTCTCCCTGTTGCTTGTGCACCTTTTTCTACCACACTTTTTCCTTCCACTCAACTCTCCATTCATATGCTTGGATATAGCACTCTGTAAACAGCCAGCTTCTTTAGCAATGACCTTTTGTGACTTATCCTCGTTGTGGAGGGTGTCAGTGACTGTCTTCTGGACAACTGTCAAGTCAGCTGTCTTCCCCATGATTGTGTATCCTACTGAACCAGACTGAGACCATTTAAAAGGCACGGAAAACCTTTAGGGGTGTTTTGCATTAATAAGCTGATTAGAGTGTGACACCACGAGTCTACAATATTGAACTTTTTCACAATATTTTAATTTTTTGAGATACTGAATTTTCGGTTTTCACTTGCTGTAAGCCATAATCATGAAAAGTAAAATAAAGTAATGCTTGAAACATATTCACCTGTGTGTAATGAATCTATATAATATACGTTTCACTTTTTTGAATTAAATAACTAAAATAAATTAACTTTTTGATGATATTCTATTTTTTTTAGATGCACCTGTATATCCTCACCTCTTAAGAATTTTAGAGCCAATTTTCACTATAAAAATATATTTCAAGAAATAAAACAATCATACTATTTCCCAAGATATTATCCAGACTGTCTTGCTCTGAACCTTCAGTGCAGGCCTACAATCAGACCCGCGGTTTGATGAAAATTAACACTAGTTTTGCAAAGCGCACATCAGGGGATTGCAGTCAACTCTTATCTTTAGTTCCAGTCAACTAGCAATCCTGAAAGAGTTTGCATCATCATCAGAGCAGGCGATTCTGCTGGTGAACCTAATCAATCCACAGAATACTGGGACTGTGCTGTGTAACAAAGCTAAAATAGATTTACAAATGGGGTTTTAGGGGATAAGCTCCTCCACAGGATTACATATTGATTTTTAAAAATAAAAAGCTTATCATACAAGCCAAAAGTGAAAAAAAAATTAACCTATGCAAAAAAAAAAATCCTTTAAAAAATATAAATAAATCTCTCACTTCAAAACATACCCAAGTAGTGAATCAAAATGAACAAAGTCTTGGAGATATATATTATTGAACTGAAGGGAGTAATATGTCAAGGTCCAACCACAGTGAACGCTGTAATGAACTTACTAGTGAGCGATACAGCCATAGGAGACAAACACTGTAGCCCTCATTACAAGATGTCACTGCTGTAAGCTGGTCTCGGAAGGTCTGAGGATTTGATGTGTTTACTAGGGTAAAAAAAAAAAGCTGGGAAACCTGGGGTACTACAAGTATTGAAAATTTTGTTAAAGGGAAAATGAAGTGTATTTTCAGTGAATACAGATTTTGAGGAATGATAAAATATAGTCCAGTATATGGCCAGTTTAAGGACTTGCACATATCAATTGTGTACAGAGTAAAACATTTCCCTCCGTTTTGAATTAAACATTGAATCAGCTGCTGCTAAGTCATTGCATGGTCTTATTATTATTACTAGTGAAAAAACAGGGCAGTTAGGAAGTGTATTTTACAAGAAACTACCTAGCTACTTATATTTTTCCAGTCTTAGGCTAGGTTCACACTGCTACAATCAAATTGTGATCCGACTTTCAGTGCGATTATGTGATTCAACTTGGATGCTACTTGGATGTGGTTTGCATATTCTTTGGGGCAAGAATCATGTTTGAATCACACCAAAGTATCATAGGATCCTTTTCTAAAACTGTGCCATGCTACATTGATGTGAACAGGCACCAGTGAAAATAATGTGATTTTCATTGTCATATGATTCTGTGCGACTCAAGTCATATCTGAAATCGCAGTGTAAACCAGGGCTTAAAGTGTATCTCTAGACCAAAACCTTCTTGTAGTTTTGAACAGAGCTGGGAATTAGAACCCCTTAATTTTTTTGGAATTACCATCTTACTTGCACCTTATTTGGATATCTTTTATAATATTGTGTTGCACATACAGTTTGTTATGTTACAGCCTTATTCCAAAATGTATTAAATATTCATTATGTCCCTCAAAATTCTTTGCAAATTTATTTAAAAAAAAATAAAAAATCACATGTACATAAGTTCTCACAGCCTTTGTTCAATACTTTGTTGAAGCACCTTTGGCACCAATTACAGCCTCAAGTCTTTCAGAGTATGATGCTACAACCTTGGCACACCTACTATTGGGCAGTTTCTCCTATTCTTCGTTGCAGGACCTCTCAAGCTCCATCAGGTTGGATGGGGAGTGTTGGCACACAGCCATTCTCAGATCTCTCCAGAGATATTCAATCGAGTTCCAGTCTGGGCCACTCAAGGACATTCACAGTGTTGTCCCGTAGGCACTTCTTTGTTATCTTGGCTGTGTGCTTTGGGTCGTTTTCCTGTTGGAAGATGAACCTTCGCCCCAGTCATCAAGGATGTCTCAGTACATTGCTGCATTCATCTTTTCCCCCGATCCTGACTAGTCTCCCAAGTCCTGCAGCTGAAAACCATGCCCACAGCATGATGCTGCCACCACCATGCTTCACTGTAGATATGGTATTGGTGCCTGGTTTCCTCCAGGCATGACACTTGCTATTCAGACCAAAGAGTTCAATCTTTGTTTCATCAGACCAAAGAATTGTGTTTCCTTTCTCATGGCCTGAGTGTCCTACAAGTGTCTTTTGGCAAACTCCAGGCGGGCGGTCATGTGCCTTTTACTGAGGAGTGGCTTCTGTCTGGACTCTCTATTATACAGGCCTGATTGGTGGAGTGCTGCAGAGATGGTTGTTCTTCTGGAAGGTTCTTCTCTCTCCACAGAGAAACGCTGTAGCTTTGTCAGAGTGACCATCGAGTTTTTGGTCACCTACCTGACTGAGGCTCTTCTCCCACACTGCTCAGTTTGGCTGTGCCTGCACTGCAGGGGTTATTAGCAAATTTTGCCCATGGGAAACCATTTTACTTACTTACTTAAAGCCTTACTTTACTTACTTAAAGCCCAACTCCGGGAGAAAAAAAAAATGATCTCACCCAATGGGGCTGTGCCTGCACTGTAGGGGTTATTAGCTCATTTTGTCCAGGGGAAACAGTTTTACTTACCTGATCCTCTGTTCCCCCAGCAGTAAGAGCTCCCCGACGATCTGGCAGTGGACTGCCCCTTGGTGTCCTTACTTTAAAAGCAGGGTCTTGAGGATGGCTTGATGTCTTGGACCCTAGACTGCAGGAGCGCAGAAAACACAGGGACCATTCTAGCTGCGGGGAGGAGAATCTGATCAGAAAAGTATGTTGTCTTTTAGTATTTCCATAGACATAAATGAGCAATTAACTCTTGCAGTATGGGCACAGACCTGCTGCAAGGCAACCCAAAGACAGTGTGAATTTCTTTCCTGCAACGTGTTTCGCACGATTCCCCCATCAACACAGACAATGTTGACAGCGGAATCCCTCCTGCCAAGCAATTGTCTTCTCCTGGTGGGGACGGCCTGGGGAAGCCATCCCTGCCAGGAGCAGACAGTGGTTATTGCTAGTGGCTATAGCAGCCACTTGCAATAATCGCAAGCAAATCCGGCAGGCTGGTTGTACCCCAGTTGATCAATCAACTTGGTACATTCAGCCTGCCCATTATTGGTTCAGCAGGAACCGGCCGAGATTCGAACCATCTATCGCCAGCCTAAGGGTTAATTTTGGGTTTGATTTCTGCTAACTTAATACTAATGTGGTTTCTTGCTACTACCCGATGAACCTTGGTTGGGCCCAATTATAACTTTACCTCTACAGGCTTTTATTGTCATCTGTGTCTCCACTGGAGAGATTAACCCTCTCGATTTGTCCTGGTGACACCAGGCCAAAAAATAGGAAATGCAAGTTTTAGGGTTGTCACCAACCAGGAATAGAGATAAATCTTCGAATCAGGACACCTGTTAAGGTGACAGCTGCTGGAGGGATTTTCTAGTGTGTCTTTGAGGCAGAAAATTAAAGCTGAAAACAAAGCAAATAGCTAAATAAACAGATGAAATACATTTATGGCAGCCAAAGAGTTTGTGTTTCTGTCCTATTAGTCTGGAAATTCACACAGCTCTGTCACACAGCACAACCCTGTCTTGCAGGACAGTTGCCTCACTGCCCCTGAAAGTTCTCTTGCCTCTGGTTCCAGCCACTGGAAGTGCTGTTTCCAGCAATAGGGGATGTCCATATCATGCAGACAGTGATGTGGACATCTGAAGAAGGAGCCCGGGAACAGAGAAGAAGAGACGTATCATCACATGATTGTAGGCATTTGAATAGATTTTTTTTCCCATACCAGATGTTATGGTGATGAGTGGGGTGGGGGGCTGCCAATATCCTTTGGGCTTTAAAAAACACTTAGGGCTCTTTCACACGGTCCGCCTCCGTAGGCGGATCCGTGTTGCTCAGCGGGGATCGCGGATCGGCGGATGACAGCTCCATCTCCGCTTGCAGAGCGGAGAGGGAGGTGTCTCAGCACCCGCTGCCCTCTATGGGGGATCGGATGAGAGCGGACCGCTTGTCCGCTCTCATCAGATCCGCTCCGATTACTGAACGGATGGAAAAATAGGGTTTCCATCCGTCCAGATTTCAGCACAGGATCGGATACGGATGGCAGCGGGTGTCAGCGGAGGTGTCTCCGCTGACATCCGCTGCCCCATAGAGCTGCATGGAGGATCCGATCAAATCCGCCTAAAAAACTGACAGGCGGATCTGATCGGACCACCCGTGTGAAAGAGCCCTTACAGGTCTTGTCTCTCTCAGCCTGTGAAAGGACAGTAAAATGAGAAGCAACAGACTAGTGAGCTCATCTCTTCATCACTGTGCACTCTCCTTTTATCAGCATGTCCCTTGTTAGCACATGAGCACTAAAGCACAACTGACTGTCTCCTGTGTTGCTTCTTGCTTTCCTGGTCTAAGTTCTACTCCACAGGGGTTTGCAAGAGGCTCAAACCAAGTCAAATGCAGGTACGTACACTAGCATTTTAAAAAATAAATGTAAAGACATATAAAAAAAAAATACAGGGTTGCATTATTGTCTCTTTTACATCTGCCTGTTCAACGTTAAAGGACATCTCCTCAAATGGGATATAAAAAATGGACAAACTTTAACGATTCTCTACTTCATTCAAAAACTAATAACAAAGTGCTGTTCATAGATAGACTTTAACCACTTGCCGACTGCTCACAGTAATCCTACTGCGGAAGTGCGGCTCTCCTGGGTCCAGCGACTTAGACCTATGTCGCTGGAGTTCATGCGGCACCAGAGGCTCGCTCCCGCTGTGTTTAGACACAGCGGGAGGCGGGCCGGGGGAGGAGAGGTGACGATTGCCCCTCCCCTCCCCCGATCGTCGTGGAAACGGTGAGAAGACCCGCCTGCTTATGTAAACAAAGCAGGCGGATCTTCTCAGTGACAGACAGGAGGAGATCACAGGATTCAGCATAGCTGAACCTGCGATCTCTGTCTCTGTCACAGAACCCCCCCTCCCCCCACATACACACCAGTAAGCATGAGGCATACATTTAACCCCTTGATCACCAACAATGTTAACCCCTTCCCTGCCAATGGCATTATTACAGTAACAGTGCATATTGTTAGCACTGATTACTGTAGTAATGTCACTGGTCCCCCCAAATGTGTCAGTTAGGGGTCCGCTGCAATGTCGCAGTCCCACAAAAAAAAAAAATCGCAGATCGTGGCCATTACTAGTAAAAAAAAAAAAAACAATAAAAATGACATAAATCTTTCCTGTAGGTAGTAAACGTGAGAACTTTTGCGCAAATCAAAATACGTTTATTGCGATTTTTTTTACCAAAAATATGTAGCAGAAAACAAATTGGCCTAAAATGTTAAAAAATTAAGATTTTTAATTTTGTTTTAAAAAAAAGGACGTAAATTTCATTTGGGTACAGCGTCGGACAACCGTGCAGTGCCGAATTTGCAAAATAGGGCCTGGTCAGGAAGGGGGTCAAATCTTCCGGTCTTAAAGTGGTTAAAATCCTACCAGGATGCAAGGCTTTTGAGGGCAACACTGGCCTTGGAATGAAAAGGTTCAATTTCTACATCTAAATGCAATATAAACAGTGTAACCAAAGACGAGCAGTGCCCCTCAGTCATTCTAGTGGACGGTGTCAGAGGTCCTGGAGGTCACACCGAACACTACTGTGGTGTAACCTCCAGTAAACCACTTTCTAGGATGAATATGCACACAAATTGGTAGGACTTTTATATTTTGGAGTGGTGTGAAATTGACAAGCTTTATTGAAACAGCTACAAAGAAACAAACACTAGACATGCTTGATGTGCTTAATGAGAATGAGAAAGGTTTCCTTTCTTCTTTTCCTTTAAGGAAGTTCAGCTTGTGTACTGTTATAAAGTAACTTGGCACTCTCTGCCAGCACATGACTATATGGTGCTGTACAGACAACTAGTGAACTGGTTATACATGTCAATCAGCTTCTCTGTCATTTTCATAAATAATGTTCTCTCAGGCACTTTTAACCTGAGTTTTGTTCCACGCTTATAAACAATGAGATGAACCTGAGCAATCTCACTTTCCGTGGCGCCAAGGAATTACTAATGAAATGTGAAATCCACAATATCAGTTGTTCTGTTTTCATTGGAGTGTATGGCCAGACAAAACATAGTCTGCTAGGGAGAAAAACCGTCATGGCCAAAAATATTGGCACCCCTACATTTCTGTCAGATAATGCAAAGCTTTGCACAGAAAATGGCTGCAATAACAAATGTTTAGTTATTCTCCTGTTTATTTATTTTGTTTGTATTGGTATGACACAAAAGAGGAGCAACAACTTGGGTATGCGTTCGCCTCTGCGCACGAGCTTGGAGGGATGGGGCGCTAGAATTTTTTTTTCTTATTTTAACGTATTTTTACACTCTCCCTTAAGCTGGAGGTTGAAGTTGAAGGTAAATCTAAAGGTAATCTAACAACAAAAGTTGTATAGTGTGTATCCAGCCTTAAAAATGTTTTTTTTTTTTTTTATCACTATTTTATTCCCTTGCAACAGAAATAAGCAGGATAGGTCCTCTTTAATGTGAGATCTGTGGTCAAAAAGACCTCAGATCTCACATCTACCCTTAAGAGCAAAAAAAAAAAAAAAAAAAATTTAATTTTTTTTTTTTTAGCAAGAAAATAAAAATGGGCCCTTTAAAGCCGTTGGGCGGAAGCGGCTTATGACGTCGCCCTGGTCCTTCACAGCCATAGAGTAAAGTGGGGGCCATCTTGCCCTCACTGGACTTTCTGCCTGGGACTGCAACAGACCAGATTGTTTTCCCGCTACGGACGGCTCCAGTAAGCTGTGAAAACAACCGGGAAGTGGCGGGAGGGGGCTCCTATCCCACCACCCATAAAAGGGATCCCACGGCGAATCCGCCACTGGGACCACTTTTATGTAAAAAGAGGACTGCCGGCTGTGTAAGAAAATACTGGGGTTATGGCAGCTATCTGCTGCCATAACACTGGTATTTTGATTTTGCATTTGATTGTCTTTCAGAATTGGAGCTTTGACCTCCCCCTTCAGGGGTCATATATTTTTTAGTGGTCGCGGGGCTGGCACTATTTTTGCTGGCTTTCCCGTTCCCTCTTTTGGCTGATTATTTTTCATTATTAAGCGTATAATCTTGCAGTATAATACTCCTAGTCCTCCTACAATTTATTATAGCAGGAGTTAAACTACTCTCAGGTTATTCAATGAGTATTCAAGAGGGTTTCCACCTGTATATTCCTTATTTCCCCTTATCCACTTAATCAGTAGATTAAAGTATGTTAGCAGCTATTAAAAAGTCCATTTATTATTCAGGTGTTAGGTTAACATTGATTAATTGCCACTGAGTTGCTTTTTAGGTCCTGGCCCGTTTATTAAGTGGACTCCCTAATATTCAGACGAATATCCAAGTCAAGGCAATTAGCCAATTTCAACGTATATTAGATATTAGGTATATAGGTTTCCACTTGTATTTAGGGTGGATGTGTGGTTCACTTTTAATCAAATTAGGCTTCTAGTATACCATATGATCAATATTCACCCCTTTTTTTTTTTTTAATTGAGAGGGTCACACCACTATTCACAACATAAGTAGCTCAAAAACCAAACCTCCCAGCAAAGACTCCAGCTCTAGTACTTAATGTCTGGTTCTTTATCCTCCAGGTTATAGACTTCTGATCTTCTTATATAGTGTCCCTTAACCATTCAATCTCAGTTCAAACTCAGCAGCAGAAAAAGAAAAAGAAGCAGTTTTTTTTTTTTCACAGGAAAGTTCCTTTTCTTTTTTTCTTCCTGAGTCTAGATTAATCCACAACTCCTTGAGCATTCACATAATAAACATAAAGGAGGGCTTTCACCCTCTCATCTCCTCGGCCAGTCCAGACCGAGTTGGGGTTTTTCTGTCCCTCAGACTGCCGGCTCCCCTCCGTTCCTCCTATCCTCTGCCGCCAGTCTTTTCAGCCGAACACCAGCGGTCTCCAGTCTCTCACTGCCGGTCACACACCTCCCAGCGTCACTCGGTGTCTCCGCCTCCTGGCTTCCCGAGACCCGAGTCTCGAAGCTCGGGTCCCTGAGGTCTCTCTACCGCTTCCACTTCGGCTGCACTGGATTAGAGGGAAATACCCGGTCTGCCAACACGGATCCGGAGGTGAGACAGGCTAGGGAGGGAGATGGGGATATCGGGCGGCTAGCTACGTAGCCATGCGGGGACAGCAAACTCTTTCCACCATATCCCGAACGAGCTCTCTCCTAAGCTCAGCAGGTACTCACAGCAGGCGCCATTGCCAGGCTCCTCCCCCATAACACTGGTATTTAACGTCAAAATACCAACGTAAAACTGCGGCGGGCGGTCTGGAAGTGGTTAAAAGCCTAATTTATTTTTACTGAAAACAGTAGAATGATGGCCTTTACCAAAAAGCTGCAATTTTGTTTCGTCTGTCTAAGCACATTCTCCCAAAAGGATTTTGGATTCTTCAGGTAAGTTTTGGCAAACTCTTTAATTAATTTTTCTGTTTTGTTGTGTCTGTGGGAAGTTTGTATGCCTGAGGCTGGGCTCACACTGCCGCACAAAGCGGCTCACAGCAGGGGTCCGGTGCTTCCATGTTTACCATTTCAGGTGCAAATTCAGTCCGAATTTTTGGCTCAGAAGACGCACAGGACTCCTGTACAATTCGCTCCGGAGATATGTGAACCGGCTCCATAGAGACACAATATCCTGAAAAACGAACTGGATGCGGAGAAACCCGCATACAATTCGCAATGGTGTGAACCCAGCCTTAAAAATTCACTCAGTCTGATATTTAGGAAACCACTTGTGAGGAAACCGAGGCTTCTCAAATCGCTATTTATCTCCTTGTGGGATCATATGTTCTGATAAGCAGCTTGGTTATCTGCATGAGCACAAGGGTGGAAGTAAATCGCTGTCCACTATAAAGACTCATCCCAGGGGATAGCACCAGAACACTTTTTCCTTTGCACTAAGTTGAACATTTGTTGGAATGTAATTTTTCATTAAAATCTTCATTATTCATTTCTCATTTTTTATTTCATAGTTGCAAATGAATTTGTTAGTTAACCATAAGTTACATGGTCACAATTAAAATAAAATGACGTGCAAGGAAAATTTGCTTAAAGTCATACATGTTTTTGGTTATTGCACTTTATAGGAAATATGCACTTTGTGGAATTATTTGCACTTTACTGTAGACAGTTTTGCTCTATTGCTTATTAATTAATAATTATGTATGCCTGATGTGGCATTTATGATCATGTGATTTTCTATTATCCTAATACACATTAGTTGGGATAGCGCACAATATTATTATTTCAATAAACATGACAATGCCTAAATATTTGTAATTGGAACAATTTTCTGGGCAAAGTGGTGCATTATCTGACAGAAATCAGGGCCATCTTACCGAATGGGCATGCTTGGCAGTTGCCCGGGGGCCCCACTTGCCCAGGGGGCCCCACCTGCCCAGCGACCCATCCCCAGCTAAGCATTAGTCCCGATTCCTGCTGAACTTAGCAGGTGGCAAGCGCCTGTCGGCCCTGCGCTGCTGTCAGGCCACTTGGGCCGTGAGGGGAGCCCACAACTGCAGGAATGCCTGTCCGCCTCCACGGGAACAGGCGCACACAGTCGAGTCTGACTCCCGTTTGTGTGTGTGTTCACTGGACCCAGTCGCCCAACTTGGAAGCTATCATTAGCCTGGCACTGCTATACCAATACATATCGCCTTATCAATAATTTGCATTTTTATTGATTGTGTAGGCGGGGCCCCAGTGCACTGCATTGCCCGGGGCCCTTTAATGCTCTTAAGATAGCACTGACAGAAATGCAGGGGTGCCAATATTCTTGGCCATAACTGTAAAAGGGGCAAATGGGGAACGGATGGCTATAGATACTGTTTGGGCTGAACAGGTAAAACAAAAGGTTAATCTAGCCGCTGTGATCAGCAGCTCAACTTTGGCTCCATTTTTATACATCAGACCCACAATACTGCATTTTGGCCCTGAGACACCAACAATTTTCAAACCACTACAGATCCAGGGTTTAAATCTGATTTGTGGTTGGGTATAGCACCTTCATATATGTTACAGTCTAATTGCACAGCTTTTAAATCGAACAACTACATAGTACAAGGGCTTGACTGGTTGGATGGAAATGAAATAGACCTATTGTCTCCCATCCCTACAGGTTAGAGCTGAAAACACTCCATACCACACTGCATCTGCTATTTACTAGCATTGTGTGGAGCCCCAGAAGTCCTGCAAAGTGTTCTCTGTATAACACTGCAGAGAATACAAATGAATATTAGAAAAGTGCTTGTCAAAGGACCTAACACAGGTCATGTGGCAGGGTTACCCCTTATCTTTATATTGTTTTTTTCCACCCATTAATTCATATATAAAACCTATTTTTTTGGAGTTAGTCATATTCCGCCTTGCACACCTAAATCCTGCAAACTTTCAAGTCTTGCCAGAGTCCGTGTTTAAGTGCAAATCAGACACAGCTCAGTTTCTCCAGCAGGAGGTATCACAAATAATCAAAAATGACAGAAGTGAACCCCAGCAGGAGGTATCATAAATAATCAAGGAGGCTGGAATTAAGGGGGGTCATTTTCCTTAAACAATAAAAAAAAATCAATGCTTTATTTTAATTATTGAATTATAGTTTTCTTCTGGACAAATGACGTGTGTCTGCAGCTTCCACAATGCAATGTGATCTACTAGTCCTAAGTATGTGTGACAGCTGATACACTGACCAAGTGAATGCATTCTAAGACATGGTAGTAGCCTAAATGACAATAGATCCTGGAGTTTTCCTCAGTGTGTAAATAAATACCATTTTAGGAAAAAGATGCAATGTAATGAGGTACAAAAATTGTAAGAAATGTAAAGACCAATGTGCAATATCCCACAACTTTAAATAAAAATTAAACCTTTCCAGGAATATGGGGGGGGGGGGGAGGGGGTGCCATAGCGGACATCCTTTTGAAATTGCTAATTGCATATATGCTGGCCCACAGCATGAAAGCTAGACAACTAACATTTGCAGAATGAGATGTTGACAACAGCGGTTTCCAGATGTCTCTAAGAAAAGGATTACTATAGGATGACCACACAAAATTGCTGAAAACGTATCTATAATGTGCTGCTAGCTAGTACAGAAGTTAAACAGCAGTGATGTGCAGTTTGAAGAGTTAGCCTATGTGTTGAATGATACTTTACTGAATCGGGTGGAGAAGGAGTGGGGTGCCAAGTACCTTTTTTTGACTGATACCATACCGACTCTAATGAGTGGGGGAGGGGGGTACTGTTCATAGAGGCCTTATAGATCTAAGAACTGCTTGGTTTAAGTTTAGCTCTTCGTTCTGCACTCAACCCAGTGCCAGAACTTCTACGGACAGTTGAGACTTTAGAATTAGACTGATGACAGGAGAAGGGCCGCACAGGGAGGACCTTAACTCTGAGTCAGAGTTCACGTTCAAGTATTTATGTGTCCAAGACCTAAAAGTTACTCCAACATTGTTTTGATCTGCTCCAGAGCACTGTGATCTTGCTTCCCATGTGCCAGATTCCCTTTAAAAACAAGGCACTGCACTCCAGCCTCCTGCTGAACACTGCTTTTGTGTCCATTTAATCCAAAATCTTCCATTCTTTTGTCGCCATGAAATTACTAACCCATTCCATTTCTTCATGTTGAGTTTAAATGTGGATGGACTGATGGATATCAAAGGCTGTGTGAATTAAGTTACATTTCTTTCACAGGCTCCAGCTTTCACAGAAATCTCTAGACTAATTACAATTGATTTAATATAGATCCAGGTATCTTATCAGGTGAGGGAAGAAATTAACATGGACAGTCAACGGGTTAAGAGGGCAACATAGAGCAGCAAAAGACTGTTGAATATAATGCAATATTCAGGAACAAGCTGCATAAGACCACATAATACAGCATTGTAAGCGGTAAACAGTTCAAGGGTTTTATAATGCAGACTAATCTAGAAAATTTACACAAATACTCTGTAAAATACATATATGCCTAACCGGTGCATATACACAAAAAGGGACACATTGTATACACACAAATAGTTATATTTTGTAAGATGAATACATTATATTTCGTCAAATCACAAAAATGATTGCACAGGATTTTGCTCCTAAAGTACCACTACCACTGTTATCATTGTTAACAGAGAGTGCCTATTATTTTATTTTGAGGGAGTCAATTCAGGTAAATATAAAACATAAAAAAGATAAAAGGTAAAGACAAAATAATTTTTAAGCAATAGATTCAGAATAATCAGAAAACTGGATTTCAGTCTTACCATAAAATCCTTTTCTCTGATGTTCATTGATGGACACAGTTTCATATCTTCATTGACCTTCATTTGCTATGCTGCTCTTCATAGGAGTAGGACACTAGGCCGAAAAGAGTTAAAGCTCGACTACGCCCCTAGGGTAGTCCCAGGGGGTATACTCCCACTTCCTGCTCTAGGAGCTCAGTTTAGTAACAAGCAGTGTCAGATAAATACATAACCCAACTCCACAGAGGGGCTGGTGTTGTGTCCATCAATGAACATCAGAGAAAATAATTTTACGGTAACACAAAAATCCAGTTTTCTCTTTCGTTCATTGACGGACACAGCTTCATATTTTCATTGACCGTTGAGAAGCCCCAAAGCAGTGTCATCATGAGGTGTGGGAAACCCAGCAAAAAAACGAATTCCCAAAAAGGGCTAAACATAGCCAACCAGGCAACCAAAGAGCCCAACCAGGAACTACTGGAGCTCACCTACCAGGAAAAGACACACCCTAAGGAGGCCGTAGCCTCTGCAACAGTGGCCCGCAAAACTTTGCGGCCAAAAGCAGCATCCCCAGATGCCAGGACATCCACCTTGTAATACTTGGTGAATGTGTGCACAGATGACCAAGTCGCCATGCAAACCTGGACCACCGACGCCGGATGACGGAAGGCCCAGGAGGCACTAAGCGCCCTCGTAGAATGTGCCTTAACAGGGAAAAGAGGAACTTGACCCTTAAAGAAATAGGCCTGCACCACTGTCTGATCCATCTGGAAATGGTCGCAGCAGATGCGGCCTGCCCCTTACAAGAACCATCTGTAAGGACAAATGAGGAATCGGATTTGCGAATCGACTCAGTCGCTGCCAGGTACACCCTGATGGCTCGAAGCACATCCAGGGATTGTAAGGCAATCTCTTTTGGATGTTTGGGCTTAGGACACAGCAAATGCAACACAATGTCCTGATTCAAGTGGAAGTCCGAGACGACCTTAGGAGGAAACCACTGACAGGGACAGGGAACCACTTTGTCCCTGTTAACCACCAGGTAAGGTGACCGACAGGACAATGCAAGCAGTTCTGAAACCCTGCGTGCAGAAGTAATAGCCACTGAGATCCTATAGTAGGAAGTGGGAGTATACCCCCTGTGACTACCCTAGGGGCATAGTCAAGCTTTGTTAACTCTTTTCTGCCTAGTGTCCTACTCCTATGAAGGGCAGCATAACAGTCAATGAGGATATAAAGCTGTATTTGTCAATGAACGAAAGAGAAATAAAGGATTTCAATAGTTTAATGTTCATTTTAGAAGGAAAATAACAATTCAACACAAATGCAATGTTTTGTAAATTGAACTCTTGATTAAATGTAACACAAGTGGCTTTGTAAAAATAACTGTGTTGTCGGATAATCACTGGGGAAGATTTACTAAAACTGGTGTACATGGAAATTGGTGCAGCTGTGCATCGTAACCAATCAGCTTCTAGGTTTTATTATCAAAGCTTAATTGAACAAGCTAAAGTTAGAAACTGATTGGTTACTATATACAGCTGCACCAGATTTTGTGTGCACCAGTTTTTTTAGATTTCCCCCACTGTTACAGGTCAACTGCACTATCTCAATAAGAAAGTGCTAAGGGTAGGGCTGGCCATACATTATGTCATTTTCTTTCCTTCAACCACAGGCTGAAGGAAAGAAAATTGCCTAATTTCCTCATCAACACTTAATGTGTAAATCCCTCCCGTTACATGGTTGTATTCGGACAGGGGGAGGTTTCCCCGCCGTCAAAATACAATGATCACTGCTGCTGACTATAGCCAATGGCAGTGACTGCACGAAAAACTCAACAGGCTGGTTGTACCGAAATCAATCGATAGAATGACTTCAGTACAACCAGCCCGCCCAGATTGATTGAATTTCAATCCTCAATAGTAGCCCACCAGAGTGTTATTTTGCAAGCACTACTTTAACATGCAGAGTAAACACTCTGGTGGGTTACTATTGAGAATCATACAACCTAATTGGTTTGGAGCAGCAGCTGCGCAAAGTTGCACAGGTGGCGCAAATGTGCTATATATTTATGAATTTCGATCAGCTTATGACTGGCTTAATATGTACCAAATACTGCTATTGATAGTAAATATTAGTCATTATCACTTAGTTAATTAAAATAGAACCATCTTAATCTGATTAGTTGTTGCGTGTTACTGCACTGTAACCCACAGCAGTCTCTGTTAAGGCATAACAGGACAGAGGTACAGTAGATGACCTTGATGATTTAGACATGTTAAGATTGGTAAGTGACAGAAAAAGTTGAGTTGTGGGAAGGCCTAACATCTTCATCCAGTGTCCTTCCCAACACCAATGGGCATTACTTTTAAACATTTTAGTTTGTAGACATTATTTCACAACATTTATTAAAGAAAATGTAGGCATAATTACAGAGTGACAAACATCACACAGAACAACACAGTGCAGTATGCTCTAAAGTGGCCATGGCTGACTTGCATGGAACAGAGTGCCAAATTGTGTAGGGTGTGTGCAACGGTTATAAATAAATTTGTAAGTGGGTTGCATTTACATAATATTTACAGAACTGGAAAAAATCTATTCCCATTCACTCATTTAATATCATCATCATCTAGCCCAGCGGTCCCCAACCTTTTTGGCACCAGGGCAGGGTCTGGTTTTGTGGAGGACTATTTTTCCATGGACCGGGGGGCGTAGATGGTTTTGGGATAATTCAAGCGCATTACATTCATTCTGCACTTTATTTCTATTATTATTACACTGTAAAATATAATGAAATAATTATACAACTCACCATAATGCAGAATCAGTGGGAGCCCTGAGCTGGTTTTCCTGCATTTGGGGGTGATGGAATGTACCAGATGCAGCTTTACAATTGAAGTTGCTCATTTGCCACTATAAAGCCTGGCATTAGATGCAGCTTGAAGTGATTGTAAAGTCTTTTTTTTTTTTTTTTGGAAGTATAAACCATACTTATACTTACCTGCTCGGTGTAGTTGGTTTTGCACAGAGTGGCCCGGATCCTCCTCTTCTCGGGTCCCTCTTCTGTGCTCCTGGCCCCTCCTCCCGCTGGGTGCCCCCACAGCAAGCAGCTTGCTATGGTGGCACCCGAGTCGAGTCACAGCTGCCTGTGTACATTCAGACAAAGACCTGCGACCCAGCCCCGCCCTATCTCTCTACTGATTGGCTGATTGACTTTGACAGCAGAGGGAGCCAATTGCGCCACACTGCTGTCTCAGCCATTGAGGAAGGGAGTCCCGGACAGTTGAGACACTCCTGTAATGTCACTGGATAAAGATGGGCTCAGGTAAAATTATTAGGGGGGCTGATGCACACTGAAGGTTTTTTTATCTTAATGCATAGAATGTATTAAGATAAAAAGAAACCTTCTGTCTTTACAATCCCTTTAATTATCAATTGCCACTCACTGATAGGGTCCTTTCACACAGGCTTTCAGCCTGGCAGACTCCGTTTTGCTCAGCAGGGATCGATCCGCCGATCCCCACTGAGCAGGCAGATAACAGGTCCATCTCTGCTTACTCTGATACAGACCTGTCAGATCCCCCGCTCTCCTCTATGGGAGATCGAATGAAAACGGACCGCCTATCCCATCTCATCCTCCAGACGGATGGAAAATAGGTTTTCCATCCTTCTGGATTTCATGGACAGGATCAGATTGGATAGCGGCGGGAGTCAGCGGAGATGTTATCGCTGACATCCGCTGTTCCATAGGGATGGAGCATCCGATCAGGTCTGCCTGAAAAGACGGACAGGCGGACCTGATCGGAAAGCCATGTGAAAGGGGCCATAGAATTTTAAAATGAGTCTGAAAGCAATACATATATTATGGTCTCTCTGCAGTCAAACCTTTCTGCTAATGATAATCTTTATTTGCAGCCGCTCCCCTGCTAGCATCACCACCTCAGATCATCAGGCATTCAATTCTCTAAAGGAGCACGCTACCTAGATTCCCACATGCGAGTTTACAGTAGCGTTCACAATCCTATGAGAATTGAATGCTGCTGCTGATCTGATAGGAGGTGGAGCTCAAGTGGTAACTTAAGGTATGGGGAGTGACTGTAGATATAGATGAAGCTTTGCTCACTTGCCGCTCACCTACTGCTGTGCAGCTCGGTTCCTAACAGGCAGTACCAGTCCAGGGCCTGGGGGTTGGGGACCTCTGATCTAGTCTACTACGCTGTAAATGCAATCAGGGCAGGCCGCTTTTTTGTTTCAAGACCTCAAGCTACTATTGAAGAAACAGCAGCTTATTAAACTTACCAAGAGACACAGCGGTTGGACATGGAATGAGCCACTACAGAGATCACTTTAAAAGTTCTATTTTCAAATTACACTAAAACATGTATAACTGCGAGCACCTTGTTTACCCCCTGCCCTTTTCATTCACTTATTTGTTACTGCTGAAACTAGTGTTCCTCTCATGCAGAGCAGTGTAAAGGGGTTGCTTTAATCCTCTTCCCCATGAATGACATGCTTATCTTTCCACCTTTAAGTTCAGCGGCTGGAAACAGGTGAATCTAGACTGTGCAAGCTGCTAGATTCATACCTCACATATAGCTATGGATTCTCCCTGTGTGCCAGCACTGTTATTTGGCCTGGTGCTGTAACATGAAGCAAATCCCATGACCCCCCCTACACCCTGAGTTACTGGGCATTCTCCTGGCAGCTGAACGGAATGAAGGTGATTAAGTGATTCTGGGGAGGGAAGCAATCAAAATGAACCTGTTGTTTTGCACTGGATAAATTAGGCACATGTTTGCTTTAAATAAAGTAGCATTTCAGACTAACTGAGGGCCACACCTGGACCATAAAATGTCACCGTTCTCAAAGATGGGAAAGTGGAATGTGGCATAATGACAGCCTGCAGCATTTGCCTATGAGAGTACATTGACTCTTCATCTCCTTTCCTGACATACTGTATATTGCGCTATTTATTTCATACAATCTTTCAGCATCCATGAAAGTCCCCCAAACTAATTACAATTGATTGAATATGGATCAGGAACCTTATCAGGTGAAAGAAGAAATTACCTACTGACAGTCTGAGAGGTCAATATGGAGCAGCTGACATCTTTCAGCATTCAGAGGATGTTTGGAGCTCAGCGGCAGAATACTAGCAAATGGCAGGGCGCCTCTTGAACTTTACTGGACGTGAATACAAACACCACGTATCATTGCGGGCTTTACATCGCAAATGATCCTCAAGATTATTAATCATTAGAAAGGAACAAATCCCCAATGATTACTGTTATGCGTTCATCGCACGCTGATCTGTGCAATATAAATTGAACATTTGCTGAGGAAAACAGTGCATTTGTACTTATGTATTTGAAGTCTCATTTAATATGGCACTGAAAATGTTAATTTCCCCCCTCTTATTGCATCTTACCTTCTATCGCAAGCATGGCTCGCAACTCTCTATTCAGTAGCTCAAATCGTCTCTCTAGGTCATGTTCTTTTTCCCTATAGGCAAGTAGAGTGAGAAGAAAAAACACTAAGTTCATCAATATGTTAATTACTAAATCATTAAACACTTAAAGGGACCTTTAGTGAACATTGATTTAGGGAACTCATAACTGACTTTTCTCTAATGCATTAAGCCACTTCACACAAATGATACACAAACCAAGAGGAGCCTCTGCATTGGCTCCAGTAAATATGGCGTCGTTATAGAATTATTACATTCCAACTACCATATTAGAAGTCAATATTATTTAAACATTCCTAATGAGCCAGTGAGGTTGAATTAGTAAAGCAGAGAATTTTCACTTCACAAAAAGGAATTTTCTCTTAGCTAAGTGAATGAGGTGTAGAGAAGTGAAAACTCATGTTGCAAAGAATTCCTAATTACATGTAAGGAAAATGATTAAAAAAAAAAAATATATGTTTTTTTTCCCTGAACAAAATTGGATGATTTAGGTCAGTACAGCTTTACCTCATTTACTAAGCTAAGTGATCTTTCACTTAGCTTATTGAAGAAGGTGAAGCTATGACGTTGAATCATTATCATGAGCAAACGTTAAAAGTATTTTTTCCTCATTAATGGGTAACCAAAGTGAACACAGCTTCATCTCATTCACTATGCAAGTGAATGCTCTACTGCTTTGGTAAATCAATCCTACTGAGTAATTTTGGAGCATACAAAAAAAAAAAAAAAAAAAAAAAAAAAAAAGACTGTTATATATATACATATTTATTATAGTGGCTTTAACATATATCCATATATTGAGAATGCGAACGTCACACCTGCAGAAAAAATAACATATTTTGGAGAAGTATGTCATATGATTCATATTAATGTCTTTCCATGATGCAAGTTATAGTCAGCGGCAAACCGTTTAGGACGGTGAAAAAAAAGAGTGCTTACTTTTTCAGTAAAAATGGAAGAATTAACTTTGTGTCTTAAAAAGATGTGTAACTTTTACTTCATTGACATTTTCTAAGTGTCATGTCTAGAGGGGAAAGAACTAAGGATCCCCAAACAGGCCACAGATTGCACACATGCTTGCATGTACATGCATTCAAGCCAATGCCCTGGCCAGCTGGTAGGTCCTGAATCTCAATCCTTTTCAGTCCTTGCTCTTGTATTTTTCCTGCTGCAGCGAATGCAAATTAAAAAGAGGGTACACTGATATATTACATAACCCCCGTATTAATGTTTGCTTAATCTGTGAATCATGATCTGTAATGATATTACAGGTCAACATAGAGCCCATAACATTTATAAAAGCATAAGACTATGAGGTAATGTGTCTATTTGACCATGAAAGTCCTCTGTGACCTATCTTCTATCATTCTACTTTACAGCTTAGGGTATTGATCTACCTATTGAGCTCTCTCCACATATGCATACATTCATTTACAATGCAAAGTAAATAATCTTTAATCATTTCTCCAAATTTCGCTTTCACCTGCTGTTAATCCCCCCCTTCGAGGGTCAACCTCACGCTTCCCAAACATGTCCTAACTTAGCTTGCAGGAAAGTTACTAAATCACCAATGGTTATTAGTAGCTTGTGATAATCCAGCTCCGGAGTGTCTAACCGAACAGGAAATAACT
The DNA here is from genome assembly GCF_965119305.1 of Pelophylax lessonae. NCBI lineage: Eukaryota > Metazoa > Chordata > Amphibia > Anura > Ranidae > Pelophylax > Pelophylax lessonae. Next base: position 577,791,886 of record NC_138770.1, on the reverse strand, counting down.
AGTAACAATGAAAGGTGGAACTGACGTTGTCGGAGTGAGTTTAGTTTCCCAGAGATACACAGGTAGAGTGACGGGTGCAGTGACAGAATCCTCAACCTACTTACGCTTTTTGGTGTCACTCAAAGTATAAATTCAAAGGGCCAAACAACGTCTGTCTGGCGCCAACATCACTGGAGGGCAGAAAGCCTCCCAGGTAGACATCAGTTATGCTGGGGTGCTGAAACTGCTCTGCATATGGGATAAGCTGCATTGTTTCATGAAAAAGACATGAACAATATACTTACAGGAGGGAAAGCTGGTTCATTCTCCGAATCAGGGCATTTTTCTTGTTCACAAGCATGAACCATTCCTGCATCAGTGTCTCCTCTTCCTCTGTGTACAGACCTGAAATAATACATAACAATGTAAGTAATTATTACCCTTAGGCCTGCAAGGTTTGCACATTTTAAAATGCCCCTGTACTTTACTAATCAGTATAAAACATATTAATGTGATAGAGGAGGGGAGAGAGACTCTTTACTGGTTCCTCAATGGTGCAGGTTTTGAAGGATGTGTTTACGGACTACTGTAGTCCTATGAGCTTTCACGTGGCTTACCATGGTAACCTTAGGATGTTAGCTTGTGATGGAAGCAGCCATTTATGGATCATGTACTAGCTTTGCTCCAGTGATACTTTACCTATTAGGCTTTACATCAGAGAAGATGCTACCAGAGAACTAGTATGTGGGCATTTAAGTCAGGGCATTTCTCACTCTATCAAAGTCTTCTGACAAGAGTGTTTTGTTTAACATCCCTTTTCTAACACTTCAAACAGTAAAATCTTAAACAATGGAAACATGCATTCTTTGTGATTTATTTACTGTCCTAGGACTTTGCAGCAGATATACTGCTCAAAAAGTTTATCTATACAATAAATAAATAAACTACAAATTAGTCACACTGTTCAGGTCTGAATTGCTAATGAGATAAAGCTTCAACACCAAAAGATATAACGGCTTGCACTGGGTCACATTCATAAAAATTGCATGAAGGAAGAACTGTCTGTGTTGCCCACAACCGCCATCAATCACAAACTTTTTTTTTTTATTCTTTATTTAAGGTTGATACAATGACCATGTGACAATACATAGGGTTGATTGAAAATATCGTACAGGTACAAACATAGGATGCATCTCCAAAGAGTGCTAGCAAAATGTAAGAAATCATTTGGTGGCAACAAGCCTATTCATGCCTCAATTACACAGCAATGGAAGAAAGGGTAGAAAAAGCAAAGGTGGGGGATGGGGGACTAGAGCACTTCAGGCAGTTATTGGCATGGCAGGCATGGATACAGAGTTTCCATCTTTGCCACATTTTATATATATTTTTTCAGTTATGAGATATCAGGAGCAGCTGGAAATTAGCTATACTGCAAAGTTTTAGGGCACTGCTGTTTGGTAGGTATTTCTTTGTTCTTTAAAGGGTGGTTTTAGTTATATTATAAGCAGTTAGTGATAAAGTTACTTTATGTTAACCTGACAGCTAAAAGGAAGCATGAGATGCTTTAGTGCCCTGTTTTATCGTTCAGAGCAATACGGTGGGACTCAATATGCAACACCTGTTTCAAGCCTCAAAATCTCAACCCCATATCTCAAAATCTAACATCACCCCTGATGCCTAACTGCAATGCCCTAAGCCTCTCAAATCAATAAACAGGGGTGCACTTGGGGAAGGGGTGGATGAAGAAGAGCTTCATCTCGAAAGCAGATGCTACTCAGCAGCTTCTAGATCAGTGGTTCTCAACTCCGGTCCTCAGGACCCACTAACAGGCCAGGTTTGCAAGATAACTAAATTACATCACAGGTGATCTCATTTGCTGCTCAGTGATTGCAGTATTCTAATCTGCATCTCCCCAAGGTAATACTTAAAATTTGGCCTGTTAGTGGGTCTCGAGGACCGGCGTTGAGAACCACTGTTCTAGAGGATAAAACAAGGCTGCTCGCTATTAAGTGTTAGGTCACTTTAAGCATCTTTTACCTATAAAGCGTATTTACACTTTTGCAGTCAAATTTGAAAATGTTATACCTTTTAGATGCTTCTTAGCATAAGGTGTCATGGCTGACTGCAAGCATTCCTCAAAAGGTTAAGAGCGAGTCTGTCCCAAAAAAAAAGGTTGAGAACAGGAGGAGCTCCCTCTCATTAACATACAATGAAAAAGTCCAGCTTCTACATTTTTAACCCTCTGTTAGGCAAAAAAAAAAAAAAGAAATATGCTATGTGAAAAGGAAAATTGTAACAAATATAAGGTAAGGGTTATCCCAATTTGGCCAGATAAGTGGAAATAAATTTCAAACTGGTCTGAGACATAGAATGCTGTGCAGACACATGGGTATCTTTCGAATCCAGAGTGTCTGTCATTTTCAGGTTTTTGTGCGTGAATATGTAATATGCACTTGTTGTTACTTGATTATGCTTCAGCAGAGCACAGAGTACATACCAATGCCACCCTAAGTCCCATCCTTACTTCTGGGACACAAATGTAGCCCCAGCTGGTTGACGACATCACTCAAAAATGTGTGAATCAGGTAGAGAGTGTCACATGATACTATAGAAACATAGGGGCTGATTTATCAAAGACAGACTGTTCATTTTGCAAGGGCAGTTGAACTTTGAAAGGTAAATTTCCCCCAGAGCTTAGAAAAATAGGGTGAAGTTCTGCTGAATTTCATAATCCAATCATGTGCAAGCATAAATGCTTTTTTTTTTTTTTAATTTTTCTTGAACATGATTGGGTATTCTTTGCAAAATAAAATTTTACCAAATTCACTGAACTCTGGGGAAAATTCCTTGCAAACTGAACAGCCCATTTGCCTTTAAATCAACCCTGTAGACTTTTGTCTTAACCTAGAGAAGTTGGCTGGAAAAACTGGTGACCATCTTCTATGGCCCCTTTATATATAGAACTATATACAGTATCTACAGGCTTATAGAACACAGAGCAAATAGATAAGCCTAATATACTTGAAGAAGGATTCCAAAACAAAAAGTAAACATTGATGCTAACACTGAAAATCTCGAGTGTGCAAACAACTAAATAGGAGATTCTTACAGCAGAGGTAGAGGATGTAATATTCTGTAGGACACTTAATTTATATGTTCAGTGTTGTAGACACAATCCTTTGTATACAGATATCCAGACAATTTTCCTCTGCAGCGTTTTATCTGCATCATCAGTACCAGCGTATGTGCAGCCTATAAATATAAAGCAATACCGCTTTCTTGCTTTACTCCCTCGGTATTCCAAAGCTGGGGGGGAAAGGCATGAAATCCTGCCTGATAATGTTTTGTCAATAACTAATAACAGATAAGAAAAGGCTCTCAATACTAGACAAACAGATGGCTTCCCTGGACAATACTTGATTTAACAAGCTATTTGCTATATACTTAGGCTCTGGGGTTAATCAAAATGTATAATCTGTCATCTATGAAAATGTTCTTCAGTAAAACCCCAGATGAAGGATGGCGGACTTAATGAATGTTAAAACACCCGGTTAGATCTCTTTGTAAATATGGGATAAATCGGAAAAGACTGGACTAAAGCAAGTCACTGATGTTTGGTTAGGACTCCAGGAAAATGTGGACTTATGGCCTGAGTAAATATAAGCTAAAAGAAGGATGAAAATAAAATAAGTGATCAGTATGTTGAACAAGAGGGATATTGGATGACAACACATTTCCTGCAAGCGGACCCTTTCCCACCTCTAAGAAATACTAACTGCTGTCAAATCAATATGATATTCAATATTACTTGCTTTAGGATACTATTGAACATATAAATTCTTATGCATAATAAAGCCCCTCCCTTCTCAGCATGACAAAGATGGGTAAGGGAACAAGGACAGCATGACTCCCTACCCCGAAAAAATTAAAGCGGGGCTGGCAGACACAAAAGCAAGGGATTTGATATAATGTACATCCTACAGATCTAATCAGCTTTGCTCATAGAAGCAAACTTTTTGTTTAGACTACTATTCTTTAAGGGACCAGCAGATAATAAAAATGGATCCAGTCATCTTATAGGAAACTTCTGTGGAGGACCAAAAGGACCTTCACAAGAGAGAAAACGATAAAGACAACCAATACATAGTTTAAATAGTTAGAAAGACTGAAAAAGGACACGCCTTCATCTAGTTTAAACAATAAAGGAAACCTCCATAAACAGAATCCTACACACACAGGTAAATCCAGAGAGAAAAAAAAACCCCTCTAAAGCATGGTCCAATTTGTTCCAGCAGGGGCAAAAAATTCCTTCCTGATCCTGTAAGGCAAATGGATATTCCCTGGATTAACAATCTCTGGTGTGGTGTTATTACCTATAAATGTTAATATTCAGCTAAATTCTATACATTTAAGAATGCATTCAGCTCTTTTTTTTAAAAAACAATCAATTCTGCTGGCCAAAACTTGAGGGAGTTTAATCCACATTTTCACAGCTCTTACTGTAAAGAAGCCATTACGTGTACATGGAGGTTAAACCTCTTTTCTTCCAAAAGTAAAAGGTGCCTCCTTATCCTTTGTAATGACCTGAAAGTTAATAACTCTGCAACAAAATTACTACATGGACCACGTTTTTATACATGGTAATCAAATTCCCCCTTAATCGCCTCCACCCAAGGGAATGAAATAGGTTCAGCTAATCTTTCCCTATAGCTGAGGTCCATTTCTCAGTTTGGTCACCCTTCTCTGACTTTCCCCAATTAACTGGTGCCCAAAACTGCATAGTGTGATAAACAAGTGTGGCAACTGCAGGTTTAATACTACCCAAATGCACAGGGAGTCAGTTTCTTCCTATCTACATTTTAGTAAAGCTCTAGTTGTTATATGGTTATCTGTGTATTTATTTATTTTTTTTAAATACAGATCCCCAAAATGCTGCATATGTGGCCCAAATGATCAAAATATGACTGAACCAACAGATATTTATCCTGCAAAGCCTAACTATAGTTATGCCAAGGGAATGTGGATATGGTCACTTGACTCTGGCTGGATACAAGTTTTACTTGAACTATTCAAAATTAATCAACTTAAATAGGAGAACAGGATTCAAAGCCAAAGCCAAAGCCAAAGAATTGAAATTAAAACAAATGAAAAAAAACAAAAAACAAATGAAAAAACAAAACTGTGCTGTAGATTTAGACTTTGCTTTAACTGCCTGGGACCAACCCACATGTTTACTTCATTCATTGACAATACCTTGCCCAATAGATTATTGCAATTTCCCCAACTGTGCTGTTTTGCTGAATAAATTAGAACAGTGTAATAAAACAGAACAGGTAAGCAAAATTCTCTGCATAATAATGTAAATAGTGAACCCGACCTAACTGAAAGACAAGGAGAATATGACACGATATTCAACTGGTAAAAAAAAAAAAACTGTAGGGAATATTTACTTGTGTAGAAACCACTACTAAAAACAGGTCCCTAGAGTAGTGCTATGATTTGATGTCCTCATTAACACCCTGTAGATGGTACAGAGGAAGAGGGTCACCATACCATTTACTGGTGACATTTACTGAAAGGACGTGAAGGACAAACAATACCCTCTACACAATGGAGCAAAGCCAAGAACAAATCTGAAATTCTCTATACAAATTATTTAAATCAGTTCAACAATGGAATCTGTCTGTTCTTAGTGCTTTAACAGCAATAGACACAAGTGCAAAAGAAGTTGAAGAAATTTCCTGCAGGACGCAAGTGTGATTTAGTTGTTGTTAGAAAGTACATATTAGTTACTCCATAATGCAAAATTGCTATAGCTAGCATAGATACTGTATACTCTTTGGAGAAGAACAGAAATGTTTATAGAAACATGAGTACGTTCTTAAAGATTTAAAAGTTATAGAACATGGAACTAGCTCTTCTCTTTCATCAAATGCTATCCATAGAATGTGAAAATATTCATACATTTCCTTTTGGTTAAGCATGCAATCAAATGTGATATAGGCCAACACATGCACAAAAATTGGATGAAGAAGCATACCTGTAAAAAACTTTCCATAACTTGCATTATAATAGGTTAACAGAATACTGCCTTTATTTTTTTGGGTACCAAGCTTGTTTTTAAAATCAAAACTTTAGTTTTGGGTAATGTGTAAAAGGTTAAAAAAAACCCCATTAATATCTGACTCTAGTAAAAGCAATTAGGGAAGTTTTAAAGTCTCCAGGAAACATGAATGCCATGCTAAATCAGCCCGCTCTATTTAAAATGTAAACACCTTTGCAGCTAGATTAAACAATTAAGAGCTGTACAATTTATTGGGCCACAAAATGGTAAGGCTGTATTAGGTTCAGAGAAAGTTATTGCTTGAACCAGCTTGATCGGGTGCAATTGGGAAAGTAAATGTAGCACTGGTCAGATGGATTCAGCTAACAGATTAAAAAACTGCACAGGAAGAATTTCAGAATAGAGAAACTCAGTTGGTAGGTTGGGTCTCATTAGTCAGATTAAGTACAAAAAGTGCTCCCCTTAGGAATGGGCACTCACCAGAAAATCAATGATCATTCGCCTGTAAGCATAGGTTGCTTGCACCCTTGATAACCACGAACAGGAACGCTCCTATCGGATGACCACTGCTACCTGGACGTAGGCATGCTGTCTCCTTGGCAACCCAAGTCGTCACGGCCGGAATCCAGAACTCGCCGCGGACAAGCTGTGGGAGGGTCCAACAGCAGCAGTGAGCTGGCCAGAACGCCATGGTTGCCATTTTATGAATATACTGTCTTGTCTTTTACATCTTGATGTAAGCAGATTGGATTAGGGGGGTCACTTTGGTGTTTGTATATTTGAGTTATGGAATAAAACTGGAAAACAGTATTACACTATTGTAATGAAGAGAATGTGACCAGCGCTACGGACTATATGTTTGGGAAAGTGATAACAAAATTACAGGTGTAAGCTGCCCCAATCAAACCTTAAGTGTAAGGTGCAAGTGTTGAAAAGAATGTGAAGATTGGTGATGGCGCTACAAAGTAGCGCCATCACCAATCTTCACATTCTTTATTACACTATTGTGCCTCCTATCCTATCTTTATTGGTACGGTCCGGTCTCTGAGGAACACCAGGTAGCAGTGGTCATCCGATAGGAGCGTTCCTGTTCGTGGTTATCAAGGGTGCAAGCAACCTATGCTTACAGGCGAATGATCATTGATTTTCTGGTGAGTGCCCATTCCTAAGGGGAGCACTTATGGTGTGGTGAAGGCGAACGCCAGATTTGTGTGTGGAGCACTGGGAGTACCAACGTTTATTGTGGAAACTTGTTTTTGCCAGCAAAAGACTGAATTTCCATAGACTCATTCATTGTATGAGGACGTTTTATGATTAACAATATGCATGTACATATTGAGCGCTGCTGAATGTGATTGGTGCTAAACAATTTTACTTTTAGTATTTATTGCATTTTATTGAGACTTCTTAATTTTTACAGTGGCTGCTATCAGTGAATTTTATGATGTTTTAAAGTGATTTTAATATTTTAATCTTTTATGGAATATCTCTGATATCACAAGCGCTGGGCGAGTGTTTGAAGTTTTCCCTCAACCACTTTTTCTAAGTACAAAAAGGCTGATTGTTTTTTTTTCCTTTACAAAAGCTATCCATTAAAACAATCAAATCCTCTGCATGTCAATGTATTTATATTACATAGATTGAGACCTAATTGGTGACTGTTGCTTGTTCCAACGCAGATCCCAACCCTGGTTACTCAAGTAACATCCACAAAATCCTAGGGCTAGGTTCACACTGGATTGCGGAGTGGATTGTAGCAGAAGGTCCGGTGTGTCCCGTTCACCGTTTCAGGTCCGAATTCTGTCCGATTTCGGACATGAAATGGACCGGAAGGCGCACATGAATTTCCTGAAAACTGCTCCGCAGCTGTCCCGGAGCTGTGTGACATGCGAATTGGATGCGGGTAAAATTCACACCAGAGTGAACCTAGGCTTAGTGTTTGGCCTACTATAATAACATGATCAATCCCAGCGGGGTAAAATGAAAGAATCGGCATCCCTTTACAACTCTTGGCCAGTATATATCTAAAGATGAATGACCTACTTACTGCAGTGAACCCTAGGACAGTGCTGGAGATGCCCAAAAGTTTAACATACTTTATGAAAAGAGAGGACAGTAACCACTGTGCTGTTGACTTGATTGCAAGAAAGAGGAAATTTTGCAATCTCTCAGAGTGAAAAAAGTAGCAGACAATACAGACTGGGATTTATTTTTATTGCAGCAGGGAAGCAATAGAATCAAGCCTAAAACTAAATTTTTAATTCTAATTGGAATAAGCCTTCAATTATCTGAAACTGTTAGACATCACTGCTATGTCAGAAACTACTGCAATGTTAGAAGTGACTGTCAGAAACCATGATGTGTAAAAAGAAATAATCAGTAGTTCAATATTACAAGAAGTTTGAGTCATGGTCAGGACAAGATTATGGGATTTGATTTATCAATGGAAAACATTGACCTATCCCATTGCTTGGGATCAGTTTTACATATTCCCATTTATCATACAATAAATTCAGGTAATTCTTTAATATCTTACAGAGTTTATAATCATGTTATATGCTCTGGCATCTAACTAACTCTAAACACCATACAGCAGATAATAATGGAATAGGCAGTAACATAACTAACTCTGCTAAAGTTGAAAGAAAGCTGCCATTGCTGACATACTTAGGAAATTGCTACTTGTCTGTCTATCTCTGACTTTAAAACTTTGAGACATCGACCTTCTGATAATAAAGGTCAGAACTTGGAATCTGCATACTTGAAATCTACCAAATATTTAACTTTGAAGACATTTAGATCAGCAAGACAGCTAGGTTACCCTACTTTCAGAACAGTACTTACTACAGGGTTTCTAGATTTTAGGCATAGCGTTCCAGTTTAAATCAGAAAAAGCAAATCTCACACACTCTGGATAACATGTACTACATGAGCACTGGTATAAAGTTGCTCTCTGGAGACATGACAGAAAAAATATTCCATGAATTTAATTAAAGGTCAAATACACCCCGACCAAAAACATAATTCAGAAAAATCTAATTTCTTATCATTCAAAATCCATGTAGACAGGGACCTAAGGGGGGGATAAAACATTTAAAAACACTCTTATCTGTGTGGAATCATCATTTATGGAAACAACTTTGCCCCTAGAGATTGAAAGACAAAGTCTAACCGCTTGCCGACCGCCCCACGCAGATTTACTGCGGTAGGGTGGTTTGGCTGCGCATAATCATGTAGATCTACATGATTATGTGCACGCAGTTTTGGCGGTGGAGTCACACCGGGTAATTAGACACAGCGGGAGGCAGACCGAAGGAGCAGCGTGCTTAGTCCCCGCCCGCCTCCCACGATCTTCAGCAAAACTGACAGGAGAGCCGTCTGGTATGTAAACAATGTAAGACGGCTCTCCTGTCAGAGAGACAGGGAAAGAATCATGTGATTCAGCTAAGCTGAATCACCGATCTCTCTGTGCCTCTGTTCAATCCATCCCCAAAACAGTTCGTAAGCACATCTAGGGAACACATTTAATCCCTTGATCACCCCCAGTGTTAACCCCTTCCCTGCCAGTGAAATTTATACAGTAACCGTACATATTATTTAGTACTGATCACTGTACTAATGTCACTGGTCCCCAAAAAGTGTCACTTAGTGTCAGATTTGTACGCTACAATGTCGCAGTCCCGATAAAAATCGCTGAGCGCCGCCATTACTAATAAAAAAATAAAAAGTCCATAAATCTATCCCGTAGTTATATGCTTTTGGGATTTTTTTTAACCAAAAATATGAAGCAGAATACAATTTGGCCTAAACTGATAAAAAATTTAGATTTTTAAAAATGATTTTATTGGGAATGTTTTATAGCAGAAAGTAGAAAATATTGGTGTTTTTTTCAAAATTGTTTCTAGTGCAAAAACGAAAAACCGCAGAGGTGATCAAATACCACCAAAAGAAAGCTCTATTTGTAGGAAAAAAAGGACATCAATTGTATTTGGGTACGGCGTCGCACAACAGCGCAAATGTCAGTTAAAGCAACGCAGTGCCGAATTGCAAAAATGGCCTGGTCATTAAGGGTATAAAACCTTCCGGGGCTGAAGTGGTTAATGCCAAGTGTCTTAAAACTCATACCAGCTGTGCCATCACTTTTAAGGAATGTGCTATGTACTTAGTTTTCAACAAACTAAAAATGAACTGTGATGGTAATATCTAGCTAAACTGACCATAAGCTTGCTGAAGCTCATACAGTATAATATGACAAAGTACTACCGCACTGGATGCATGTCATTTCTCCTGTGTCTGTTTTTTAGTGAATTCAGTCCTATTAATTAAATCTTTCTACCTAGCTATTAAAAAGCATAAAGTGTGTATTTTATAGGCATACAATATACAAATATATACATTACATACATACACACAGTATATATGAAATAATGGGCAGGGTTTTATTTCCTACCCCAAATGTTCTCTCTGCTAATGTAATGAGGGGAGAGAAAATAAAAAGGAAAAAAAAAAAAACACAAGATGAACATTGTTCACCCCGATTAAGTAAGAGCTCATTAAAGAGCTGTCAGTAACTCGCTTTGAATATGCATGAAGCATATAATCAGATCGCGTACCGTCACTAGAGGAGAATACGGTAAGTACAAAGGATTGATTTAATTACTTGGAGTAGGCTATAGTGCTAAACCCGTCTTGTAACTAAAAAATAAAAAGCAGGCTGCATTCTGGCTGTTTAGTAAAAGAATAGAGAAGAAAAGCCAATTTTGTCTATCCACAAAACGGAATAAGTGGAGTAAAGATTTAAAAATGTTATTTATTTTAGCCTTCTGGGACTTATGATAATTTAACAATAAACTGTTAACTATCGTCTGAAAAAGACCACTATATTTTAAGACGTAACTGTAATCTACAACGCCAGGAAGCCTATAGTTTTGAAATGTGTCATTGTTCATTGTAGAAATTGTACTTTAATTCCAAAAGAAACTTTGAATTTACAGGACTAACTCAGCAAAAATACAGTAAACCATAATGAAGGGGTCTATTTATAAATGGTTTTACTCAGGATTTACATGGCATTTACCAAATATACACACATTTTTTAAATCAATTTGAAAATGGTGTGAATCTTGGGTGAAAGCATTATAAACCCCAAAGTGTACATCTGTCTGGTTTAAACATTTTAACTTTTCATGTACTTTTTTATATGGCTATCTGTTCCAGTTTTCCCAGTATTGATCCTGAAAATACTGCAAAAGGTTAAGCTACTCAAGTGATGCAAAACTTGGTCACTGAGCAATCCAGTGTCTAACATCCATCATTAACTGTGATATATTGAAAGTCTATGCACAAACTACAAGGGATTGGTATAGTACAGTTAATTGTCGAAACTAAACTTAAGACTGCTCTCACTTAATAGAAAAAAACCCGTGTGCATTATACAAATACACTGCTAAAAATACAAGACATTAAATTACTGCATTTTTTATCACTATAAAATTGGTAATTTTCCTCAGTAAGGTCATGAATATTGATTTGTTTTTCTTATGAGCGATACCCTTTTATTATTAGTCAATTGATATCATGCTCTCTGTATAGCAGAAATATATTGCATGTGCTATTCTCTGAAATAGAAGACAGTAAATATCCACCCTCTCACACTGCCCTTGTTGCCTAACTTTAGAACCGGTCTCCCAAAGGGTAAAGTGGTGACATAAGGTCAGAAGAAGGAACTAATCTGCAGTGGAGCCTAGGAGAATGGCACTCCCAGAAGTATCAGTTTTCCCCCAGATTCTAGGGGACAAGTTCTATTGATCAGAGCTTTGCTTGGCTGGGCAGAAATTAGGTAAAGTATTTATAAACTTCTATAGAGGTAACAGTAATTTTAGCATAGTTGCAACCGTTTTACCAAGTATGTGCAATATCTTACAATACCTGAAAATTGTATCTTGTGCTGTGAATACCTAATTGATGAAAGCCCATGTTTAATTCAATGCTCAAAATGAACAACTTGCATTAACATCCCTCTACCTCCTCACTGGGGCTAGTGAGGTTCAGGGCCACTTCTGTCTTTTCGAGGAAGCACCGTTGAGCATTTCAGTTTTCATGTTTGCTGGCCAGACTGGGGTGACCACTAGATCTAGATTATCCAGCCCATCACCCAACCCAGCAGTTGATTGTAGATCTCGCAGGAAAAAAAACAGGGGGAAAAAGCCATTTAAAAGAAAAAAAAATGGCCAGGACCCGAGATCTCGGCAGGGAACTAGGTCCTTATTCCTGACTAGGCAGAAAAAAAACTGAAGATCTGTAGCAGAGAGGGTACCACCTGGGACTGCCCATAGGCATAGCCAAATCTTTTTTTCTGCCTAGTATCTTACTCCTGTAGGGGGCAATATAACCTTATGGTTCTGAATAATAGAGAGCGGTGTCCATCAATGAACGAAAGCAAAAAAGTGTTTACTCGAAGGTCCCTGAATATATGGCCACAGCTTGTGATTGGATGAAAGGAAGTTTAATCCTCAATTGCATAACAGTTATTTTACTGTCAGAGCAGTGAAAATGTAGAACTGCTTTCCTCGAGTAGTCTTATCAGCTGAGTGTGGATAAGTTAAAAAAACATTTAGATGTCTTCCTGCGATTGAGTATAATATAATATACAGGTTAGGGGAATTATTATAGACTTAGTCTCATACAGGTTGAACAGGATGAACTTATGTCTTTTTCTTCTGCAATCTTTTGTAATTTTTGTTTTCAAGAAAAAGGGAGAACAGAAATGTTCTCTGCACAGGTGTTAAGAACTGCAACATATGCATACATCAGTTGTCATAAAAAAACTAGGCTCTAAAAGGCAAGCCCTGACATATTTCAGATCAAGGTCAGACATCCCAATAAGAGTTCCCCAAACTGAGGCTAGTAAAATATCAAGATTCTAAAGTTAAATTAAGAATAAAAAAAGAAAAGAAAAGAAAAAAAAAGGGATAAAGAGCAGGAAAAAAGAGGAGCGTGGGAGTTGGGAGATGAAAAGAAAAAAATGTGGGAAAGGATGACAAGGGGAATAGGGATTCCCCCTTGTGGTTTAGATCCAAACATTCTACGAGTGTTTATAAATAGCCAATGGTAGTCAGGCTAAAGGTAGGTAGAGTATAGTGGAGCAAGGGTTCCCAAAATATGAGAAATCCTGACTGGGAATCAGTAAGAATGCTGGAAAGATTTTTGTTGACAAGTAACTAGACAAGGCCAAACTTTAGGCAAAAAGAAAATCCAATTCAGGTAGAACCACAAGAAATGGAAAAAAATTGACCTTTCTGACCACAGACTTTTAAACACATGTTATCATATGATGAGACAGTATTAGCTCTCTGTCCCGGTACCCAACACCGATGCAATAGAACCTTGTGAGCAGAGTCTAAGATGTTGGTATTAAATAGCATTTAGCTATTCTGGAGCAGGCTTTGCTTCAATCATCTAAAGCTATTGAGTGGTTAAGATCGTGTTCTCAGAGTTTTACATATGAGGGGAGAAAATGTGAGGAGCAAGAATTCATGACCAAATATAAGATGGATATTAATTTGGACAGCCTGGGGTGTAAAGACAAACATGCTCAAAAACGAATTTGGTCTACTGAAAACTAGTGAGGACATACAGTGTCTAAGCTGTAAACATTGGTAATACTCCTCCAATTGGAGAACGTTCCAATGTTCCTGTAAATCAGACCATGAATGAAATTGATCTAAGACAAGAAAGTGGTGGATATGCAAGAACCCATGAGTCCTCTACCAAGAGAAGGGTGTAGGGTTTTCCATGCCCAGAGGAAAAATGTTTTTGGTTATCAGTAAGAGCAGTAGGAAGGAATTTACCGAAGTAGCAAACCAAGTCCTATAGTGTTAGCTATGGAGCATCAGGGGGTTTAAGAAAGAGGGCATGAGGAGTGAGGAAGCCAGAGTATGGTGGAAATGGAGACTATATAAAAATTTGAGACTTTGAAGAGAACCCCCAAGGGAACATATTGAGAGGTATGAAGTAGAGCTGATAGATTTAGGTGCCCTTGTAATATTTTTTCAAATTAAGAATGCAAAAGTCCCCCTTGTTGCTTAAGAATATAAAGGGAGGCATGGACTGATCAAGGTGGCTTATGAACATAATTGTTAGGAGAATACCTGTAATGAGTGGAGACTAATGGCCGACAAAGTCAGGCAAGCTCAGTTCTCAGGTCTGCGAATAAGTCTGAATTACTGGACCAATAATCTGTGTTGGGATCACAAGTCAAGTTCGGTGCAGTAGAGAGTTCGTAATCGGGGTCACAAGCCAAGGTCGATGCAGGAGAAGAGTTTTGCAGTCAGGGTCACAAGCCAAAGTCGTTTTCCAACATCAATAGAAGTAGCTCAAGTAGTATGCAGGATCAGACCACAATAAGCTGGCGACAGGAAGTGCAGACACAAGGCCTATATAGGAAGTTCATGGGAGGAGCAAGGAGTTCAAGGTTCAATAGCAATCAAGACACAAGGCAGGGTTGTCCAATAGATCAGGCAGGATTGTCCAATAGATCAGGCAGGGAGCTGTCCAGCATCCCAGATATCTCAGTTAGAAGAATCAATGGCAGACACAGAAAAGGTCCCAGGTTTGAGCTCAGGTCCTGACCATGATGCATCAATGAAGCAATTCGAAGAAAGTGTGGTTAATTCTGTCTTCCCACAGTCTCTTTTGGTATGTAGTAATTTAAATCAGGTGGTGCTGTAGGGTAGGCTTGTTTGCCTCCCAAAAGGTCACACAAGAATATACAGAATAGCTTTTCTGAGAAAATCTTGCTAATGTGATTTTGAATCTGCAAGGAAGTGTCTCGAGTAGAAACTAAGGAATCATTTAACATCCATTTAAAGCAGGGACTATCATGTAAAGAAAGCAGAACATTCAAAGGAGGGGATTATGGTCAGACCCAGCAGTAGGATACAAATCAGCTTTATGATAGAAAGGTAAAAGATGTACTGGTATAAAAATATAGACAATCCTGCCAAAGCTTTGTTGAGAGGGCCTTAATTATGTAACTATATAAATTATATTTAATAATTAATTATATATATATATATATATATATATATATATATATATATATTTTAATTCTATTATAATAATTGCATTTTTTGAGGAGTTTTTGTGGGGGAACTCAAGAGGCCTGCATAGAACTGTGACCGCACTGGTACTAAATACCTTTGGGATGAACCAAAATGCAAACTTCAAGCTAGGTGGTCTCATGCACAAACCATAATCTGACCTCACAAATGCTCTTTTGCCTGAATGGGTAAAGCTCCAATAGACACACTCCAAAATCTTGCAGAAAACCTTAACACAAGAGTAAAGGCTGTTATAGCTGCAAAGGAGAGACCAACTCCATATAAATGCCCATTGTTTCAGAATGGGATGTGCAGCAAGCTTATATAGTAATGATGAGGGTAAGGGGTCGGGGTTTGACTAAATAATATATGCCATTTGGATGAATATACAGTGCAAAGCATTCCTTGGTTCTCATTATTTCACAGTGATTAAAGGTTATATTCTAAGTCCTTTCACAACATTTTATTAAATCTGATGGGTATGTTCTTATAGATTGAATATTTACCCATATTCCAAGAAACAATCTCTTGTAGCCATCAAGCCATGCGGATTATGTTGTGTATGCCTGGTGTATTAAAATGGTTCCCTAAGCAGCCAATCTTCAGGCCTGAGAGCTGTCAAATTGGGATAGGGGGAAGAACTTGGATAAGGCTGTCCTAGCCTGGAATTTAAGTAAGTCGAAACATGCATAAATTGGGGTGGTGATGGAGCACAGGAAAAATGAACATGGGTTGTTTATAAAGCAAACTTGTTATTTTGCCTATTATGTAAGTAAACAACAAAGGCACACTTTGAGTTAAGTCCAGCGAGGTGAATGACACCTCCTGGGCTTATCTCTATTATTTATATCGGACAGCTTTATAGTACTTCTGGGAGACAGCTGTCGCTGTAGTTCTGGGATAGAGATGTTGATCCTTCTGAGCTCTGCATCTTGAACAGGAGAGTCTCTGCAGCTGCTATTCCTGCCCCTCTACGCCTCCTGCCTATTCACAGAAGCCTTTGTATTATGTAAAAAGTTACAAAATACAAAAGTTTCTCTGAATGCTCAGCACAGCAGAGGGGTGGGCATAGCTGCTCTGTGTGCCTTTCCCCTCTCTCACAGCCAGAGTGTAATTCTCGGCAGAGCTCTAAACCCGTCAAATATAGATTACCAGAGATGAGCCCAGGAGATGTCATGTAGCTCCTTGGACTTAACTCGGTGTACCTTCACGTTTTACAAAGTGGCTAAATTCCTGGAATTCAGCTTTAAATAAACATCCAGTGCCAATGTTGTGAGATTAGACAGCACAGGACAGCACAATTTATAGTTACTATTTCAACTTGAACCAGTACTTGCTTGGTTATAAATTATTCACCACTTGATTGTTTAACATTGCACCAAAAATTTTCCATGATCAGTTTTAAATGATTTAAGTGCAAAATAGCATGCAAAATCAAGTAATGATAACAAACAAGAAGAAGCTGCATAGCAGTAAAGTTTGCCTTCTTCGTTTTACTATCCAATGAACATTAAAGTGTATCTATGATCTAAATGTAAAATCATATATTATTTTTGTGGGCCTTGGCTGCTTAACAGCAGGGCCATGATTTCAGCTGGACTGTCAAGTCTCCCAGGTGAGGTTACTGAGAGGGGAGTCTCCCCACTGGCTCTGTGAGAGGATTCTCATAGGACAGTGGAGGAAACCCAATCAGTGGCTTAGTCAGGCTTGTATCTACCCCAAGGCAGATTATGCCGCAGAGGATTCTGGGAGTGGGTATAGGCTTGAAGGGAACGCATGATGCAGCGTCTTTGGCGGGAAACAGAGTGCCAGGAGAGAGAGTACGGCTGTCTCTTCTCCTGTCAGAGGAAGCGGGTGTCCCGGGTGGCGACCTGGGAATCCAAAGAGAGTGAAGCTGAGCTGCAGAGGGATCCGGTGTGCCGAGAACCAGTGGAGAGAGAGAGGGGTCTAGTTCCAGTAAAGCCTACAAAGGTCATGAGTACTGTGGACTGCCCCTGGGGGTCTGCCTGGTGTCAGAGGGGACAACTCCGGAGAAGGTTCTAGGGATCCAGGAGTCAGCTAGCGGTTAAAGGGGGTGCCTAGTCAGAGGACCTTGAAGTATTAGAGGGGGTACCTAGGTAGATGACCCTGAAGTGTGAAAGGGGGCGCCTGTAGTTTGGGCCCTGAAGAGTCAGTGTACAGTGGGAAGTGTACAAGTTAAGAGTTGCAGCAGCACAAGTATCTACACAGAGCTAGCTACCTCCGCCAGTCCAGGGCTGGAGGGAGCTGTTCAGTGACTTTTGAGCTAAAGCAGTGTCAGGAGCCAAGTGTACTACAGTTCTGGATCTTCTGAGTTAAAGTCGAGGTTCCAGCACAGTTTCAGTACTACATTATTTATAGGAGTCAGAAAGCGCTGGTCGGCATTCAGCTGGCGTCAAGACAGTGACATTGTCTTCAAATGTCCCAAAGTGTACCTAGTTGAGCCAGGAGTATCCCACTCATTCCCTTCTCCCATCCCCTAAATACAATAAAACAAACAAACCAAAGATGCCACAATGGTCATTGTCTCAGTTCTCACACCTGGGTTCTCACACCACAACTTAAATGTGTTGGAAGTGTTAACGGTACTGATGGTGGAAATCCTGCTACATTTGTATTTAATTTCAATTATTTTCAGCCTACTCCTTTTATTATGAGCGATCTGAAGCTTGTAAATTTACTATGTTAAGAATCCCATACATCTACTACCTTAAGTTGTGTGACACATATTCACTATGCCCTGTGAATAGGTACTGCTGTGTCACATATTACACAGAGCCTGCCTTCTGAGCAGAGGTGCTGAGAGGACGATTTTCAGGAGAGAGTCAATGTAGGAATCAATTTTAAAGAGTCCATCAGTGCACAAGTGCTGCCCAGAGTCTCCCAAGCAGCTGAACAGACCACCAACGCCCCCTTGCATACTCAGTTCAGCGCTGTCCAGCGCTTCAGGAACAATTAAAGTGCATTGCAAAAGTATTCTGCCCCCTTGAACTTTTCAACCTTTTGCCATATTTCAGGCTTCAAACAAAGATATAAAACTGTAATTTTTTTGTGAAGAATCAACAAGTGGGACACAATCATGAAGTGGAACGAAATTTATTGGATATTTCAAACTTTTTTAACAAATAAAAAACCAAAAAATTGGGCATGCAAAATTATTCAGCCCCCTTAAGTTAATACTTTGTAGCACCACCTTTTGCTGCGATTAAAGCTGTAAGTCGTTTGGGGTATGTCTCTATCAGTTTTGCATATCGAGAGACTGAAATTTTTGCCCATTCATCCTTGCAAAACATCTCGAGCTCAGTGAGGTTGGATGGAGAGCGTTTGTGAACAGCAGTTTTCAGTTCTTTCCACAGATTCTCGATTGGATTCAGGTCTGGACTTTGACTTGGCCATTCTAACACCTGAATATGTTTATTTGTGAACCATTCCATTGTAGATTTTGCTTTATGTTTTGGATCATTGTCTTGTTGGAAGACAAATCTCCGTCCCAGTCTCAGGTCTTTTGCAGACTCCATCAGGTTTTCTTCCAGAATGGTCCTGTATTTGGCTCCATCCACCTTCCCATCAATTTTAACCATCTTCCCTGTCCCTGCTGAAGAAAAGCAGGCCCAAACCATGATGCTGCCACCACCATGTTTGACAGTGGGGATGGTGTGTTCAGGGTGATGAGCTGTGTTGCTTTTACGCCAAACATAATGTTTTGCATTGTTGCCAAAAAGTTCGATTTTTGTTTCATCTTACCAGAGCACCTTCTTCCACATGTTTGGTGTGTCTCCCAGGTGGCTTGTGGCAAACTTTAAACCACACTTTTTATGGATATCTTTAAGAAATGGCTTTCTTCTTGCCACTCTTCCATAAAGGCCAGATTTGTGCAGTATACGACTGATTGTTGTCCTATGGACAGAGTCTCCCACCTCAGCTGTAGATCTCTGCAGTTCATCCAGAGTGATCATGGGCCTCTTGGCTGCATCTCTGATCAGTCTTCTCCTTGTATGAGCTGAAAGTTTAGAGGAACGGCCAGGTCTTCGTATATTTGCAGTGGTCTGATACTCCTTCCATTTCAATATTATCGCTTGCACAGTGCTCCTTGGGATGTTTAAAGCTTGGGAAATCTTTTTGTATCCAAATCCGGCTTTAAACTTCTCCACAGCAGAATCTCAGACCTGCCTCGTGTGTTCCTTGTTCTTCATGATGCTATCTGCGCTTTAAACGGACCTCTGAGACTATCACAGTGCAGGTGCATTTATACGGAGACTTGATTACACACAGGTGGATTCTATTTATCATTAGTCATTTAGGTCAACATTGGATCATTCAGAGATCCTCACTGAACTTCTGGAGAGAGTTTGCTGCACTGAAAGTAAAGGGGCTGAATAATTTTGCACGTACAATTTTTCCATTTTTTATTTGTTATTAAGTTTGAAATATCCAATAAATTTCGTTCCACTTCATGATTGTGTCCCACTTCTTGTTGATTCTTCCCAAAAAATTACAGTTTTATACCTTTATGTTTGAAGCCTGAAATGTGGCAAAAGGTCGCAAAGTTCAAGGGGGCCGAATACTTTCGCAAGGCACTGTATAAAAGGGGAGTATTATTTGGCAGATGACTTTCCAAGCCTCCTACCAGATTTCCAATCCACTTATGCCAAATGGGTCCAATAAACTGTCAAAAACACCAACTGTGTGTCTTCTCCTTTATTCAAATTTACTTCCCAAATATATTTACCCTATTACATGTAAAACACAAAAGAAACTCATATAGTGTAGTATTTTAAAAATAAATGGAAAACAAACATATCTATATTGTGCCTACTTGTAAATATATCAACATCAGTGCACCACTAGTGATGAAATGCTCCACATGCCACTTGTGTAGACTTTTACCAAATAATCAAATTAAAACCATTTATTTCATTACAGGTAGGTCACCAGGGCATTCCTTTTCTCAGTATAACTCATTAATGGCCATTTTAAATTTAAAGGATAAGTTCACCATATTTAGGTGTCACAACGACCTCCTGCTGCCAGCACCCCCTGCTCTGTGACAGTGGGTAGAGGACCTTCTCCCCACACCTGTTTTGCCAATTTAAAAACAGCACGGGGCTGCGCTCATATAGCCACATCATTTACAGTTTCCTGTGAATGAATGATCTACATGCACTGTAGCCCACAGTGGCAGCAGTTCTCAATGAACTGCGAGGGTGCTGGCAAGGCTCTCATAGTTCGAGTCTTTCTGCAGTAACTGTCTGCCCGTATGGGAGGTATGGGCAGAGAGCTGACAGAGTTTGCAGGATCCAGGCATTTCACCTATGATCTGCTGATTGCGGGTGCAATGCATTACAGGCTGAGGTGTTTAAAAAAGTTCTGCATTTATATTTTTTTTTTTTTTAAAGGTAAACTTATACTTTAGGTATCTTAGCACTGGGTCTGATCAGTTTGTTGCAGAAGGTGTAACATCCTGCATTGCACCTACCAAATGTAGTATTCTGCAGAACTGAAACAGGTTTGGGCAGACAATAAACTTTGCGTATATACTATATATATACAAATACACACAGCATATATACTGTATATATATATATATATATATATACACAGTAATGAACTCTTTAAAGGCAATCTTTAGGCAGCGAGCAGAGAATAAGACAGAAAATTAATCCTAGCCAGACAAGTACTAAATAAAAATATGCAGTAACCTCTATCTGGTGGTGGGCTAGACCCAGCCACCCCCAAAATGAACACAAGTTTCAACAACCCTAATGCAGAACCAAACTCCCAAATATACTCACCTCCACCTTTCAGCGATACGGCGGTTACATCCCTCGCCAGCCACGGTCATCTTTTTACAGGGTGCCGGCTTTTCAGCCTCTTGATTGGTTGGTGGGGATGATGTCATTTCGTGCATGTTCAGAGAAGTCAGGCATTCCAACACAGATGAACTGTGCCAGGAATGCAGAGTTCAGTGTACGATCAACAGAAAACTTGAAGGAGCTGCATGAAAAAACTGTTAACTGAACAGTGTTGTTATAAAATCAGGTGCAATCACTGTTCAGGTATTTGGCATCCAAGGGTCCTGCCAGCTGCTGAATACAATATCTGTCAGTGAAGATTCCTTCATTCACATTTAGAATGAATGGAGGAATCTATTGGATTTCTCTCATTCAGCCCATGTATGAATAGCTTTACTCACACACTCTTTTTGCAGTTCTCACAGACAAGCTTCATGTGCCCCAGGACAGAGAGATACCTTTGCTACAGGCCTTCTCTTAAATGTCAGGTGGAACAGTAATTAGAGGCCAGTGTGAACAAAACCTAACCTGAATCAGTAACATGTAAGTGACATAAAAGAAAGTTAAATAAAATATGGTAAGAATCAAAGAAATGTATTTCCCCTCACTGATCTCTCTCTCTCTCTATTTTCCTCTTTACCATATCTGAAGTTTAAAGGGTAATTCCACTTTCGCGGGGAAAAAAATCTGCAAATAAAGAAAAAAACAATATAGCGTATACAATTGCGACACAAATCATAATGTAATTGAATGTTATTAAAAATTGCCTTTCCTTTTTAATCTGCAGCTGCTGTAATTGTTCTGAAAATGCAATGCAATATGGCTACCTGGCGCTGTTCTGTACACAGAATGTGTACTGACCACACCCCAGAAACATAATTTCCTGCTTGTGGGATTGGCTCACCAATTTTCCCAGAAGTCTGCCTAAGATACAAGTCAGATTTCTGGCATCCCCTGCATTAAAATGTAATTTTTGGTGAGACACATCTAAAGGGATGCAGGCCCAGCAGATTTCCTCATTAGAGCCCTGCAGCTGTCACAACTGACATATAATTATGAAACCACTCCCATTTGACCCACTCAGCACAAACCGTGATTTCTTCAAAATAACAAAAGGTAGGAATCTGCAACAAAGTTTGTTAAAATCACTGCAATGTACATAGATCACCCAGAGGGGGATGTTTTTTTCTCAATAAAAGTGGAGTTACGCATTAAATTTAAAATGGCCGTACATTCATAAATTTCATTAGGAATAATCGCATGGATAATCATATTACAAGCAATAACGTTTCATATTCTATGCACTGTTACGGGAAAAAACAATCTTCTTTTGAGCATACCTGCCTTTTACCAGCGAAGTATTGTGATCTTCCACACTACTTCCTCAGAAATGTGTACAGTGGGTGAACCTTACACACTGCTTTACTAATGATGTATATAAAGAGAAAAATATGTAATGAATCAGCCTGTCTTAAACCAGCCTCTTAACCAGGGTTCTAGGAAAACCCTAGATTTCTTCCTGAAGTTGATAGGAGTTTTTTGAGCAATAGCAACAGCAGCTTGTTTTCCTACATTATTTCTTGCACCAAAGCCACCAGGAAAAGCCAGTAGCATGGGACCAGTGCTTATGTACAGCATCTCACAAAAGTGAGATACTGTACAAAAAAAAAACCCTCACATTTTTGTAAATATTTTATTATATCTTTTCATGTGACAACACTAAAGAAATGACTTTTTGCTACAATGTAAAGTAGTGAGTGTACAGCTTGTATAACAGTATAATTTTGCTGTCCCCTGAAATAACTCAACACACAGCCATTAATGTGTAAACTTCTGGCAACAAAAGTGATTACACCTCTAAGTGAAAATTTCCAAATTGGGACCAATTAGCCATTTTCCCTCCCCGGTGTCATGTGACTCATTAGTGTTACAAGGTCTCAGGTGTGAATGGGGAGAAAGTGTGTTTCATTTGGTGTTATCGCTCTCACTCTCTCATACTGGTCACTGGAAGTTCAACATGGCACCTCATGGCAAAGAACTCTCTGAGGAAGAATTGATGCTCTACAAAAGATGGCCTAGGCTATAAGAAGATTGCCAAGACCCTAAAACTGAGCTGCAGAACGGTGGCCAAGACCATACAGCGGATTACCAGGACAGGTTCCACCCAGAACAGGTCTTGCCATGGTAGATCAAATAAGTTAAGTGCACGTGTTCAGCATCATATCCAGAGGTTGTCTTTGGGAAATAGAAGTATGAGTGCTGCCACCATTGCTGCAGAGGTTGATGGGGCGGGGGGTCAGCCTGTCAGTGCTCAGATTATACGCCACACACTGCTTCAAATTGGTCTGCATGGCTGTCTTCTTGTGCCTCTTCTAAAGATGATGCACAAGAAAGCCCGCAGTTTGCCGAAGACAAACAGACTAAGGACATGGATTTCTGGAACCATGTCCTGTGGTCTGATGAGACCAAGAAAAACTTATTTGGTTCAGATGGTGTCAAGTGTGTGTGGCAGCAACCAGGTGAGGAGTACAAAGACAAGTATGTTTTGCTTACAGTCAAGCATGGTGGTGGGAGTGTCATGGTCTGAGGCTGCACGAGTGGGGAGCTACAGTTCATTGAGGGAACCATGAATGCCAACATGTGCTGTGACATACTGAAGTAGAGCATGATCCCCTCCCTTCGGAGACTGGGCCGCAGGGCAGTATTCCAACAATAATAACACACCTCCAAGACGACCACTGCCTTGCTAAAGAAGCTGGGGGTAAGGGTGATAGACTGACCAA
The DNA here is from genome assembly GCF_965119305.1 of Pelophylax lessonae. Classification (NCBI taxonomy): domain Eukaryota; kingdom Metazoa; phylum Chordata; class Amphibia; order Anura; family Ranidae; genus Pelophylax; species Pelophylax lessonae. Next base: position 577,768,149 of record NC_138770.1, on the reverse strand, counting down.
GCATGTCTCCAGACCTAAACCCTATTAAGCCTCTGTGGGGCATCCTCAAATGGAAGCTGGAGGAGCTCAAGGTCTCTCACATCCACCAGCTCTGTGATGTCGTCATGGAGGAGTGGCAACCTGTGAAGCTCTGGTGAACTCCATGCCCTTGAGGGTTAAGGCAGTGCTGGAAAATCATTGTGGCCACACAAAATATTGACACTTTGGGCCCAATTTGGAGATTTTCAATTAGGGGTGTACTCACTTTTATTGCCAGCGGTTTAGACATTAATGGCTATGTGTTGAGTTATTTTGAGGGGACAGCACATTTATACTGTTATACAAGCTGTACACTCACTACTTTACATTGTAGCAAAGTGTAATTTCTTCAGTGTTGCCACATGAAAAGTTATAATAAAATATTTACAAAAATGTGAGGGGTGTACTCACTTTTGTTAGATACTGTACCTACTGGCACCAATGATGCCAGCTGTCTGTAAGGATAGCACTCTTCCCACTGACCACCAATGTTAGGAGAATCCTTCACACAAATCACCAATGTAACAGGGCAGTCCTTTTAGTGACCAGCAAGGTAATGTGGCTTTTCTCCCACTGACCTCCGGTGTAGCATGTATAATATACTGTAAGCTGTAGACATAATTATTTTTAGTGGGGGTTCCCTGACACCAAAACAATGATTTCAAGGCTTCCTCTACAGGTAAAAAAGTGGAGGAAGACTGTTATAAACCAATGGCATTGTTCCAATAGCTGGTGGAGGCAGGTTACTACTTCCATTACATACTGTCTTACTTTAGTACAAAAAATTACTAGCATAGCGTAATAATATGACTTCATGTGTAAACCCATACTAAATGGCAAATTGCTTAATGAAAAATAATTCACTTAAAGCCCAACTCTACTAAACAGAAACTTTTAGCAGAGGAAAGGATTGAAAGCACAGTAAAGTTTTAAATCTTGTCTGTATCTGCACAAAGTAGATTTTAAATGCTGTCCGACTCTGTTTAGATCAGGCATGTCCAACCTGCGGCCCGGAACCGCAGGCAATGCGGCCCACTGCCCCCTGACAATTATTTATTTTTTGCTGGGGAGGAAGGAAGTCGAATCGGGGGCGGGGGCACGCCACAGCGGCTTTCAACTAACTGTAGGCAGAGGCTGCCTCGGATGGGAGCATCCACTAGTTGTGTTAAATTAGTGCTGGGGGGGGGGGGGGTGCAGCAGCGTTTTTATTACTTATATACCTTAACTATAGTATATATTTTATATGCGGCCCGAGAAAATTTCTCTACACTCAATGTGGCCCAGAGAAGCCAAAAGGTTGGACACCCAGGGTTTAGAGTCTCTTTCTTTTAGTTCTGCCTGCCATCCATATCACCAAACCATGAAGTAAAAACCCTCTAATGGGGACACCTGCCAGTAGGTCTAAAACATCCTCATTTTATGGAAATGCGTTTTCATTTATACCTTTGCCCCAGTGGAAGGATCGCAATTTGTGCTCATCTGACACTTTGGAAACAGAAAGTGGAGAGATTTTGTCTGAAGAAGGGGAAACACTAATATCCCAAACAAGAAAAACAACTGTGTTTGAGTTCAGCTTTGAATACCCTGAATAACATACACTTAATATATACATAAATGAGTGGACAGTTTTGTTTTAACCCATTTGCAAGGATAAGAGTGGCCTTCAGAAGACTTCCCCCAAAATAAATAAGTAAATAAATCACCTGGTAAGAACACAGATGGTTTGACAATACAGCTGCCTTCACTTAGTATGAGGGACAATACATAGAAACCTGCATTTTAGCACTTATGCTCAACAGGCACTTAATGATATGAAATAATGGAAACAGAATCCCATCCTTTCTAATAATCTTGTGACAAAAGCTAGAAAAGACATCATCCCATTAACTAGTGATCTGAACTGCTAATGCAAAGTACTTCCTAGTGCCTTTTATGTCCAATGTGGCTATTAAAAAAAAAATCTCACTAGACATTCATTGTGAATACCAGACTCATTCATCTTTTATCTCCATCTCTTCTGAGAGCTTGAGTGAGGCTGAAGGTGTCATTGATATGATGAAGTGGAAATTATTCAGAATTTCACTCATATTTTCCTCATCACGCTAATTTACTTTTGCGAAGAAAAAAAAAAAAAAAACATTTTACCTCAGTTGGGAGTGTTCAGAAACAGACCCCTGTTGTATGCCTTTTTTTTTTTTTTTTTTAAATTCAGAATAGTCGAGTGCGTCAATTGAAAAGCATCAGGGTCTGGACACAAAAAGCATTCGAAATTCTCATTTAGTTGTCTTTATTTTGCTAGCGCCATGTGGTCCTTGAAGATGTAGAAAACACGGGAAGCTAAGTAAAGATCAGAACAAGCTCATTAGCATTCTGACCAAACTGGAGAGCTGGAGATGTATAGTTTGGTTCGTTTGTCGTTTTGAAAGCTGCCGGTGGTAAGCTTTTCTGTTTCATTGTGCTTTTGTCTTTTTGGGAGTTTTTTAACGCAGCAGGGTGTTTGATAGCTCCTGGGCTGCACAAGGCATTGTGGGAACCTCCACTGAATGGTCAGTGTATAGTATCACTATAGTGTAAGTCACAAAGTTTACCTCCTTCCATTTACCACAGAAAATTTAAATCAATTTATCCCCTTCGCCTGACGCGGTCATTGGTGACCTTCTCTAACACCTGGATTAAAACATCATGAATAAAACTGCAAGTGAGATGATTGGTTACCAGGGGAGGAGGGAGAATCCTGTCCACTGCCATTTCACATCAAAGACGACACGATAAAATAATTTAATTAAAGTTTCATTATTTACAAAGAGGTAAGGGATGAACTTGGAAAAAGATAGACTTGATTATGACTCGGAGAAAAAAAAACCCATATTGTTAAACAACTACATCTCTGTTCTACAAAGGCTTGTGGAAATGACAGCACTCGTGAGATCAGTTTATGCTCCAGAATTATGTAAATAAAGAACTACCTCTTAGAAGGCATCTGCAAGTTATTATTCTGCACATTTGATTTTTTTTTTTTTTTTTTTTACAAAACGTACAGCTCACTTTGATGGCTTGTAAAGACTACATTAATGTCGACATCCTACACGAATGTCTCCAAGTTCCAGTGAAATGGATAAAAGTCTTTTTGGATGAATTTATCTGCTAAATCCTTGTGGCTGCCCTCCTATCTTGGATGATGACCCAAAAGAATGTCAACAGCTCATTTCCCAGAAGGCTGCTAAGAGTCACTATGCAAGTCATAATCTGCTCACTCTTAGAACTGATTCAAACGCTGCCTTTCGTAAACTGGTAAAATGGGAAAGAAATAGTAGCTCATCTCCTGACTTCCCTGATAAAACTGTTTGCATATGTGCCTTCAGATTTATTTCATGCCATAGCTCTGCCAGGTTTATGCTTATGCAAATAAACTGTTCAAATAATACAACGTCTCAGTGCTAATTAACAGCACAGTTAATACTTGGAACCCAGAATGCAACACTGAAAGAAAGCTCAAGATATTTTTTTTTAAAAAACATTTAGGGGGTTTTAAGATGTTTGTGAGTATCTGGACAGCATCAGCATATGAGCAAATGTAATGCAATATAAAGAAAACTGGCAGAGGTGGACATTTTTGGATGATCCATCCCACCCTCAAAGAAAGCATAGCTAAAACTGGTTTTGCATTCTCAGTTGTTGTCTAGGTTATGGGATACATACTAAAATGTGTACCTGGTGTGGGACAAGTGAATGGAAGATCTATTTTCTGTCCAGCATTCCCTTTTTTTAAAACAATTACAGTAATGTTTGCTACACAGTTTTACAATCCCTGCACATACTACTTTAAAATGATCAAATTGAAGAGTGCACTGTTCCCTGAAAATATTGTAAACCTGCAAAATATATGTCAATACTATAAAAAAAAAAGAAAAAAACTAACAATATAAAATATAGGTACTACTGTTATCTCATCATTGATGCTGGAGATCCATCAATTGAGTCCAGAAGTTGAACTCAGATCACTCAGAAGTTGAACTCAGATCACAGACTACTATTCTTATACTTTTTATTGTGAATATCAACCACCTTCCATTTGATTGAACCTGTCAGAATCATAAGTATTAATAGTCCAAGGTCTATGAATACTGTTGATTAAGTATAATACCATTCTACCAAACCACTGAACTGAATTATGTAATCTAAGAATAATAAATCACACAAGAATAGAAAAAATAACACTTTACAAGATGATTTCTAAACTAAGTGCACAGAACACCTAAATCGAAGGGTAACAAATCTACTGAGGAGAGTGTCACTAATTAAATTCACAGGGGTTCATTTAGTGGTATAAAGCATGTTCAATTTGCTAAGTGAATTTTTACTGAAGCCTCCATGGTTTGAATCTCGGCCAGTTTAGCAGGGACCGCCTGAGATTCATACGATCTATGGGCAGGCTAATTGTACCCAAGTCGATCCATCGGATGACTTGGGCACAACTAGCAAGTTGGATTTTTACAAGCGATCATTGCCAGAGGCTATAACCGTTAGCAATAATAACTGTGTTCTCCAAGCAGGGACGGCTCCCTGCGCCCCCGTCGGGAGAACACAATAGCTCCGTGGTAGGGATTTTCCCCCTCCACACTGACTGTATGAATGGGGGGAAATTAGCGAGTGTTTTTCCTAGAACCCGTAATTGCAGGACAGAAAATCGCATCATGTATGTTAGATTAAAGGTGGTGAAGCTGTGCTGACTTTGATCATCTGCAATCAAAATTTCATTTTTTTTTCTTTTTCCTTGTACGAGTGAGCATTCAACATATTATTCATGCATAGTTAAAATTCCCTCTGAAAATAACTGAATTTGGCCCATATAGAGAATTCAATCTGGTCTACACCTACATATCAATGATGCATCCTTTCATACAACCTCAACCAACCATGCTACATTCACAAATTTACCCCAGAATATTGTATTTGAAACGGGATGCTTTATATGTACATTTCCCACAATGCTACCATTCTATAGACAAATGGCTTCCTACTACTTAACCTGCAGAGTGTCTTGTGACTCCTCTAAGCCGCCATTAACCACCCCCCCCTTTAACAATTATAAGCTTGACTGTATTCCAATATAAGGGTAAACTAACCACCTTGAATACCATAAATACCAATAATTCATTGCATTCAATGGATTCCAATTTCAAATACCAACAAATCACTTTCTGGATTGTGTTTGTACGTTCCCTCCATATTTAGGCTCCATGCACACTGGCCTAAAAATCAGAGTTTTGCATTTTGCTTGTAGAAGTAGCTCAATGTTGTTCTATGTGTCTATGCACAGGACGATTACAGGCATATTTTGAGATCAATGTTTAAAGGCAGGAAAAAAAATCCTTCTGATTAGCTTTTCTAAATGAAGCTTTCTGGCAGAAAAAACACAAAACTCTCCTAAACTTGTCTAAACTCTGTAAAAAAAACCATCCTATATGAGCATTTTTTTAAGCCCAATGTGCATGTTACCTTACACCCCAGATTTTCTGAGTTGTCTGCATTGCCCAAAATTACGTAGTGCCTAAATTTTCCCTAGGGCATGTGTGTGTCTGACTGGAGCAGGGACAGGGGCTAATGTGATTGGTTCTCAGCTCTCTATAAAGAGCATTTAAATGATACTGGAGCCATATTTAAATAAATAAAGAAAAACAAAACACGTAAAACCAATTAGACAAGTAAACAACCAATCACTACATAAAAAGATGATATGACACAACCTATTATCATAGCCCACCTGGTGCTTGATTTACATAAAAAAAAAAAAACAAAAGGAAAGTTTGGGACTTTGATTGAGGTGTGTGCATCAAGCATGACCATGTAACAGAGAAAAAATACATGCAAAATGAACCAATACACATGAGATAAAATCAAAAATGTGGACTAGTTTAATTGTATGCAAAAGATGATAAAAAATAACATAATATAGACAGTGGATACATTAAATGTAGTCCAAATGACCAAAGCATGTTAAAAAATATGCAATAATAGATGACAGTGTAAGGAAAAAAATGCATTATATATATATAATGTTGAATATAGATAATATATAGATTGTATCCATGATGCTCTACGTGTTTCGTGTATTATACACTTCTTCAGGAGCTGGCACAATCTACAATCTACAAACAGAATATATATAAAAGTAACAATAGAAATACAAGTATTTGAGCATTATAGGGACAATATCTACCATAATAAATTCATGCTTACAAATTAGTCCAAGCTGTTGCCTCATGGGACCTGCTTACTAATTTGTAAGCATGAATGTATTATGGTAGACATTGTCCCAATAATGCTTAAATACTTGTATTTCTAGTGTTACTTTTATATATATTCTGTTTGTAGATTGTCGATTGTGCCAGCTCCTGAAGAAGTGTATAATACACAAAATGCGTAGAGCATCATGGATACAATCTCTATATATTATGTATTTTCAACATTATATATAATGCATTTTTTGTCCTTACACTGTCATCTATTATTGCATATTTTTCAACATGCTTTGGTCATTTGGACTACATTTAATGCATCCACTGTCTATATTATGTTATTTTTTTACCATCTTTTGCATACAATTAAACTAGTCCACATTTTTGATTTTATCTCATGTGTATTGGTTCATTTTGCATGTATTTTTACTCTAATATTACATGGTCATGCTTGATGCACACACCTCACTCAAAGTCCCAAACTTTCCATTTTTTTTTCGATATAGGGATGGAGATCCAAATATGACTTGTAATCTCATTCAAAGCAGTGTTAATTTCGTCGACTAAAACGTTTTCGTCGACTAAATTAAATCAATGTTAGTCGACTAAAATACGACTAAAACAATTCAGATGACTAAAATACAACTAAAACTAAAATGGCATTTTAGTCAAAAGACTATAACTAAAACTAAATTGAAATTTGCTGCCAAAATTAACACTGGTGCATGCTCAAAGCTTAATACCATAAATAATAACATATTAGATTTTTCACTCCAGGACCAGCAGTAGTATATAATGAGTTTGGAAATTGTAGAGAAATGCTTAAATAATGCATTACAAATTACAATTGAACTACTACACCCATTCGATTATAGATGACTAAAAGGAGTTATAGTCGACTAAAATGTAGGATGTTTTAGTCGACTAAAATGTACTGGAGTTTTAGTCGACTAAATAAGACTAAAATTAAAACACTTGCAGAAGACTAAAATGGGACTAAAACTAAAATGCCATTTTAGTCCTAAGACTAAGACTAAAACTAAATTGAAATTTGCTGCCAAAATTAACACTGATTCAAAGTCCTACTTCCCCCTTCCTTTTTAACTTGATTTACATAAAACCATTAATGTGGGTAAAACATAACTTATGTCTTAACACTACCACATGATAATGTCACTGAAACATTGGAAAGAAAACTATAAGTAACAGAAAGTCCTAAGTATTAGGTGAATCTTTCATACGTGAGGCAATTTCACAGACTGCAAAAATCCAATAATCACATTTTTAAATGTATGCTGCCATTGTCCACTAATCAGCAATAGTAAAAGTTAGAGGATTCAGAACCTTTAGTTAAAATTGTAGCATTTTTGTAGAGAACAGACTACCACCTGCCTAAAGGATAAGTGGAATTGGGCTATTTGACAGACTGTGCTGTGACTGGATATTGCACAAAAGTATTTTCTATGGATGCACACAGGGTGAATTTTTTTTAACACCAATCTAGATGCTCACAGTTTGCCCAAGCATGGTGTTGCCTTGCCTAATTAAAGAAATCCTGAATGTCAAACTGCTCTTTTATAGGTTTTTTTAGATCTCTTTACATCTTAAATATATTTTTAAATTAAATGCAAGCATGATGATTTATGCCAACATAAAAACGATATTCTAATAAATGGCATAGACTGGGGTTTAATCAGAGGTATCCAAACACCTTGGGGACATGGGAACCAAATGATGATGGTATGAGAATGGATCAGGAATAATTGTTATGACACCTAAACAGGAGTCTCTGCATGATTGAACCTCAAAGTACAAAAATCAACTTGCTGACTCGATGTGTCAAACGACATATAGGTATCATTGTCATTAACTATGCCTTGATTTTAGGTTTTAAATGCACAAAAACAAAAATTTTACTAGCTGTGTATTTGTTATATGCCATTTTAATATAAAAAATATTATAAAATCCTTTAGATTTTTTTTTTTTTTTTTTAGGTTTCCATATGTACAGTGAAACCAAGCATTTAACACCTTTTGAAGTGATACTGGTACCTAATAGGACTATTGATGATGAGGAAGGGGTGTGAGGACATGATAAAAAGGTTAAGACATTAGATATACATTAAAGTGTCATTTGTACATTAAACCTGCCCTGTATACAACATAGGAAGTGAGCGGAAATCCCTGCAAAGTGAGGGAATTCCGGATTCTCTCCAGGGTCACCAGAACTAGTATGCCCATTGGAAGATTTTTTTCTTTATTCCTGTGTTTGGGATTTTGTTTAACTTTCACCTTCGGTGATAAATTTAAACAGGAGAAATAGAGAGGATGAATCTCTCTACCGGGAGCACACACAGCAATGACAACCTGAAAGGTGTTCTAATCCCCCAACACTCAATCCAAAATTTAAGAAAATGTTTTTCCTTTAGTTATACCTTAATTTCTAAATCTGCAAAGGAAACAATGGAAAACACTCAGTCAAGTCAGCATACTTTATCCAAACTCTTTCCAGCCAAGATTACAGTAGACACTTGGAAATGTCGACTTCAGTTATTACTATTATTATACATGATTTATATAGTGCCAACAGTTTGCACAGCACTTTACAACATGAGGGCAGATAATACAGTTATTATACAATTTATTACAGGAGAAATCAGAGGTCCCTGCTTGTTAGAGTTAAACCACATTGTATATGGTAAAAGTTGGGAATTATTTAACAATGAAACTTGTGGCTGATTATTTTTTTCTCCTTTTCTAATTAAAGTAGGAATGCTACTGAAGATCGGAGTGAATCTACAAAAAAAAAATCTTGGGATAATGAAGATAATAAGGGGAATAATAATGGGAAATTAAAACATTTTTAAAAGATTAAATAAGCCCAAATAGCTTGCTTTCCAATAACCTGCATCCCAGAGTGATGATTCGCCAAATACAACCTCCTCTTACATATACTGTGTTCATAAATTATTATTATTATATAGAATATACAGTATATAGTGCCGACAGTTTACGCAGCACTTTACAACTTAAGGGTAGACAGAACAAATACAATACACTTTAATACAGTAGGAATCAAAGGGCGATTCTCGTGAAATCCAAATTTATCCAGGCATATTGTACTGTTATATGTTTACCCACCTCAAGCAATAAAACTTTCACTAGTTTTGTAAGAAAAAAAGATGATTACTAACTGGTTCTTATAGAATAGTGAGCTCAGGAATATAAAATAAAATACATCTTTATCCAAGTAAAAGTTTATGTTTGGTCAACTCTAGCTAAAACTTTTTCTTACTTTTTTTTTTAGTTATGGATAGCGTTGGAAAAAGTACAGTATATTCTTCTGCTGAATTTTTATTAGTGTCTTTTACCACGTTGGGAAAAGTGTTCCTCTCTGTGACAACCTGTAGCAGCAGGATGAGAAATGAGGGGAGTCGTCACCAGAAGAGAAAGCTACAGACTGTAAGGCTAGGTTCACATCTATGCAGGTTGCAGTTGATGCATTTTTGGGAGGTGTCTTGTCATGTGGCAGAAACTAGCAAAAACGCAGCAGCATTTCCATTGAATTCTATGGAACCAAAAATGCAACCTGCTGCAGGCAAAAACGTCCCTGACTCTTTTAAAAAAAACACACTGGTTAAAGACGCACAGATGTGATTGTGGCCATAGAAAATCATAGTAAATGAACTGTAGTGAGTTTCTGCAAAACTGAATAAGCACTGCAAAATGCATAGGTGTGAACCTAGCCTAATTGTAACCTGAAATAGGTTCAAAACTCTCCACATTTTGTGTGTCTTCAGAGGAGAGATTTACATTCACTTTCTGTATGGAAAATTAGTGAAGGGAAATCTAACTGAGAAACATTCTGTAATAATAACCTGAAGCTAATATGCTTTCCATACCTTGTCTAAAACTAAAAAGATATTTAGGTTGCAACTGGGCATTAAAGCCTTTAAAGCCTGGTTTCAACTAAAGCTCGTTTTTTATTCTGATTAGAAATGAGAAGGGTTAGAATAGAACATTTTTGTTATCTGTGACTTCATTGAGGAGATGTTGTCCTTACTTTTTATCCATGACACCAAGAGAAGTAGTAAGGAAAGGGATACAGATCACCATGACAGTAGGGAACAGACAGCTGTTTTTTCTGTCCCCTCTGAGAGACTTTACATCACTTTTTGCTTTTCTGACCTCCAATCACTTGAACGGGACAGAAATAAAAACTGGGAACAAAGAAGAAAGCACCAAAAGCAAAATGTCTGGAGCAATCATACTAATTGTAAAAAACTAGGGGCATCTTGAGGGGTAACTAATATGATGGTGGTTAAGGCTTAAACGGCATCTGGAGCCATTATAATAATTACCCCCAAGATCCAACAATTGTATCAGTCCAGTACACATTTCGTTCAACAGTACCAAGCCCTGATGAAGATAGACCATGTGAACCCCCAAAAATGTTGGATTTAAGGTACAAGAGTCTGAACAAAATTAAATCCGAACTTTATGTTCTGCTTTTGGCACTTTTGTCCTTGCACACCCAGCACCCTATCAAGCAAAAAGCCAACCTTAGGGCACCATTCTTGGGAGAGTTGTTAGAGCAGGAGTTCCCAACCAGTGGGTTGCGAGCTGCGTTTGAGTGGGTTGCTGGATTTTACTGAGAGCCGTTCTGTAGTAAGTATGGTCAGGGCTGTCCAGGAATCGGCAGTGCACTGCTACAAGGAGCAGGCGGGGCCTTGAACTCCACTGACGCTTCGACCCCGCCCCTTGCCGTGCGTGCTGTGTTCTGTATGGGAGGCTGTGCCTCGGGGTAGGAGTCGGACTGTAGAGTGGGGCCGTTATCAGAGTGCAGCATTAGATCACAGCTGAGCTGGCCAGGACCAGTCAAAAACCCTGACTGAGTTTAAAAACCCTGACGGTCTGACCAGTACAGGCTGTGGCTTTAATTTTTAGAGAGCAGCATGGGCCACCAGACGTCCAGATCAGACACTGCTTGATGGCTTATTTTAGGCCTGGATCACATGTATGCGGGTTGGCGGCCCACATTTGCACAGGCATAGCAGCCCATTGATTCGAATGGGCTGCTATGCCTGAGTTTTCCGCAGAAAAAAGGTGCATGCAGAATTTAAAAAATGCAGTGGCCTTGAAATTCATCCTTGCTTTTGCACCATGCGACTTACCTGTAGTTCCTGCACACGCAAACTGTGTTTTTAAATGCTTGGCCCATGTATATAAAAAAACGCAGAAAGCTTGCCAGTGCAGGAACTGCAGGTAAGTCGCATGGTAAAAAAGCAGGATGGATTTCAAGGCCACTGCATTTTTTTAAAAGCTGCATGCACCTTTTTTCTGCATAGAACAAGGGCATAGCAGCCCATTCAAATCAATGGGCTGCTATGCCTGTGCAAATGTGGGCGGCCAACCTGCATACACATGTGAAACAGGCTTAAAGCAGTAGTAAAGTAATTTACAAAATAAACACTGGTCCTCCTGCAGGTTTAACAACTTCTGGACCGGAAGGATTTGCCCCCTTAATGACCAGGCCATTTTTTGCAATTCGGCACTGTGTTACTTTAACTGACAATTGCGTGGTCGTGCAATGGTGTATCTAAATAAAATTGATGTCCTTATTTTCCCACAAATAGAGCTTTCTTTTGGTGGTATCTGACTATAATAAATTGAAAAGTAGTAAATTATTATTTTTAATTTAACATCCAGCTCTCTTTAAAATATACATTATTATTTGCATTTATATAGCGCCAACAAATTCTGTAGGACGCTACAATATTCAATTACAAGCAAGTGGGTCCTGAAAAATAATTGTATTCAGAAGTTGGTCTCGACCAAAATAAGTTTGGAAAGCCCAGTGTTAGAGGATAATCATTCCTTGTAACACCGCCTAGACCTATCCGAAAACACCTAATGCTTCAAGAGATCATGCATCCTATGCCTTTCTTCTACTTCCATAAATAAATACCTAACAGAGGTTTTAACCCATCTTGACTCTATCCAAGACTGTGGAAGCATAGAAAACCCTGAGAAAGAGGAAAAAAAAAAAAACAGAAGGGGGGCAAAAGAACCTACTAATTACATTAGTATATAATTGGATGAGCATTTAAATTCTTCCCAGTAATACTATTCCATAGTTTGATCCACATACTTATCTGTGAGAGCTGCGGTATGGTCTTCCAAGGTTTGTATGTCATTCACCCTGAAAAACCACTGTCGTAATGTCAGAGGGGTCGATTTTTTCTAGGTACTGGCGATACATGCCTTGTGGCATTTAATAGGTAATCTAGTAAGGATTTGTTGCATCTTTTTTGACATAGGTGTAAGATGGAAAAAGATAGCAACAGGATTGTCAGTCAGAGAGAATCCTGTAAGTTGCTTTATTTTCCCTGTAACTTGTTGCCAGAATGGTTTTGATACGCGGAGTCCCAGAAGACATGCAAAAGGGAACCTGTATGTTTTCCACACTGCCAACAATTGGGCCTCCACTGTGAAAAATGTTTGGCAGGAAATGATGGGGTCCTATAGCATCTAGTCCTGATTTTGTAGGAGATCTCCTGATATGCATTACGAATGGAGGCTTTATGGCCAAAGAACAATATTCTGGTCTTCTGTAAATGTACATTGTAGGTCCCGCCCCCACTTAGTGAGAAATCTAGCTCGTGAGTGGGTAGTCACAAGCAGTTGGTAGGAATAAGAGAAGGAATGTTGCAGAGCCCCGACATCTTGACAGGCCTCGTCAAAGGATGTCAATCTTTTTGGAAAATTGTGAGGTTTAGTTAGGGAATGCAGAAAATGTGATAATTGGTGTTGACACCAAGCATTATGCTTCGGGACATTGCAAACATCAGAAATTGGGGAAAATTGTTCCAATCAGAACTTCAAAGACTTGAGAACCCCCCCACTTGAGTCATGTGCAGAAAACGGAATCCAACTGGCCAAAAAGGAAATCAGGGTATCCTACAAAGGGTGTCATGGGAGAAGGAAAGCTCTGCATATTAAGCAATAAAAGTACCGGTCCATTTCATGAAGCATAGCGCCTATAAAAGAGGGTTTGTACAAAGATTTGGGCACATGTTGTCCTACCCACAAGTGGGACAGGGGAACAATCCTGTTGTAGGAAGACCCACAACTTAGTATGTCGGCACCAGTCTGTCCCTCGCGCTATATGTACTGCTAAAATAATATGCTGGATCTGGCAATCATACTCCTCCCCCACTTTAGCCTAATCAAAACGTCCCAGCTAATGCAAAATGCCTTTCCCTGTCAAATGAATCTAATGAATTCTAACCTTATGGAGCTAAAGAAGGCACACGGAACATGGCACAGGCATTGCCTTAAGTATAGAAGCTGGGGCATCATTTTCATTTTTAAAACATTACATCTCCCAAACTAAGAGACGGCTAGATTGTTCTAGATCCCAAGATATTTTCAGAGAGAGTGTAAAGGTGGAGGTAGTTGAGTTTAAATGTCATGGTAGGGTCTGCAAGGACATGCGTGCCCAGGTACTTAGATTAGATTCCCATCAGAATGGGAAGTTAGGTTGAAGGGTTTTTAAGGCATGGTCATCTAGGGATATGCTTAAAGCTTCAGACTTTTGTAGGTGAACTTTAAAGTTTGATATAGCGTTGTATGTGCGCAGTTCTTGCAGGAGGGATGGGAGGGAAATAAGTGGATTGGTAACGTAAAAAAGAAGGTTGTTGGCATAAGCTGCGACCTTGTGGTGATAACCTTGAACAGGCAGGCTGGAAATGTCTGGGTTATTATGAACGTGATGTAAAAAGGGTTTAGCCTCATATTTGCTAAAAATGTTTCACAACAATTTTTTGCCATGGTTTCCAGATCAGTATATATTAGAACTCTTGTGTGCCTAGAAAGACATTAGGCTCATTTCACAAACCTAACACAACAGTATGAAGATACTTTTTTTTTTTTAAATAAAAAACTGACAGATATTTTCAGCCATATCTAATGAGGTTTAAAAGAAAAATGACCAAATGATCAAAAACAATTGATCTATACCATTATGTTGAAAGCTTTTTAAATTGAGCCTTATGCTATCCATGTACAAGCACAAACTCAGCAGTCTAAGACGTTGGTCAACTTTGGTCAGGTTTGCTTCATATAGGATTAGTCAGATCAACAACATTTTTTAATAGCAATGTATTGCGAAAGCACACCACTACAAATTAAAGCTACAGCCAATCATGTAAGCTTTCACATTTCAATGATATGCTGGTTTTGGCTTAAAAAATTATATGGTTATTATGCTTGTCAAAATTCTTGGCATCCAAAACAACCCTGCTAATAATTAATAATTCCTACCTCATATAATTTTTACACAAATTTACTACTTTCAAAAATGTACTTTCAGACTTTCCCAAAACATTTGCAGAACAGGAAACTCAGCCATTCTTTTTTTTTTTTCCATTAACCCTATTTCCAGCCTAAATTTTTATTTTGCTTTCGCAAAAGCAGGGAAGGTTAGAGCCTCAGTTAGGTTTTTATTGCTGTATGTGCTGTCACTGGGGAGATTTATCCTCATTTCCGGAAATGACTGAAGATGATGGAAAATCCCTTCAACGTTAACACAGACAAAAACACAATTTTTAGTGGTGTCAGAAAGAGTCAAAGCATCTGAAAATGCTTTTACTCCTGTCTGTGCTTTCCTGTGCTAGTGATGATTCCAATCTATTTACTTGCATGGGCATCACAAGATACGCAAAGTGAGTACGAACCTTCATAATGCAATCACAGACAGTGGGGGAAAAAAACAATATACATACACAGCATATACATACTATACACATAAAAATGTGTCAAATGCCAAATCTATGTGACCAAAATTTTGGCATCTACATATGACATACAATGATTGTTGATTAAAGACCTGTGCTGAATCACCTACACTCAAATCAAATGATGTTGTTGGCAATTGCTGCTGCTCTAATGGATAATATCTGAAACAAAACCTGGTGTAGCCATCACTGATCTCAAATGACAGACATTTTTCAGCATGCGGGTCAAACAACAAAATAAATACTTTGGTTCACTCTGACTTGCTAATTTATAGGGGATTTTTTTCCCACACCATACAAACCACCAAGCCTGTTGAGGCACTGCTAGAACAATACAAGCAGTGACAACAACAAAAAAATACAGCAATATTTTCAGAAAACATTTTTCCATAGATGCTTCATACTGAGACATCTATGTAAAAAGAAAAAAAAAAACACTTTGGAAACAATTCATAAAAGAAAAGCCACAGCACCCCCTCACTTGCTTTGGAGCCTGGGACTTAAAGGCCAGATGTTGCACAAATGACCAACAATTGGAGGTTAGAATAAATTAATGACTGATTTCTGAGCTTTGATGGAATTAACCATACACTCCTTTTCTCAAAGTGCCATGTGAATGTTCTCCCGTTAAACATTATTCTCTCGCTCTCCTCTTTTTTGACAAGTGAGGCCACCCTGCAGAAAACAACTGATGCAAAACCCAGGAGTAATCCCTCTGTTTAGTTCAACACTGTGGTTAGCCTTAACACTGCCTCTATTATCCAATGGATTTAGCGAAACTTTCATTTATCTGCTGCCCTATGGTTCCAACTTTCGTGCCTTCTAAAAAAAAAAAAAACAAAAAAAAAAAGTGTAGGGGGGGGGGGGGGTCTATTACAATGTAAATAAATAAATAAATTGGCCTGCGGGTATAAAAGGTAAAAAGAGTGTTTGGGACACTGAATAATTAAAAATACTGTAATAAACACACATAAATGCAGTATCTATGGATTGTGCGAAAAAAATATAAAAACATTAATGTAACACATTATGGCTATACAAAAAAAATGATACAATTTCAGAAGAGCATAAAACTAGGGGTGGTACCACCTTAGATATTAAAAGAAAATAAATATTGTTTGTGTGGTGGGGTTAGTCAAATTATTTATATAAGAAAAAAGTCATATTGGTTCATCAGTCTTTTTCTTCTTTTTTTTACTTGTGCTTTAAATAAAAGACATACAAGAGGTAAATATGCATAGGAAAATATACAATTTTCCCAATATCTAAATAAACAGTGCAAGAAAGGTAATTTTGTCAGATGTCATCAAAGTGAAACAAACCACGTTCCAAATTTGACTTCAGTCTTTTTACTACATTTTTAAGGAAGATATTACCACGTTCCAAATTTGACTTCAGTCTTTTTACTAAATTTTTAAGGAAGATATTACAATGTTCCAAATTTGACTTCAGTCTTTTTACTAAATTTTTAAGGAAGATATTACAATGTTCCAAATTTGACTTCAGTCTTTTTACTAAAATTTTTAAGGAAGATATTACCATGTTCCAAATTTGACTTCAGTCTTTTTACTAATATTTTTTAGGAAGATAGTACAGGGGCCATTATACACAGTGTTAAAAAAAAAAAACTATAGTTTACAAACAAGGACAGATTGTAAAATGTGTATATGACAAAGCAGTCAATAAAATAAAGAAATAGTTAATATAAAATAAATGTATTTACACTTACTAGGGACTGTCATTTTTGCTGGGGGTGCAGTATTCCAACAACACTGCAACTGTGACGACTTGTTTTTTTCTTATCCATCACAGCCCACCATATTTTAGATTACATTTAACAAACTGGCTACTGGGTAGGAAGAAAAAAGCAGGAAAGTCACTTAAAAATAGTGACAACTATCAAAAAACAGTGTTAAATTGTGTTTGGATTCTTACTATTTCTTGCTTGGAAGGTTTAAAAGGATGCTATTTTCTGCTAGATTAAGACTATGCATTTACATTACGGGATCAAAAATAACCTATTTTAATGCAATTGCTAATTTTAAAATGTGTATTTACAAGACTTGAAGTCTACTGGGTAACAGAGCATAACTGACACAGTCTGATTTGCCAGCAAAATTAATTTCCTGTCTACAGCAGAATACTGGCTTCCAAACATAGAGGGGAATGTCAGGTTGAGGCATTAAGAGCAGCAGCAAGTTTAGTGTGAAACTAATCAGCTCCTGGACAGGTTTTGCAATTAAATGGCTAGCTAAATTGCTTTTACTCAATTAAGATAACAAACAATGATGGCTCTTGCTGATAGGGGCTACTTGTCAATGGATTGTCAATGAATATTCACACAATGTTTATTTACAGGTTCTTATCATAGGTAAAACATGTGAAATACAATAAAAGTAATATACAAGGAAGGTGACTCCAATACACAATGCACACAAAGGGTAATGCAGATACTATGGAGTCTTTACAAACATGAATAGCCTGATTACTGGCTCAAAACATACTTAAGGGGATATTTATCAATTATAGGCACTGAATTAGGGGGCATACTAAGTGCTTATAAGATGGTAACCGGGAATGCACCACTTAAAGTATACCTATAGCCAGATTTATAAGGAAATATTTTTTATTTTTGTCCCAGTGTATTTTGTTCCACTCAAGTAATTTCTTCTCACTTTCTGCTCTGGAGGTACAACAGAAAGTGAGAAAAAAATATCTACTGGCCATTCACGGAGCAAATTTGAATAGGTTTTTGATTATCTGACTGAAATTCAAGCCGTGGGTGGCCAATTCGGCAACCTCATACCCCATCCTTCCATCTAAATATTGAGAGACCTGGGCAAAAAGCTGTCAGCCCAAAAGTCGCTGCATCCAAAGAAATGCCAACCATCAGTAAAAGATAGATGGTAGAGAAGATTTGTCTTTCCGCCATGTTTAACATTAATAGGGGAAATCTAGATTTCTCTTGTCTAGTCTGTGGGGCTGAATGGGTGAAATCTTACAGTGTATTGCCAGCTTTAGACAGCTGTCACCTGAACAGATGTCCCCCATTGAAGTATTTACCTTGACCTCATGTTCTGGTGATTTCCTCTATTACTTGTGCCTCAGCAACAAGGGTCACCAAGGGTCATTGGTGAAATTCCCCAATGTAGATACAGACAGCAATAAAATATTGACCAAGGTTTTTATCCCACTTTATGCAATCAAAATTAAACAAAAAAAATGTTTTGGTTATATATATACTTTTGAGTGAAGATGTCAGACATTTTAAACTTGATAAGGAAAGGTCCTATTAACATCAAAAGTGTTCTGTTACCCCTTATTGGGCACTGAGGCACTTTGATTGGGCTGAGAAATGGCAGCTGGTGGGGATTAGCCCTGAAATCAGAGAAGTCAGCCGCCATTAAAAAAAAAAAAAAAAAAAAAGGGAAAGCTTTGTCAAGCAGAGACAAGGAGGAGGGTTTTCTAACTAGCTAACATGGGTACCAGTATGCATCTTGTACTGTCTGCTTTTAGGCGGTTCTTTGAGATGGAGATTAGCTAGACCAGAGTGTTATGACTGTTGCTCCAACCAGATTCCTGCAGTTAGAATCACAGGTGCGTGTTTACAGTGGTGGTTAAGAAACCTGCACAAAGCAATAACAGGTTGACGGGAGCTGTGGCTGTCTGTCACTTTTCGCATGTATCCACACATGAAGAGATTAGCTCCAATCAAAGCAATGATCCATATTTGATGGTCCCTTCTTAGACTCATTTAGCTGGGTGTATGATGTGTGTAATTTGATATTAATCCATTCAGGTCTATACAAAACACGGGTTATTCTATGAGCCCCATATTGACTGCAAATAGTAAATATGAAATAACCATATTACTTGATTGTCAAGAAATTAAAACACAAATTAAATCCTGCATGTAATCAGGAAGATATGTGCAAAACATATTCTATAACAGTTGAGGAAGAAATTTGTAACAGGTCTAGGGTCAATGCTAGGAAGCAGCTCAGAAGATCAGTGTCTTGCAATCAAGTATGCTATCGAGCATACAATACTGCTTGATGCTGGGCTGTTTTTGAATTCAGCATGTTTTCTCTGAAGCTATCCAAAAACATGAAATGAAAGTTTGACTCTTATAGTGGCACCTGGTTGAGGCTCATTGGAGAAGTAGTGATCAGAGAGGTTTTAAAACCTGGATGGTCGCAATTATTGATAATGCAGTGCTAGAGGCATCTGTGATGTGATCCCCCCCTCCTCTATCTTTTGGCTTAAACATGCACAATCACTTGCATTTACGGATACGCTGCCTAACACAGGTTCCTGATGGTAGTCAAAAAGTATCTGCTCATCCAACCATCCTCTATGGCAGGGGATTCTTAACCTGGGGTCTATGGACCGCAAGTGGTCCATTGATGAGTTTCAGGGGGCCCGTGAGGGTCTGATAAAAAGAGAGAAAGGGAGAGTAGTTGTAATAGTAGTAATGGTAAAAAATATAGTTCATTGGTCTCCAAACTGCGGCACTTTGCTTGCCTTTATCTGGCCCTTGGGGCACTATTCCTCCAATTGACACCAATGATTGGGCCCTATTCCTTTCACTGACAACAATGATAGGGCACTATTCCCTGCGCTGATACCAATAATAGGGCACTATTCCTGCCACTGATACCAATGATGGGGCACTATTTCTTCCTCTGATACCAAGAATAGGGCACTATTCCTCCCACTAATGCCAATTATGGGGAATTTTGAGTCTCATAATTACTAGGGCATTTTCTACTCACTGGCCATAGTCCGGTCCCCACAAAGTTTGAAGGACAGTAAACTGGTCCTTTGTTTAGAGACCCCTGATATAGTGCAACATAGTTAGTAGTACATTTGAGTAGAATTAAAAAATGTTTTGATTAATTTGTGCAGGATGATTGTATTTCATTTTTGTAACGAGTGGCTATTTTTGCATGAAAAGAAGAGATTTTTTTTTAAATAGTTTACTTTATTTAAACTTAGTGTATGCCATATATGAACGAGGCACTCACATTTCAATAAAATAAAGTACACCTATTCCTTGCATGCAAAGGGGTGTTTATAGGAATAATACTGGGGAGTGGGTTCATAGTTTTTATCAGGTTCTTAAAGAGGTGTGCTGCTTTATGGTTTATGGCCATCTTAATTAGTTGTAAGGGCCTGTCAACAAAACTATTGCTGAAAATATAAACAGCATCTATATTGTGTATAGAAAAACATTAAAAAAAATTACATTTAGAACCATAAAGTAAATGAAATGTTGCATACAATTGCACTTTAAAATGAGCACTTAACTAAATACTTGCTAAACCTGCAGTTTAATCCTTGCGTACAGAAGAGATTATTGCAGCAAAGTGTGGATAAAGGGCTGTATTCTAAAATGTAAGAAAAGGACTGTTCACACAGCTTACAGTGATAGTTGGCAAAATATTTAGTGGCATTTATTAAATTCACACAAAGAGCAGGAAATGTCATTAAATAAGTACAACATTCAATGATAGTCTTGAATGGTACAATAGACCTACTACAAACATTCACCATTTAAAATTTTCAAATTCATAAATGGTCCTTTTAACCGCAGTAACCTAGAGCATCCAAACACTGCTTTAGTCACATCAATAAAAGGTGGATTCTAATTGGTTGCTATTGGTTACTACACTTAAGAATTTGTACATAAGAATGAGAACTCTTTATTGAATAAGGTCATTTGGTGAATAAGGTCAATTGCATTCTTCAGAAGAGAAGGAACTTGACAAACATTGGTTCACAGTTAATTATTTTGGGACCCTGTTCAGAGAAGTGCTGATATATTGCACATGCTTAAGCTCTTTTTTATTCTGTCAGAAAATAACATCAGTTCATGTTGGTGGCTCTAGTCTTATAAGGCCATGTATGTTGAGCACGGAAGTCATCAATGCTGACAGTTCTCACATTTTTGCTCCAATTTCCTTAAGGCCGGCCATACGTGGTTCAAATCATTATTGGGCAGGCTGAATGTACCAAGTTTCGATTAATCAACCTGGGTACAACCAGCATGCCAGATTCTCTTGCTTTAGCCGCTAGTGATAATCACTGTCTAGTGAATATGTTGAATGTGCAAGTGTTGGCGCTGCCTTTTCAAATGTGATAAAGATAGGGTAGAAAACAAAAAGTCTCAGTATTGTAAGTGTTAATAGGTGCTTATGGCTGCTGCCCTCACCATGAACCAGCACCAGTGGGTGGGGTTCTGGTTATGTGGGTAAGTGGTGGCGCTGCTTTGCCTATACAGGTTGATTTGCACAACATGTGCTGGATAACAATAAATTATTTCATACAGTATGTACTGGAATACACTGTGTAAAAGATACAATGTGCAAAAAATGCAGTATATAAACAATACAAAGCACAAGAGTTATGTGTAAAAATACAATATAAAGGTGACTATTGTGCTAATATGCATAAAATACCATACATGTGCAGTATAAGTGCACTGTGCTAAGTGCAATTGTCAAAGATAGATGAGAAAATTTATATAAAGTGAAAAAAAAACCCTCAGTGGGGAGTGATATTAATAGCTCATGCTGTAGCCTGAATTAATTCATGAAAAATGCTAAGTGGCTGCTGGATAATCAAAGTGCCATCAGGAAGGCCATGGCCGCTCCAGATGACGTCAGTGTAATGAAACGCGTAGGGCAGAGTGAATCGTCATACCGTCACTTCCGGTTTGTCCGTGGAACGCATCGGCGGACCCGGACTTCCTGATACAGAGAGAGGAGGAATTTCTTTTACCTAAATGTAAGTGTCTACATTTTTTCAATAAATATGTTTTAATCATACTACACTATGGAGGATCTTCTTTACCATTGAGGGGCTAATACCACTATAAGAAGGAATAAGAAGAAGTGGAGTCAAATAGCGGGGTTTCAGAAGGATCCCAAGAGGCATACTATTACCTGTCTGCAGGAGCAGAAAAAACTTCCCTAATAAAGGCGGATTCCCCCCTGTAGGGGGTCCGAGATCTGGTGAGTGCATTACCAGAAGGGGCCACGGATAAGATCACGGGGATCCAGTCACAATCCTAAGGGAATTACATCACAATTGCATGGCAGCACCATAATGAACTACATGGCATTTTGATTATCCAGCAGCCACTTAGCACTTTTCATGAATGAATTCAGGCTATAGCATGAACTATTAATATCACTCCCCACGGAGGTTTTTTTTTCACTTTATATTAATTTTCTCATCAATCTTTGGCAATTGCACTTAGCACAGTGCACTTATACTGCACATGTATGGTATTTTATGCATATTAGTACAATAGTAACCTTTATATTGTATTTTTGCACATAACTCTTGCACTTTGTATGGTTTATATACTGCATTTTTTGCACATTGCATCTTTTACACAGTGTATTCCAGTACATACTGTATGAATTCATTTAATGTTATCCAGCACATGTTGTGCAAATCAACCTGTATAGGCAAGGCAGCGCCACCACTCACCCACCTAACCAGCATCACCAAAGATAATCACTGTCTGACAATTGCGGATTCCCCTGTCAACACTGCCTGTGTTCATAGGGGAATCGTGCAAATTTTGCAAATGTGCATCGTGTTTGGCCTGCCTAACTTGCATTAGCTTAACACTTCTAATAATAGCGACCCATTTACTTTGTGGTATGTTAATGTGCTTTAAAGTGCGTTGCCTTAAGGCAGCCCACTGAAATGAAAAGGCTGCCAAGGCATACCAATGTGCTAAAAATCGTATGTGACCCATTTTTTTTGCAATGCTAAGTGCATTGCGCTACAAAGCAGTGTATTGGGTGCCATTTAAAATAAATAGTACCACAACTATGTGTTCCAGTCAGGCACATGTTACCAGAACATTGAAATGTAAATGAGTTCTTAATATTTATAAACCTGACTACAAACAGCTATGTACTGCAGACAGCCAATGCCAAAAGGTACATATAAATGCAATTATATGTAGATCGATCATATCTGAATGGATTTAGTACACATATGCATGACAGATGCTGGTGTAACCAACACTAACTATAATTAAATAAATAAAGCCCAAACTATACTTTACAACAAACACAGTTAATAAATAAATACTATGCAAGGACCAACCAAGAGATTAATAAGTTGCTGAAAAGCGTTCTTCTGGTAGCTCTTGACATTTCTCACAGAAGTCATTTGAGGGCACAGGGATAAGCAACGCTTCTCTTAAAAGTAATGTATTAAATGTGTAAAATCTAGTCTTGTTGTAAGGTTTCATGTTCGTGTCTACAAGCAAGAAACAGATGCATCTTGTTTGACTTAGCACATCAATAGAAAAGCAAATGAACTACCAAAGTGCTCTAATTAACTATTTTGCAAATGAATGTAGACATTAGTGCAACACTGCAGCGGCTAAAGTCTGCTGCATGTGAGCTTTGTTTCAGTTAACATTTCAATTAACCAATTAAAAAATAATTTTCTACCCCCTGACAACTGGGTGGTGTTAACATCATTAGCCGAATAACTATATGTTTAAGAGCAGCATAAAACCAATAAAAAATGTGTTACAAAATAGAATTTCTAGCTTTTTGTAGTAAACGCAGTTAATAAAATTAGGAAATCGAAGTCAAAAGGATCAAAATCTTTTAAACCTAAATGCAAGGATTGTAAAGCTATAGAAAAAAAATCTCATCATGTCAATTTATAGCGCAAACATTTTTACAGGTATACACACATTTTAGAGGGTCTACGGGATATGTTCTTCACTATTTATTGCAGACTGGTAATATCCAATTTGTATCCAAAAACTTCAAAGATATGGCAAATAAAGACACAGAGAGACCCGGATTGATAGAAATGATCCCAAACAGGTAAAAATATGTGTGTGCATGGACTGACAGCCCCCAAATAAAGATCTTGGGATAACAACATTCTTGTTGGATAGTTTGACTGACTATGGACACAGCAGTTTTTTTGGGTATAAAAGGATGCAGTTATGATATTCTTTTCTATTCAGCATGACAGCTTCAGAAGAAGGCATGCCTTCGGAAATGATCTGTACTGCAATCAAAAGCATAATTTAGGAACAGCATGAAATGGATCGCTCCAACACTACAAACTTGGCAAACTAAACACGGGCAAAAGAAAATGGTCAGCACAGGTGCTTATAGCCTTGCAATCACTGAGGGCCTAGATATAAATGTCTCTGTGTTTTTGTTCATTTCATCCAGGTGCTCCAGTTTTCTGCTGTATGCCACATATTAAAAAATTAAGCTTAATTCGTTAAAACTTTGCATGAAACCTCAGAAAGGGCAGACGCTAACATAAATGTTAAAAAGGAAAAAAAATACTCTGAATAGTTCTGCATTGTATGTTGGTGCTATAGAAAGTCAGGAAAATAAATGGAGCCTAAATCAATATGATCGCTAATTATCACATGACCCATAAGAATGGACGTGCCTTCGAAAAATTCTGTCGTTACTATCGTAATGCTCTGTGTTATTCATTCTGTCTCAGATTGTCAATAAAGTGCTTTAAGAGCACGCTGCAGGTGAAAGCTGGAGAGCGGGCAACAGATTATACACTATACTTCTGTTATGTACGAACCTTAGGGGAGGTCTTCTGAAATTCTACAGAGCACATACAGTGCTGTCTATTGTACTGGATTAGGATTCCACAATGCATTGCTCCGCATGGCTCTAGAACGGCTCAGGTATTTGAATCAGCCTCCTAAAAATATCTTGTAGCACCCGGGGATAGACTAACAAAAGGCTTGATCCCTGAGAAAAAAAACATTGTCCTTTTCAGAATGCTAATCTGGTATATCACTTTCTGTTACATCCCGGCATGTACTTCTGCCTGTGCAGACAATTAAAGGAATACATTTATTTAATACGCCTTATCATTCAATATTACAACTTGTAATTTATGCTAACTAGATAATCAAAATAGTTTTTTTTTTTTTTACCCTCCTCCTCCTCTTTATTTAAATGCTCATTTCTTGATGAAACTTAGTAGATGCTGCATATCTCATGATTAACGGACATCGTCTAAAGCATCCCGGTCCTCTAATCTTCCTAAAATCCCCTTTCATCCGATTGTTTAAGAATGCTTGAAAGGCTAACACCAAGTCTGAGGCTAGTGCACGTTTGGGGGATGGGAGCCTCTGTAGGTTAGCTAATTAAACTGTTTGTCTTCTGAAACATTTAACTGGCTTTAGAGATTATTCTAATTAAGAATTATGTTAGATGTATTTTTTAATGTAGCCATTAAAATTAGTCATAATCCAACAATCTCATGCACTGAGCTCTGTAAATAGAAAAGTGAGTAGAAGCTGCTTTTCCCTTTCCCACTACTTTTTCCCACAAGATGATTCTGCTAGAAGAAGAAAATTATTATAACGAAGGAGCCACCAATCCGTTTTTCGTTGTCATTTTATGCATACTGGAGGCTGAGAACTGTTTGTTACTATAGGTTTTGGAACCTCTGCATACAGATCACTATAGGTTGTATTGGCAACAGGTAAAATCTGAAGATTGGACGCAATGATATTCATAAACCTGCACTGATATTACCAGGCTTGATAATTAATAAATATGTACAAGGCTGGCTGTAGTTCCAAATGGAGCAATAAGGACTGCAATCCCACTCACAGAAATCCAGTTTAACCGCTTTACGACTGCCCGCTGCAGTTATACTGCGGCAGGCAGCCGCTCCTGGGCAAACCGACGCAGCTATACGTCGGCCGCGAGCAGGAGGCTAAGGGGCGAGCACGCACTGCCAGCGGCACGCTCCCGCCCCCGCTCGTCAGCAGGGAAGACGATGCAGCGGGCAGGCGGCTCCTATTGCCGCCTGACACCCGCGATCGTTCCCTGCAGAGAGAAGAACGGTCAGCTGTTATAAACACAGCTGACTTTTCTTCCCCCCTGCAATGATCATAGAGCCACTGTGATCCTTCTATATAGGATCACATGTCTCTATGGTCATTTCAGAAGCCACGCCCCTCCCCCAGAGTTAGAATAACTCCCCTTGATCACCCACAGGGTTAACCCCTTCCCTGCCAATGGCATTATTACAGTAACAGTGCATATTCTTAGCAATGTCAAGTCAAAAATGTCAGTTAGGGGTTCGATCTGTTCGCCGCAATTTCGCAGTCCCGCAAAAAAAAAAAAAAAAGACAAATCTTTCCCGTAGTTATTAGACGCAATAACTTTTGTGCAAACCAATCAAAATACGCTTATTGCGATTTTTTTTCCCAAAAATATGTAGCAGAAAACAAATTGGCCTAAAATGTTAAAAAATTTTGATTTTTACATTTTTTTTTGGGAATGTTATATAGCAGAATGTGAAAAATATTGTTTGTTTTTTTTCCAAAATTGTTGCAATTTTTTTGTTTATAGCACAAAAAATAAAAATCGCACAGGTGATCAACTACCACCAAAAGAAAGCTCTATTTGTGGGAAAAAAAGGACATCAATTTTATTTAGGTACAGTGTCGTACGACCGCGCAATTGTCCGTTAAATAACGCAGTGCCGAATCACAAAATATGGCCTGGTCATTATTATTATTATTATACATGATTTATATAGCGCCAACAGTTTGCGCAGCGCTTTACAATGTGAGGGAAGACAATACAGTTACAATACAATTCAAAACAGGAGGAACAAGAGGGCCCTGCTTGTTAGAGCTTACAATCTAGAAGTCATTAAGGGGGCAAATCCTTCCGGTCTTAAAGTGGTAACTGGTACTTCAAAAGTTAAAAACTATTTTGTTTAAAGAAAAATATTTTAAGGGCTCTTGTCATTGGACATTGTTTTCCTGTATTTGGCCTGCGTTTGTGTCAGCCAAAACCCTATGCACATTTATGTAGCACTATGTATGGAAGTTCAGACAATGCGTTTGACCTTCTGTGTGTTGCACTGTATTTCTTTGGAAACAACATGGTCTACTGAGATGCATTTCAACTGAAGGCAAAGCAGGTCCAATGCGGAGTTCTACATTTAACCACTTTAGGACAGGAGGATTTTCCTGCTTTACGTCCAGGCCACTTTTTGCAACTTGGCACTGTGCGACTTTAACTGACAATTGCGTGGTCATGCAACGTCGTACCCAAACAAAATTTACGTCCTTTTTTCCCCACAAACAGAGCTTTCTTTTGGTGGTATTTGATCACCTCTGCGCTTTTCATTTTTTGCGATAATAATAAAAAAAAGCGACAATTTTGAAAAAATAATCTTTTTCTACTTTGACAGTTAAAAAATATCCAATATATTCAATTTTTGTCATATATTTAGGCCAAAATGTATTTAGCTACATGTCTGACAAAAAAAATTCTCAACGAGCGTATTTTTAACTGCTTTAAGCCCGGAATATTTTACCCCATTCCTGACCAGGCCAAATTTTGTGATTCGGCACTGCGTTATTTTAACGGACAATTACGCGGTCGTGCAACGCTGTACCCAAATTAAATTTATGTCCTTTTTTTCCCCACAAATAGAGCTTTCTTTTGGTGGTATTTGATCACCTGTGCGATTTTTACTTTTTGCGCTTTAAACAGAAAAAAAGCGACAACTTTGAAAAAATAATATTTTTCACATTTTTTTTTATATAAAACCCCCCCCCCAAAAAAAATTTAAAAATCTAAATTTTTTAACATTTTAGGCCAATTTGTTTTCTGCTACATATTTTTGGTAAAAAAATTTGCAATAAGCGTATTTTGATTGGTTTGCGCAAAAGTTATCGCAGCTACTAACTACGGGAAATTTATGTCATTTTTATTGTTTTTTTTTAACTAGTAATGGCGGCGATCTGCGTTTTTTTTGCGGGACTGCGATATTGCGGTGGACAGATCGGACCCCTAACTGACATTTTTGACACTTTTGGGGGTACCAGTGACATTACTACAGTAATCAGTGCTATAAATATGCACTGTTACTGTAATAATGACACTGGCAGGGAAGGGGTTAACTTTATTGGTGATCAAGGGGTTAATGTATGCCTGGTGCTTACTGATGTGTGTGGGGGGAGGGGACTGTGTGACACAGGCACAGATCGTAGGTTCAGCTATGCTGAATCCTGTAATCTGTCCCTGCCTGTCACATAAGAGATCCGCCCGCTTGCGGATCTCCTCACTCGATCGGGGAAGAGCGGCGGTGATCACCGCCTCTCCTCCCCTTGGCCCGACTCCCGCTGTGTCTGAATGCAGCGGGAGCGAACCTCCTGCGGCGCACGCGCTTCACCCACAAGGGGAGGAGTCCAGTGACGTAGGTCTACGTCGCTGGACGATAATGAACCACTTTGCCGCAGTACGCTCAATTTGAGCGGTCAGCAAGTGGTTAAATGCAGCTGCATGCATTTGAATGGAACTCACAGTGATTGACAAGAATGCCCATTGACATGAACCTTAATGCAACACATATGGACAAGATATTCTGGAAGTTATTATAAATGAGTTATATTAAAATTGCAGCTTACTACAATTTTCTAGAAATGCCAAAATTTAAAACATTTGCTCATTGGAGCAATGGCAATAGTACAGATAGTTCCTGGAATCTTAAGTTTTGCTCATATCAGCGGTTTACTGCTTTTCCCAAAAGTCTACATAGAAATGAGGTCCAGAAATGTCTTTAGGTTTAATCACTCCTGGACCAGAAGGTTTTACCCCCTTAATGACCAGGCCATTTTTTGCGATTTGGCACTGCGTTATTTTAACTGATAATTCCGCAGTCATGCGACGCTGTACCCAAATAAAATTTATGTCCTTTTTTGTTCCACAAATAGAGCTTTCTTTTGGTGGTATTTGATCACCTTTGCAATTTTTATGTTTTGCACTATAAACCAAAAAAAGTGACAATTCTGAAAAAAAAAAAAAAAAAACAATATTTTTTACTTTCTTCTATAAAACATTCCCAATATAAAAAATTTAAAAATCCAATTTTTTCATTATTTTAGGCCAATATGTATTCTGCTACATATTTTTGGCAAAAACAAATTCCAATAAGTGTATATTAATCGGTTTGCGCAAAAGTTTTCGCGTCTACAAACTAGGGGAAAAATTCATGTAATTGTTATTTATTTATTTTTTTTACTAGTAATAGTGGCGATTAGCGATTTTTAGTGGGACTGCGACATTGCAGCGGACAGATCGGACCCCTAACTGACTTTCTTGACACTTTTAGGGGGACCATTGACATTACTACAGTAATCAGTGGTAAAAATATGCACTGTTACTTCACCAATGACACTGGCAGGTAAGGGGTAAACACCAGGGGTGATCAAAGGGGTAAACACCAGGGGTGATCAAAGGGTTAAAGGTGTCCCTAGGGGTGCTTTCTAAAGAGTTAAAGGTGTCCCTAGGGGGTGCTTTCTAACGGTGTGGGGGATGGGCTTGCTGAATGAACACAGAGACCTGTGTTCCTAAATAGGAGGAACACAGGATCCCTGTGTTCATTGCTGACAGAACAGCGGTCTACCATGTTTGAGACAGACCGCCCTTCTGTCTTCACGGGGAGCGATCGCGGGTGGCCGGCAGATCACGTGCGCCCCCACTAGCAGTCCAGCGAAACGACGTACAGGTACGCCGTTTAGCGGGACAGAGTCGACCTGCCGCAGTATAAGTTTGGCGGCTGGTCGGCAAGCAGTTAATTTAGTATGTTTTTTATCATTAGTGATATGCTAACAATATTTTTACAGGGTGGCTAGGAATGCAATGGTTGGGTTATTACAGCACTGAAAATGAGATAGCGGTTAGGAGCAGCAGATCACTTATGCCTCATACATATGATGAGAATATTGGACAAATGATTGTCCATTTTTTTTTTTTTTTTGCATGCTAGTCTTATATTGAAAACCAGTAGGTTAATAAAGGTATGACAATTCACGTACGATAGAATACAACTTCCGAAGAGATGTAATGTGTTGTATTGTATTCTTTCATTTAAGAGCACGCGTGCACTTGGTCTTTTCCATTTTTTTTTTTTACGAATACTGTACTGATCAAATGAAAATTGTTTTGTTCTGCTATCGTATGAAAAATATTTTGTGTTTGTCCTTTTGGATAATTTTGCATGAACTGTCGTGATCGGCTCTCGAAAGCTGTGTACTAAGGATCAGTTTATTGTATGATTGCTTTTAAAGCAGTATTTTTTTGTCCAACTTTCTGATTGTGTGTACTAGGCATTAGTTTCAGCAAGCCGCTGTAATAGCCTTAGCGGGTACAGAAGCAGACAAGCATCTGAAACTAGGTTTGCTGAAGTCTTTGCAATTTATACAATTGGCTTCAACAAAAAGGTTTTAAATGGAATATACATGCTAATTGTCTTACTTTTTAGAACCAATATAATTTTTTTTGTGTGATGGGGTGCCATTAATACATCATGTAAGTAAAGCTTATCATTTAATTGCTCTCACCTGAAATGCCAAATTAATTTGAAAAGTGGAGTAACTTACAAAAAAAAAAAAAGAGATTAATTGTATACATAGAACAGCAGTGGCACAGTTAATAATTTGACTAACCTTAAAGAGCACTTCACTTTTCCTAAGGAAAAAAAAACAATCCCTTTTGGGTGATCAATGTACATTGCAAGGATTTTAACTAAATTTGTTGAAGATTCCTACCTGTTTCTGCACTATAGAAAAAGTTGTTTGTTGGATTATATCAATGTGCAAAGTGAATCTGAATGGGAGTGGCTTTTTCATTATTGTTCAGCTCATGCACTTGCAGTGTTCTAAAGAGGAAAGCTGCAGGGCCAGTGTTCCGTGAGAATTACCTACCCGTGAGAAAAACCTACCCCTCGTCACTTCCAATGCTCGGCACTGTATGTAATGCAGCGGTTACTTTAAAACAGCTATGCTGAAATACGAGTCATCTCCGCTCCGGTCACTGTCACTTCCCTGCTTTCGGCAAGTAAATATAAAAGCGGCGGCGGGTGTATGAAAACATAAATCACGGAGCGGAGAGCCGCTTTTATATTTACTTGCCGAGAGCAGGGAAGTGACAGGCACAGGAGCGGAGATGAGGAGATGACTCATATTTCAGCACAGCTGTTTTATGTAACCGCCGCCTCGGTAGGTTTTTTTCACGGTACACCGTGATCGTTTCATACTAGTGCGCATGCGCACTAGTAAGCTCCTCAGTTCTTCCATTAGGTATCCGCGGCTCTGAGCATGCGCACTGCTGCGCTGCTCAGCTGTTTCTGCCCGGAAGTGACGAGGGTAGGTTTTTCTCACGGGGTAGGTAATTCTAACGTTACACCGGCACCTTATTAGAATTAAGTAACTCTTTGGGGATGTTTCACCAAAAATATATTTTTTTATCGCAGAGGATGCCTAAAAATCTGACTTGTATCTTTTCATTTCTGGGGACGTTCTGTACACCAACTGTGTACTGAATGCCTCCAGGTTGCCATTTTGCATTGAATTTGACAGAAAATGACAGTGCTGCAGATTAAAAGGGAGCGTTTAAAAAAAAAAAAAACTAAAAAAAAAAAACATTCAATTACAGAATGACTTGCGTAGCAATTGTACATGCTAGAATTTTTTTTTTTTTTTTTTTATTTGTTGATTTTACCCCACAATAGAGCAGTTACCCCTTAAGCAACCATCAGCCAAAAATATATTGTCATCCTCTCCTTTGCTTACAAATCTTGCCATCAGCAAAGATTCAGAGTCTACAATCGCAGCTGAATTCTGTATATTGCAGATTATTGTTGGTACACTAGCAAGACAGTGCTTGTACTTTTAATTTGATTGCACTAAACCACCAGCAGGTAAAGCTGTGATAAAGATGAAACACATTTCTGATTTTCTTTACGAATAACAAAATAAAAGATTGATCTGCTTCTATACCCCAGAGAATACAGGTGAGGAAGTGCCAGAAGTAAATTGGTTGGAAAATTTTGTCAATTTTCTTAACTTGTCTCCAAAGTAAACATATATCTAGCTATTTTGATGCTGAAAGGAAGACTGGCTAAGTCTGCAGCATGGTCAAAGGACCTTGTCTGGTCCCTGTTAAAGCATGTCTATATCCTACACAATAATAACTTAAAAAATATTTGTTAATTTTAATGAGCAGAAAGCACATTACATGCAGGCTTCCAGCACAACCAAAGACAACTCTCTGTAGGGGCACCATCTTATAAGCACCAGTGATTACAATTGTCCAATATGCACTAGTAGTAGGGAATGTACAAACTGAATATGGGGATCCCTTTGTTCTATTCCATGGCCAGCTTAGGCAAAAATAACCTCAGTGTTGTATTTTACCAAATTTGTAGAGATCATTCAAAAGTCATGTGAGAAGTGCTCGTGTAAATAAACCAAAGTCTAGCTCTAGGCAATTTATATAAATTAGTAAAAAGGTGAGTGGCTCTCGCGCGATCAATGAAATAAAGAATGGCAATAGCCTTATTATAGTCACTGGTTTATTGCAGAATATATTTTGTTCAAGTTCTCCGTTGTTTATCACGCAGTGAAGGATTTTGGAATTTCTATATGTATTTTTTATTAATTTCCAATCAAATATTTTTTAATTATTTTATGTTACTTATCATGGCGGTTCTTTTTGCCACATCACATCATTTAGGCTCACTGTCACATTATTGAAGATTTATACATACTATATTACTTTATTTATTAATATTCATCAATACAGCCACACAGCGCAGCATTTTTTAAACTTTTTTCTTACAATTTATATAAATTGCCATATAAAACCCATGAAACTCCAGCATGCACCTACTGCTTTTAGAGCATAACTTGTGCCCATGAGGGTCACTTTAGTGTTATCAGGTTGCTGGGGAAATGAAAGTACGGGCAACCTAAAAATTGTTTTCACAGCTTCTATGCAACCATGAAGCATGAATGTGAGCGGCAAATAGGTTACGCATTGAATTGGCACAAACAGCAAGAATATTGATGCTATATCAGACCAATTCCATATGCCCCTGCTGAAGCATTATGTTAGGTACAACAGGGCTAATGAATTAATTAAGCAAAAGAGCCTATGGCAACCTAATACCAGTCATGGCTTGGTTCCTGTTGGTAGCACCCTGTATCTAGTGCAGTAGGTATCCTCAGACAAGACTTTGAGCTGCCTTCTATAACGCTATTCAGCTGTGCCTTTTTATCACCTATTATTACATGCTGTTACTGTCATCTTTTTTTTTTTTCTAATTCTGCTATGCTCCCACTAAGAAATGGACACATCATTCTTTTCACAACACGTCACCCAGCAAGGGAAATCTCTGTAAATCCACCATTTCAGACAGTGAGGGGCCCATGTGACAGCGAATTAGCGGTCGTACCATAGAAGGACACATTCTATTTATTTTGTACAGTCCACATAAAAAAGCTGGCATATAAACAAAAGATGACAATGGATTTAAGCCAATATGCTAATTGGCTAGTCGCTAAACCATAATCTTGTAAGATTCTGCTCGTCAAGTACTAAAGGAAGTAAAACCAGTAAGAAGACATAGGAATTATGATTGCAGCACACACAACAGGCCGCTTCTATCACAACTCTAAAGGGTATTATAAGCTAAACACTTTTTTCCCCCCTTACTGCTGAAAGATTATACTGGTTATCCCATTAAAGTTGGTAAAATGCCATTCTTGTGTCTTAAAGCTAAAGCAATGGAGGTCAAGAAGTTTATACTGCTTCTTACAAGGCGAGTGTGGATGTAATCTTCCCAAAGTTACAATAATTAATGTTAAGCTTCTTTAGCAATACGTTTCTGAAAGAAGTTGCCTGATAATATACTTAGAGCCTGGCTAGTGTTTGTGTTACAAGAAATGTCTTCTATGCAGCTCACGTCTGTCAGCTTAAATCTTTAGTCAAACGAGGGCGATGATGAGCAGCCCGACTTAGAAATGAAAAATAATACTTAGGAGCATATAGGTGAAATAGGCAGAAAGGCGATGATAGAATCCTCCGACCGCCGGTTTGAAGAACGGCATGGATTTACCCGCACCGGATAAGCTCCCTTTTCTGCTGAATGGTGCATGTTGCAGATGTGAACCCTGACAATCCACAAAGGGGTGTTTTATTTTTTTTAATAAATGCCTCTGTGCTGACATCACTGAAAGCAACCACAGACAGCGGTTTGCTTGACAGTGGCAAGGGAAAGCAAAAACCTATAAACAAATAAAAGAAACTTGGATCTGCTCTTAATAACCGAATCAATACTGGTTCAAAAAATCCAGTCATAGCAAAAGCACCCTGAGCAGAGTATACCCCTATACATTTTATTAACTGCTTTTCCTAGATGTTTGCCCAAAGCATCCCCAGTGTTCTTAGGTTTTCTTCAGTAAGATTTTTTTTTCCATCTATGGTGGTACAAAACTGGAATTGTAAAATCACTGCAATTGTGATGATAGGTAGAGACTCTTATCCACTATAAGGAAAATAATGCACTGGCCATCTCAGTATCTACATAACTGAGTAAGAATCTTAAAGACCTGGTAAAGAATTTTTTTTAACAATTGTAAAAGTTACTTTAAAGTACAATTTCAGGGTTAGTATTTTACAGGCTTTGATTTTCTTACTTCGTGTCCTTTATTCTATCTCCATTTAGAAGTTGTCCTCAAGCAACTTTTAGGGCTCAGCCACACTTTAGAGCTGCAGTTCCCTAATGTGTATTATGGTAATAGTCACCAACACACAGCCACGGATTGACAAAACCCATATTTTAACACAGTGGTGTTGATTTACTAAAGCCGTAGAGTGCAAAATCTGGTGCAGCTGTGTATAGTAGCCAATCAGCTTCTAACTTCAGCTTGTTCAATTAAGCTTTGACAATAAAACCTGGAAGGTGATTGGTTTCTAAGCAGAGCTGCACCAGGTTTTGCACTCTAATCAAAACCCAGTGTGCCACAAAAGACGGTGTGATGCATTGCCTGCTACTCTATTAGTGATTGAGGGGGCTGTTCAAAAAAATCCGCACCATGATATGTGCACTGCAGTAACATTTTTTCCCATGCATTACCACAATTTATTAGTGTGACTGAGCCCCCGTTGTGCCACAAATATTTAGAGTCTTAATGTATTGTACAAATACACAGTCGTAATGCATAGCACAAATAAACATGTATTCTACACAATCACTTCCCGCTGAATATCAATTAAGAGTTAAATGTGTAGAAATTATATGATAAAGTACCAATGAGAAAACTAAAGCTTCCTAGAGTCGGCTGTCCCATGGCAAGACCTACACTATGCAACCTTTTCAAAAATTAAGGTCTGATTAAAAACTCTTTATACAGGACACAGGTTTGTAGTTGGTGTAATCATTTTGTGTAGTGAATTAAACATTACAGGTTTGTAGTTGGTGTAATCATTTTGTGTAGTGAATTAAACATTACCTAACTGAAAACAAAAAGTGTGAGAATCAAGTCTTAGAAAATTATTTTTATCAATCAACTAAAATCCATTAAAGTAAGATTTGATAGTAAAACGTGGCAGCAATTCAAGAATCGATATGCAGTTTCCAGGTTTTCTCCAGCCTATATTTATATATATATATATATATTTATATATATATATATATATATATATATATATATATATATATATGAATAAGCTAGCCACAAATGTATAGATTACTTTTGTTCAGCCTATGAGCTGCATGAAAGAAATCTTACAGATTCCTCCATCTATGCTAACAACACGGATGGGCAAATCTCCAGGTGTAAATCATTGCATTCTGACAGCCGACATTGTATTCTGACAGCCGACACTGCCAGAATACCCATACAATGCCTGCATCTACTTGGATGCAGGCGCTGTTCAGGCAACAGTTTTACACCTGGCTCCATCAACAGAATTCAACTGAAGGATCAACCATTGTCGATACAAGTGTGGTTGATGGGGCCAGCATTATTCAGTCAAAATTCGATGCGTGTATGGCCAGTTTAAGTTATACTGAATTTCATACAGACCATACAACACTTCCTTCAATCAATGGCTTACCTAGATAAAAAGGCAATAAAAGGTAATTAAGCAAAGAGTTCCTTCCCTGTTGGGATCAGCGTATGGAGATTACGGTAGGCAAGTGATACAAAAGATAAGCAGTACGCCATACAATACAGAAGACATCAACATTAAAAAAATACCATTACACTATAGTACAGTGTAGCCTAGCCTCATATAACCCGCACAGAAAACAAGGAAAGTATCTTTTAGGGATTCAGCAAACTGAGAAATATGCTAGTAAAAAATAAATACAATAAAAAAGTAAATTTAAAATAAATGCCAAATTCATAGAAATGTGTGCAGGTTTAAAAGACAGCACCTCCTCAAAGTTTTGTTGGATTCAGTTGAAACATTCTTGTAATAATGGCATCCAGGCCCAAAGGTCAACTAAGAAAATGATCAAGCAAGTCTTCTTAAGTGGTATAGATGGAATGGAGCAGGTTTACTAACGGAATAGAGAATACTCACTTAGCAAAGTGAATGCTTGGTGAGCTCAGTGATTAACTTGAGACTCTTTCTTTTAGTTTCCTTGTACATAAATTGCACATTGACTTTTAGGGCCAATTCACACCGACCTGCACTAAAATGCATGTACATTTCCATCCATTTTATTTGTGTTTTAATGCACGCTGACGTCTGTTGACATACATTTTGACATCCGTTGACATACTTTTTGCATTTTAATGCAACACTATGGTGTGACTAGGACACATCCGAAATTATTGTTTTTCAAATGTCCTTCCTTTGATTTGCATTTTACAGATGTGCTAAAACCCACAGGTGTGAATTGGCCCTTACTGTCAAGTCCTACAGGCGAGTTTGCTGTTCAATCAAGCACAGTGATACCATAATCATTAAACCAGGTATTGGTACTTTTGGCAGTGTGGGCAGGTGCCAAGGCTGGAAAATGAAATCAGCATCTCCATAAAGCTGGTCAGCAAAGGGAAGCATGAAGTGCTCTAGAATTTCCTGGTAGAGGGCTGCGCTGACTTTAGACTTGATAAAACACAGTGGGCCACCAACACCAGCAGATGACATGGCTCCCCAAATCATCACTGACTGTGGAAACTTCACATTGGACCTCATGCAACTTGAATTCTGTGCCTCTCTTTCTCCAGACTCTGGGACCTCGATTTCCAAATTAAATGTTAATTTTCCATAGTCAGTGATGAATTAGGGAGTCATGTCATCTGCTGGTGTTGGTCCACTGATTTTTTTATCAGGTCCAAAGTCAGCGCAGCCCTCTACCAGAAAATTCTAGAGCACTTCATGCTTCCCTCCGCTGGCCAGCTTTATGGAGATGCTGATTTAGTTTTCCAGCCTTGGCACCTGCCCACACTGCCAAGTACCAATACCTAGTTTAATGATCATGGTATCAATGTACTTGATTGGCCAGCAAACTCGCCTAACCTAAACCGCATAGCGAATTTGTGGCGTATTGTCAAGAGGATAATGAGAGACACCAGACCCAACATGGCAGGCAAGCTGAAAGCCGCTATCAAAGCAACCTGGGCTTTCATAACACCTCAGCAGTGGCAAAGGCTGATCGCCTCCATGCCAGGCTGCATTGATGCAGTAATTCATGCAAAAGGATCCCCGTCCCGACCAAGTATTGAGTGCATGCTATACTGTACATGGACATACATTTCAGTAAGCCAACATTTCTGTATTAAAAATCTCTTTTTTATTGGTCTTACATAATATTCCTTTTTTCTCAGATATTGAATGTTGGGTTTTTACTAGCTGTAAGCCATAATCATCAAAATTAAAAGAAATAAATGCTTGAAATATATCACTCTGAGTAACGCATCTATATAACTTATAGGAGTTTTACTTTTTTAATTGAATTACTAAACTAAATTACATTTTTAATGATATTTTAATTTTATGAGATGTACCTGTATATTATCTAATCTGGCCAGATCAACAGTTAAAAGACTAAGGAGTAATCGATTACAAAAATAACTTCAGTGTCACAGCTGAAAGAAAGTAAACATTTTTGGCCCACTTAGCCTATACCAAGGAAACCTACCCACTGGCATCTCAAGAGACTTAGGAGGTTAACCAGTAGGTAAACTGCAGCCATGCCAAAAGCAAAATAACTGTGTGTAGAGTTGCCCTTTAACTTTCCAAAATCAATAGGAGTCCTAGGTGTATAGTTACGTGGATTTAAGAGCGATAAGTACACACTAAGCCTCTGAAGACACCAATACCGATCCTTAAAATTGAAGAGTGATAACGGCCCATTTACTGACTTGTTTTATTCCCTCATTTTTACATTTTATTCCACTTGAACTGCACAGAACAAAGCATGGCGCAGCGCAGCAGAGGAGGAAGTCTTAAACAATGGCTTCTCTATAAAAGGGTCCGCTGCTGAAGGACACCTGGCTCCCCTTTGGTGAAAGCATAACAAGTTTATTAAGTAAGCACCACCTCAGCAATTATAATCCCCTCTGGCTTCCTGGGCACAGTTTATTGGTTCAATTTTCATAACCGTGAGCATCATTAGGGCAATGCAGTAATTAAGAGTTGTTAGAAAGTGAATTCTCAAACTGCAGATTAGAAAATTAAACTATTTCCTGATTACATATTAATGGAGCACAACAATAGCAGTTGCCATAAGCTTGGAAGGCAACCAAGGGATAAATCTGTGTACTTAATTACCATAAACAATGGCTGCATAGAAATGAAGTTTTACGCACATTTCCTTCTGTAATATGTCTGATATCAGTACACACTTGACAATTCTTGTTCAATTATCTCTATTATTTAATGCGCTGTGAACGGCTCTGTGTAAATAAAATTAACCACCCCAATTACTTTGAATTCATCTAGGGACAACGTAAAAAGAGGAAAAAAAATGTAGAGAATTCACGGCAATGTCTAATCTAAAACATTACAGAAGCTTTTACTTGAATCTGCCTATATTTGTATGCTCTAATTTAAGTGTATGCGTTAATTTAATTACATTTGCCACCAATGGTCAATCAGAAGCAACAGAGCTACGGTGATTTAATTAATCCACATTCACTATACACACAATCAAGAAGAAATCTGGTGAACAGCACCGTTCTATGTTATCGGTGTGTTTTCAGCAAGAATAAAGAGAATGAATTAAAAATAAAAAAGAACCAGTTAGACTTCATGTACACGGGACGTTTGAAAACCTCTCCTGAACGCTGGAACTTGACAGCTAGTAACCGACGGTTAAAAATGTCTGTTTTGCCCATTTTACATGCCACGTTTATGTGCGCTTAGCGGCGTTTGCGTTTACAAGCATTTTTATATTGTAAAATGTTTAGAAATGTATCCCCATTGAAAACACCTATAAACAAAATGCTTATAAACGCAAGTTACCGCGTTTAGACGCTGTTACAAGCATTTGGCGTTTCAAATGCCAATAAACCTCCGTCAGAACGCATTTTTTTGCTTTAAAAAAAATGCCACTAAACTCAACTGCCTCTAAACGACTTTAAACATCTCAGTGTACATTGACAGACAAGATAACAGAGGAGAGTTCAGGGGCTGCTGAAAAAACGCCCAACTGCTCCTAAATGTCCGTTTTATCATCAGCAGTGTACATGAGGCCTTACTGGTAAAGTAGGGCAGTTTGTGGGATGTGGTTACATTTGTAGATCGACTGTTCCTGGATGTAGTAAATAATACCAATATGAAGAGTTATCCAGGTGTCATGAGTGTTCTATATGTGTTATAGAATATGGTATAAATAGTCTTAAATGCATATATTAGTTACTTATGAATTGAGAAGTTGCATTCTAATCAATAATGGGTTTGCTTGATAAGTGACTGGCATTCTGTGTGAAATATAAAGAAGTAGTATGTTTATCTAATTAATTTTCTATAGCATATATTGTTCTTATTTGTTGTCTAGCTCAGGTACAACTATATGAATGTACGTGAGAGTGTATATGATATATACATATATACAGACATACATATACACACACGTATATACAGTACATATACACACACTTCTATTTTTAATCTGCTTTAAATGGCAGAAGCTCTCTCAGGCCCTTTAACATCAAATGTGAGCACAGAGACCTGAACATGTGGAGATAAGCTTAGTTTGAGATTCTTTTTTTTTTTTTTTTATAAGCTCTTCTGAATTTTGAACCAAATACTATATGAAGCTTTGCTCAGACTCCTTTTTGCCTAGCCAAAAACAGAGATGCTCAGACTGCCCATAGCAGTTGGACTTCCAAAGTAAACAAATTCCAAGTCTTGAACAGGTATGAAAGCCTTTAGGAGATGACAACAAAAACGGCGGGGAATCAACCTTTGCAAATTCTGCAAAACTCTTGTGTCATTAGAACTTCAGGGAGATTTAAAAGACATAAATAAATGCAGTTCTGTATGTATTACTACTGTACATTGGTAAATGTATATTTTTAATGCAAGCGGCGTAAGAACCTAAATATGACCCAGTATCAGCTTTCTGCAGTTCCTATACAGCAAAACTTCGACTTGGCGAGGGAGAAAAAGTAAAAAGAGCCAATCAGTTTTGCTGCTGTGCAAGAAGAATGCTGATATGAAGAGATAGCAGAGTGAGTTGTGTGCCAGAGCTTTGCAAATCTCAGAGCTGGATGGACAGAAATACAAATTCTTTGGCAAGTAAAATAGCTCCAATATATGTATTTCATCTCTATATTTAGCAGTTTTCCTAAAGTTCAGCTGTATGAAGGTGCCGTGTTATATCCATCCACTGATTTTTGCAGTTGTGTTAAATTTTTTCCATAGGAATCCTAACGTGTCATTGTTGTGAACAGGTTAGCAGCAGCTACTCCTTGTCATAGATACCATGTAAAAATAATAAAAAAAAATACATTTGCATTTTGATAAAGATCAGTTCTCCACATCTGGTCCTGATCACCTACTGCATCTCAGCTGCTCGTCATTGTCCAAGAAAACTGATAATAGGTTTTATTTAAAAAATGTCTCAGTCATTAGGAGCATAAATATGAAGATAAACTTAGATCCCCTTTGAAAAGAAACCTTAAAATGCATACAGGGAACACAGTCTGCCTTCTCAGAACTTTCGCCCAAGTACTGCTGTAGTTCACTACTCTACCCCCTTTCATTTTTTGGCTACCAACTGGATTCAAAACTGCAGTGAAATTCTGAATGTGGTTGGTTATACAGTAAGTTGATAAAGAAAGAACAGGCTTTAGGGAACACGCTCCTAGTAAACCTGAATGCTTGCTGCAAGGGAGTGCACAGAACTCAGATTAAACATTTTCGAATTTAGGAAGAGCTGCAGAATTTGCTGGAAAGCTTTAGTAACCTACTGATTAAGGCTCGGTTCACATATATGCAAATCGGATGCATTTTGAACAGCACTGCGTTCTTAAAAACAGTCCTCTATGATTTTCAGTCCAGTTCAGGTGTGATTTCAAGTGTCATACACTTTAAAAATTCTAAACTGGTCAACGAAACCGCATCGGACTCCTTTAAAAAATCGCAATGAAACCGTGCCCAGACATAAGTGAACTGAGCCTTAAGGGCCTCTTGCACATGATACTGATATTTGAGCATCAGCATTCGTGGATGTTATTTCAGACATTTGTTTTTCACGTATTTGCGCATATTTTTGTGCGCATTTGTGTGTATGTGCATTCACGCATACAATACATTGCCATGCAAATCCATTAATCTTTATACTAATATGCACGAATCTACAGGCAGCGGCACAAAACACTGACCGGAAACATCGATTTTTCTTTTTTTTTTTTTTTAAATTTAAGAATACACAGACCTTATTTATGCGCCTGTGTGCACATACACATTGTAAACAATGGGCTGCATGTTAGATCAAATCCGAAAAAAACGAAAAAAAAAACTGTACTGAGCTTTTTCAAGCTTCAGTGTGCTAGAGGCCTTAGGTTTTTGTTTTGTTTTGTAGAATTGCTTCCTTATACCTTCATTTTTATAAAATATATAATGCCAAATCCAAAAGAACTCTGCTTTAGCAACATGCTCTTGCTAGAATAAGGAAAACTACCCTCATAAATATCCACAAACAGATATCTGAAAAATATATAAACACATATGTATAGCACTGTCTCTTTAAATTCGAGCAATAGGCAAAAGTTGTTTTTTTTTTCCATTTTGGACAGAGCATGGGAGGGTTATTATAAAATATATATTATAAAATGTTTCACCATCTGTGTCCCATTGCGGCAATTTCCCTTCACTTCCTGTCCCATAGCCAAATAGGAAGTGAGAGGAAATCCCTGAAAATTAAGGAAATTCTTTGGGGACCCCCAAAACACCAGAACTAGTGTCCCTATTTGAAGATTATCTCTCTACTACTTTTCTGGAGACAACCCAAAATTAGGGCATTTCTTTTACTTTCACTGATAATGGTAAACAGGACGAAGAGAGAGGGTGAATCTCAACAGGGGCACATACAACAATAAAAATTGAGAGGGGTTCTAATTCTCCTCATTCTATCCAAAATGAAAAAAAAAGTTTTGTCTTTAGTTTCAATAAACTTACCTGCAATCAATGAAGCCCAAAAACTTTCAGACATATATGCAGTGCTAACACTTTAAATGTGACTAAAAAAAACACACAAGTGAAGTACTGTATAAGCAAATCATAGATCCCTCAACACCAGTTGAGTTTCAGCCTGGGGTCGATCCTTCACCTCCACCAAAAAAATTCCACCTCTTACCAAATAAGAATACCCCTTATTATATGAAGGTCAAACGTGCTCATTCCACACTCATGAGTATAAAAACAGCTGGCATCGAATTATCCACAATAGGGGTGCTCTCCTCAAACGCTCCAAGGTGTTCAATATGCCATGTATTCAAAAAGGAAGTAAGCCACACATAGTGTAATATTGTAAGATGACTCAAATGTATTCAATAAATGTACTCACAAAGGAGCAGCAAGAAAACTGCATAACGGAAATGCTATCAGACAATGGCCCCCCGCCCTATGTGTTTTGTTAAAAATAATATCCTCGGGGCACATGTGTGCTTCCTGGTTACCCTGAGGATGGTATTTTAATGAAACGCGTAGGGTGAGACACATTGACGTCATCATGCATGCGCACTGTGCAGCAAATTCCCATATACACGTTTCTGGCTATATGTCTTAACGTATTTGGCTTGACTGATTGCAGAGAAGTTTTTTTTTCATTTATCATTAAGATAACATTTAAAGAGATATACATATGTGTTATAGGAATATAATGGAATATAATAAAATCTATAGGTTTATACAGAAAGGCTCAATCGTTAAATTCATACACAGGTATGGTTAATGTAAAATAATATTCCTAATATTGATTCTCTAAGGAGTTTCTAAGCAGTAAATAATACAGCCCCACATATATAACAACTGTGTTCTCTAAACCCCAATCAAAATGTTGAAGAGTAACTCCACTTATGTTGAGAAAAAAAAACATTCCCCTCTGTGTGATCTATATACATTGCAAAGATTTTAGCAAACTTTGTTGCAGATTCCTACCTTTTGTTATTCTGAAGAAATCCCTGTGTGTTTGTGTCCATGTGGTAGGTGAATCTAATGGGAGTGGTTTCATAATTATAAATCAGCTGCTGCCCTTGCAGGGCTCTAATGAGGAAAATTGCTGGGTCTGCATCCCTTTAGATGTGATTTCCTATTGGGAGTATCTCACCAAAAATGACATTTTTGTTGCAGGGGATGCCGGAAATCAGACTTGTATCTTATGCAGGGGGGGGGGGGGGGGAGAGAAACACAGGCGCCACTCTGAGTGCAGTAACTCGAGATTTATTGGATAAAATCAATAGAACAGAGGGTACTCACAAAATGAATAACATAGAGGGCTCATGACAATCATTCCGGTCGGATAAGGATGGCTCGAGCGGTGATGGTTGGCAGGCTGTGAGCGGTAGCTAGGCGCTCTTCCTGGTCCCGGGGACACACAGAAGCCGATCCGTCGTCACTTCCGGTAGCGTGATGACGTCAGGGCACCAGCGACGCCTGAAGAAGGAGCGCATGCTCCGAGAACGCGTCATCACCCTACCGCAAGTGACGACGGATCGGCTTCTGTGTGTCCCCGGGACCAGGAAGAGCGGCTAGC
Organism: Pelophylax lessonae; assembly: GCF_965119305.1. NCBI lineage: Eukaryota > Metazoa > Chordata > Amphibia > Anura > Ranidae > Pelophylax > Pelophylax lessonae. Next base: position 577,724,027 of record NC_138770.1, on the reverse strand, counting down.
TACTGCTCACAGCCTGCCAACCGTCACCGCTCGAGCCATCCTGATCCGACCGGAATGATTGTCATGAGCCCTCTATTTTATTCATTTTGTGAGTACCCTCTGTTCTATTGATTTTATCCAATAAATCTTGAGTTACTGCACTCAAGAGTGGCGCCTGTGTTTCTTCCCCAGTTGGCTCCAAGCATTCTTCTACTTGTCACTTGAGCTGCCTCAGGAGTGCACCTTGGGATATTTTATGGACTCCCCATTTATGGACCTTTTTATGGACTTTTCATATATGGAATCATACTTGGATTTATATATGGACTTATGAATTATTCCTTTATCTTATTGACAACCCTTTTTATTGGTTGTTGTGTTTAGTGCTACTTGTGAAGTCCCTGGTGAAACTCTTAATACCCGTTGTGCGCCAGCTGTTTGTTTTTTATTGTATCTTATGCAGACTTCTGGGAAAATCAGTGAGCCAATCACACAAGCAGGAAACAATGTTTTTGGGGGGCGTGCTGTACACATTCTGTGTACAGAACACCCATAGGTAGCCATATTGCATTGTATTTTACAGAAAAAATACAAAGCTGTAGATTTAAACGGAAAGGTAATTTTTAACAATTCAATTACAATATGACTTGAGTCGCTATTGTATATAGTATTTATATTTTTTTTTATTTGCTATTTTTTCCTCCATGAAAGTGGAGTTACCCTTTCAGCTTTCATGTTTTGTAACTGAAGAAAAGGTATTTGCCATAAATCGATTTTTAGCTGTATTTTTATATTTCATTTAACGCTTTCAGCCAATTTAACAAAATACTAACAAATGTGTGCGGGATTTGTAAAGTATATATTAAATATATGTCACTGAAAAAGAGAATGGAAAGCTGAGACAGCATATGAACTACTGAACAAATAAAAAAACATAATTCTCTAGTACATACATGTTTTATACAAGGCACAAACATAAATTATTTTAAAGTTGTGGCAATATTCCTGATAAACTCAAAAAATGATTTTGTCACTATAATCCAAAACCATTTTGTGCATTATGCTTCCGTTTATAAGAGACACAGATGAGCAATTTGTGCCCCCGCCACATAAATATATATTCTAAATAGATGTATACCGCCCTTACAATGCTGTAAATCTATTTCCTCTCCACAATCAGATAGCGGTGACAGCTTTCAGTGAGATGGCAGTCTATGTACAGCGTGTTTCATGAGGAATATAGCTGGCTAGCTTCCTTCTCTTCAGACACACACACAACACACTCTGCCTATTGAATCTGTAGAACACTGAAGATCTTACTATTTTTTTTTTTTCTAAGCAGGGGCATATCAATGAGGCACAGATATGTATTCAGGCTCTGCATGGTTGAGCACACTGTTCAATAGTGCTGGCTCACACGATATCAGGGCGAGTTATCACTTCCCATGAAGGCACTCTTATCACCAGGGCCCAGAGAGGTGGCAGCAAATCGCAGCCTTTTCATTTTCAAGGCAGTTCTGCTGAACATTCAGGCTTCAAAGATTCACACTTCCAAAACTCTATAAGAGTTTGTGAACGCTCAATTTGCCAAAACTGTTTACAGTGTAATTGGGCACCGTACCTGTGTCCATGAGATAGCGGAGGCGGTTCTCCACCAGCGCGGCACGGGTGTCAATTTGATTCTGCTCGTTCTCTAGGGCTGCCAATTCTCCAACTACATACTGACTGGTGTCTTTGAACCCTTTCTGTATTAGAGAAAAAGAGAAGGAGAGAAAGAACAAATAAGAGGGGAGACATCACTTGTAAGTTGACTTTTTCTTTCTTGCGATCACTTAGAAAAGCACTTACTCGGCCAACAAAAGCCCATAACACACCACTCTCAAGTGCCAGAAGAGCACAAAAATATATAGTGATATTCTATCATATACTGGAGGGCTAGCTCTTCACCTGATATTTCTACACCTCTCTTATCTACGCAAAGCTAATTCTGAACTGGATACACCGGATAAAAAATATATGTTTGACTTGTATCTTTCTCTGTCTATCAAAAGGATCAAGAAAAACAATTATTTCATGAATTTGTAAATTTAAAGGCTTGCATTTGAAGACCCTTTGGCTTTCAGATCATGTTTAGATATAAGATGCTAGCAATGGTCCAACAGCTGTCAGCACTGATATAAAGCACGCTGGATGAAAAAACCCAACTGTACAATTCCCATATCTGCTCATCTATGCAACCTATGTTGATTTTCACTGTCCCCTTACATAATATGGAAGTTCGGTTTATATTAAATTTCATAGAAAAGGGCTTAGAGTTTAGGTAATGTGACTGCTTAGCCTCTTCTGTATCTGCCCCCATAGTAAGCCACTTGCTATTAAGGCAGATGTGCAGGTTGCTCCAGAGCTGTGTGTGGCCATAGGCACACACAGTGCGGCTTGGACTGGCCCCCAGTTTCTGTTCAGCTGTCTCTGTGTGCTGTGAATGCAGGAAGAGGGGAGAGAGCTGCTACAGATGGTCCAGCGTTGGTAAGTATTTGGGGTGGGGGGCATTTTGTACCTTAATGTAGGGAATGCATTAAAGTGGTTCTAAAGTCAAAAGATTTTTTTGCCTTAATGCACACAACTCAGGCTTTAGAGCAAACCCGCATGTGTGCCACCATAGGAAACAGCTTCCTATGGTGGCAAAAGCATAGAGGAGCCTAGAGTACGGGTGGATCCCAGAAGAGGAGGTTCTGACTTTAAAAACCTTAAATAAAGAATTTAACTTAAAAAAATATTACGACTTAAGAACCACTTGACCTCTGGAAGGTTTTACCCCTTTTATGACCAGAGTATTTTTTTGATATTCAGCACTGTGCTAACAGCAACTGAGCAGTCACGCAACACTATACGCAAATGAAATTTATATAATTTTTTCTCACACAAATAGAGCTTTCTTTTGGTGATATTTGATCACCACTGGGTTTTTTATTTTTTATTATATAAACGAAAAAATACCAAAAATTTTAAATGTAAAACATATCCAATATATAAAAAAAAATCAAATTTCTTCATAAATTTAGGTCAAAATTGTATTGTGCTACATGTCTTTGGTAAAAAAAAATCCCAACACATGTATATGAATTGGTATGTGCAAAAGTTAAAACATCTACAAACTATAGTATATATACTGGAATTTACACAGCGTTAGACGCTATACTGTAATGTCAGTGACTCATAGTGTGACGGGAAATCTGGCGCTAACAAACACTATCTGGGAGGGTCACTGACAATGACATTGCTAGTGACACTAACAAAGTCATCAGTATTAATACTGACAATACACTGACACTGTATTAATGGTAGGCAGGGGAGAGATTAACTTTTAGGGGCAATTGAGGGGTTAACTGTGTGCCTAACAATGTGCAATATGTGCTGCTTTTACTTTCTGATCTGGATGTTTTTTCTCCCTGCTTTGCTGGGAAAAGAAAACAGCCACCTTTATGTTCTTATGGACAAAAGGTTCTGTGTTTTTGTAAACACAGAACTCTGTCTGTGATTGGACACAACCGATCGGCTGATTTCAGCCAACATCCGTGCCTGACAAAACTTGTGCGGTGTACCTTCACAGCGTGAGTCGAATGGAGGTGCGCACAAGCATTGTCCTGCCTGCCCGCAATAAAACTACTGTTGGTGGGCGGCAAGAAGTTAACTGTGCTCAATGTGTTAATTTAAAAACACTGGGGGTTTCCTCCTCATCATAAGCTGAGTCCCTTCGCTTCAAGTGTCATTTTTTCTTTGTTATGATGTTTTCTGGTAACCCATGGGATATTGTCTTCCTCATACTAGTTTAATCTTTGCCTATCTAAAGACGTATATACCACTCTTGTTGTTTTTGTTTTAAAACCTGAATAAACTTTGTTAAAAAAGAAAAAACACTGGGGGTTTAATATTACTTTAGGTGTACCCAGAAACATGGGAACATTACCTACTGGTAAAGATCTATATATTATATGAACCAGCCAAACACTGGCTGAGATTTCTAAATGTTTCTATATTTCTAACATTTGCCAATCACTACTGTTTTCCCCAAGAATAGAACAGGGGCAAAGGGCAAGTATGTTAACATTATATTAGCTCAAAAACAAGATCCATCTAATGCCTATGGCCATTTTAAATGGCTTGTCAACCCAAATGATAACTGAGCAACAGTTGCAGTCCTATCGACTGAAGGGATAGGCTGGCTCCTCATTTTGGGGCCACACTGGAGTTGTAATTCTCCTTCCACAGCTGAGATAATTTCATTGCTCTTTTTATTTTCTCCATAATATAAATTTTTTTTTACTAACCCCTACACTAGGCATCACTAAATGGTGGACCACGGTCCACACTACGACTGAGTCATTGTCCTGTCCAGACCCAGAGAACCTACTCTGGTGGGTGAGGGGGGGGGGGTGATGTACAGGGGCAGAGAGCACAGCTCTAGGGGGCAGTGCTGATGAGGGAGTAATGTAAAAGGGGGAAAGATGTGAAAGGGGCAGAGGACATTACTGGGGAGGGCAGAGGGCACTACTGTGGGGGGTGATGTGAGAGGGGCAGAGGACACTACCATGGGTGCTGATGTCAGAGGGGCAGAGGACACTGCTGTGGGGGGGGGGGGTTGTGTGAGAGAGGCAGAAGACACTGCTGTGGGGGGCAGTGTTGAGGGGAGGGGTGATGTGAAGGGGGGTACAGAATACTACAGAGGACACTGATGTAAGATCAGGATTGTGATATAACAGGAGGGGGGTTGTGATGAGAAGGACCTGAGTCATTGGACAAACATGCAATTCTGACCTCTGCTGAAAGGATCTTACTGATCGGAACTCTTTAATTCAATCTCCCTGCTCTACACAGTTGTGCCGATCTGTGCCCTAAAATCCTGAGTTCTTAAAAGTCCCAGAGAGGCATTGGAAATTATTACACTATTGAATTCTTTAAAATGATCAAAAGACTGAAAATTCAGTTTTGAGTGGGCTGACCCTTTAGGATTAATACACAGTTACTATGCTTAAAAAAGATATGCATACATGTCACCATGCATATTCAGATGCGCTGGGTTCAGATATTATAAAAGAGCCAGATAAATGCAGAATGTAGAATTTCTATGCACCCTAACAAAACTTTGATGGGACCCACTGTGAACAATGGACTTTATGTCCATACATGTTGGTAGCTTTAAAAATGCAGCAAAAATCATGACAACACTTCTGCTGGGACTGAGCACTTAAGCTGAAAATTATACACCATGTGACTTATAGTTAAAATATCCCCCAATTTATTGCACACCAGCAAAGTGCAGTGAGCCTGCTACTGTATATTTTATGCAAGAAGAGAGGAGAGGAAGCTCACGAGGGCAGCGCACTGTAGAATATAATCTTGTTTACGCACACAGCTGGCTAGAACAGAAGTGCTAAACACCGCAAGGTGTTATCCATCACTAAGACGGCGGTTTCACAAAGCACTGCTGACTGTTCTGTCATGTTTAACATTACCAATCTGAACTGCTGGGACAGGCCTATTAGGAAATCAGATAAGGAAGGGACAATAGTTGGCTGGGACACGTGCCTGATAGAGAAAGCAAAATGGACGCAACTTACTCAGTTTTAGTTGTTTTTTGGTTCACTAACATCATTTTAAAGAGGAGCCCCAGGCTCCCCCTAAAAAAAATGAAAAGTGAGCAGCCTAAAAATACTCTAACTGCTGACTTTTACTATAAGGTCCCTTACTTGTCCAGGGATCCAGCGATGTCCTCACCCAAGCCAATTTTTCAATCAGTTTTGATTGCAGGAGCCAGCATCTCAAGTAAGGGATACCGGCAGTGAAGCTTTGCGGCTTCACGGCTGGCTTCCTACTGTGCTTTTTTTTAATGGTCCCATCGTCCCTAGCCACGTGGTGCTTTTTTTGAATGGTCCTATCGTCTTCTAGGACCTGTGATATGTCCCAGAAGACTGCAGGGGAAGGGGGCTTGAAATTCAGGCGTAGACTTCCGTGGCTCATCTGACCGGAAGTGGGAGCGGCTACCTGTCAAAACCAGGTGTCATCTCCCCCTTCCTCCCCAAAAAGTGCCAAATGTGGCAGTGGAGGAGGGGGGGGATTGGAAACAAACAGAACTTACCCTTTTGGGTGAAGTTCCGCTTTAACACCTGACTAGAACGAATGGCAGCCATGTTTTTAGTTTAGAGTAACTAAAGCTGGCCATAGGTGGATAGAATTTTGAAGGAAAATTCTTAGGAAGAGTCTTAGGAAAATTTGTATGAAAATTCTCAGAACATTAATTTGTTGCTCGAGCGTTTTCATTTGCCTTTAACATTTGGTCTTGGAGTGAATGGACTTTACTGAAAGAAAACCACATAAACTGTAAAAATGTCATCCTGCTCCTTCAAATTTTCCAGATACTGTGGTTGAAAGCAAACATCGATGTGACTCACTAATAATTATTAAAATGAACAAACTTTCTTAAAACTTTCTTTTCCCAAGAATTTTTGTAAGAAGTGCTACCCACCTTTGGCCAGCTTACCATTAACAAAGGCAGCCTATAGTCCTCTGTCACCAGGGCAGCCATCAGAAATTTTGGGGCCCCTTACACAGCTTTAGGCCTGGGCCCCTCCGGGCCTGACCACCAACATTTTGCAGGGCCTGACCTCTGGCTGTCCCACCGAGTCCTTAAGTGCACCCACTTCTATTTTAACAACTTACAACTTAATACATGAAAATGAATCCAAGCCAGCAAAGAGACATCTCAATGCAGTAAAGGGACAGCCTCATATTTTCAGCAGAGACAGCGCAATCCAGCAAATAGACGTCCCTTCAGCTGCATCAGCTTACTCTGCAGCCGCCCTGCTTTAGCAATTGCTAGTTACTACAATAGCACCAACTCGTTTTCGTTGGTTGGGGCCTGGGCAGCTGGGCCCCTCGGAATGCCCAGGCCCCCTACATGTGTATGGGCTGTCCCCCCCCGATGGCTGCCCTGTCTGTCACTGTGTAAACACATACAGGGAATTTGTACTTCAACAAATTCAGTTACATGTACAAATTTCAATGACAGATTCATTTTCAGAAAGAGAAAAAGCAGTATTATAAAGCAATCTGTGCTTATTCAGTACCACTGGACACACACATTACAATCTTTTTCTACATTTCCCAACAATAGTGCAGTAACAGGGACTACCTGACGATAAATAGATTGCATTGTTGAAGTGGTATTAAACCTAAAAAAAAAATAATTAATACTCTATATTGCAGCCTACCAATTCTTAAATGTGGTGACTGCATTCGTTTCCTTTTTGTAACCTTTATTTTCACTTCCTGTCTTAGGATCGTTCCACTCTGGATGAAGGAGCAACAAAGAGACTATTGTAAATTTTGGGAGAAGGGTAGCTTTAGGCTGGCCATAGATGGATTGAAATTTGGTCGGTTCAGCAGGGACCTGCCGAATTTTGATCCATGTGTGGCTGCACCTGCTCAACAGAAGTCAATCATTAGATTGACTTTTGTCAAAGGGGCTTGTTGGAAAATGTTTCTGTTAGCCGGCTGCAGACACTGATCAGTGTATTCTGACAGCAGAGAGCCATGCTGTCAGAATACAATGTCCCAGCAGGCAGGATTCCTCTATCCACCTCGATTGTGTAGATGGAGGAATTTGTTCTTTTTTTTTTTTTCATCCCGCTGGCTGGGAATCTACTAATAAATCTACATCTACATCAGCTTTAGATGAACTAGCAGATTTAGATAGACTTGACTTAGGCCGAACGCCAACAAACACTTTTTAGGCAGTTACAGCAACGTCTTTTTTGTTTTTTTTTTCCTTTTGGGATAAAGGTTTTAAAGCAGTATTAAATGCAACAGAAAACATTTATTATATTGCAGCTTACCAATTCTTATATGTGATGGCTGCATTAGTTTCCTTTTTTAGGCTTTTTGCTATTTTCACCTGGTGATCCAGCCAACAAATCTGTTGTTTTTTACATGCTGAAGCTCTCCAACAGAATGTATCAGTTTACATGGATGAGACAAACAAATTAACATTGGCAGGGGTGTATAAAATGATCAGCTTTCATTTATTCATATAAAACCTTGATCCCAACAGGAAACAAAAAGTATATGCTGTAACTGATTATAAAGTGTGAGCTGGAGTTTGCCTTCAATTTGTTTTCGTATTGAAGCCTAATAATAAATTTAACACTACCTTCCCTCCCGTCTAACAATGCTGCTGTTTTGCTGTGCTTATTCCTCCAGAGTTGTATCCCTCTAATACAATAGGTATGTTGCTGGCCAGTGTACCAGTTGAAAACCGAGGGGAAAAAAGACAAAGAAAAGAAAACTGATGCAGACACCACATCGAATGATTAGTAAGCTGCGGTATGATACATTTTTGGTTTTGGGATTAATTGCTTTACCATTATAAAACACCCCTGTCAGTGTGAAATGGTTTGTTTCAACACTACTTTGGTCTAAAACAGAATTATTGGTTGGATCACCAGGTGAAAATAGGGGGGAGAAAAAAAAACTTAAAAAACACATTCCATATCTAAGAATTGGTAAGCTGCAATGTATTAATTTTTTACATTTTGGGTTTAATACTACTCAAGGGGCAAAGTAGACTCTTAAAATACATAATTGTTGGTAAATGAAACACTCAGCAACCAATAAATGACTACTGTAATCTCATTGGAAATGGGTTACAGCACAGAACTGTTGCTGTTCATACTTACTAAGAAAGCCTATAGTGGCTCATGGTTCTCTGATGAATTTACAAACTGCATTATTATCAGTGTAATTAAATACATTGGAGTTGAATTACCAAAGGAGTAGAACACTTTTACTTTACAAAATTAGTTTTTACATTGCATGGGGGTTTTTACATTTTCAAATATACCTTTACAAATAATGCCCAATTGAGTACAAGAAATTTTAGAGTTCATGATTTTTGCTTACACATGACTAGATGATCAAACTCTGCAGAGGTTTATGTCATTCATCATTCAATAAGTAGACAGAAAACTCCCTTGCAAATTGAAAATGTAGTTTGCGAAGTTAATAGCCTATTCGCCTTTAGTAAATCTACCCCATTATGTTATCTAATTTGTTGATTTCAATAATTAGTGTGTGGCCCAATTAAAACCCATCACCATTTGGGTATTAAACCCAAAACCAAAAATGTAATACATTGCAGCTTACCAATCATTAAATAGTGGCTGCATTCATTTTTTTTTTTTTTAAGGCTTTTTTCCCTCTGTTTTTACCTGGTCATCTGGCCAGAAATACACTTTCTGTATTAATGCCTACATTCTGGAGGAAGGAGCACAGGGGCACCTTTAAACAACAGCAATGTCAGTTCGAGAGAGGGGAGCGTTAGATGTACTAGTAGATTTAGATACACTAAACAAACTAAAGCTAAACTTCACCTTTTAAGCAGTTACAGCTATACAACATTCAATATTATTGTTAAATCCGTACTAATAGTAAACTAAAAATGTATATAAGCCTGATCAAAACAATTACAAAATAACACTGAAGAAAAAAACCCCTAAAAGCAGCTTTCATACAGACATAAATGTCCCAAACCAGTAAATCAAATCCTTTACTAAGACAGGGAAGACAGAGCCAATGTTCACTTTACCAATGAGTGATAGTATCAACAAAAAATAGTTTGCCAATAGGACATCACATTCAGATGACGAAATGTGCAGGGCGGGACTTCCTGTGATGTCACTTCTGCGGTACGTATGCTGGAGAGCATAGCGGTTGTTTCATTTCTTTTTTTTTTTTGAGCGCTATGCTTTGTCAAACTGATGTAGGTGTGCTTCTTTGTATATACTGGTTTTAATAAATATATTACACTATGAGAGGCTTTCCTATTTTCTTTCGATGACCTGCTGTACTATTCCTGTTGCCACCGGGAGCCTTAAAGGGACAGAATTACCTTTTAGACCATATTGATGGAGGAACCAGTGCATGGATCTTAAAGAAACTGACCACGTTGGCGGGGGATCCAACACATGACACATTGGCATATAAAGAGCAGTTTGAGGTCTTCACCACAAAAAGAACTGATCAAGAATGTCTCAACAATGGCTGGTGAGCACGTGAGTGTGTGGAGGAAGGGCACTGAGGATTGAAGACTTATGCATCTTTTCTGTTAACTAAGGGCACATGTGGCTTAGATTTTCTTTCACGCACAAAGCACTTTATATCACGTGGTCTGACATCATAGTAGCATAGTATTCATTGTTGTTACTATCACACATTGGTATAGTGAACATTAGTACTGTCTTCCTTAGCAAAGGACTTGATTTACTATTTACAGTAGAAGCTGTGTTCCTTTTGAGATAAAGGTTTTGCACAAAAGCTGATCATTGTAAGCATCCCTGTCTGTGGTAAATGGTTTATCTCAGCCCTCTGACTGCTACATCTGCTGGATAGTGTATTTTGTCAAAAACAAACAGAATTGGGGATCGAATCCCAGAACTCCTGCCGATAAAAGCCTAGAATGAGCATTGAAGGGGACTGACAGTGCAAATACCCCCACCACCTGTTTCAGGACCAGTTGATTACCTCGGTGACCAAACCTGTGATTTAGAAACTCTGCCTCTCAGAAGAACAAAGACCAAGCCTGGTCAGAGTTCATCAAGATGGCACCGGCTGCCTGCCTCAGCAAGCACCAAGGGACAGGAGCAGGGAGGCAGCTAGTAAACTGGAGCGGTTTGCCCACAACACAGGAAAGGGCACAGTTTGCAATTCAGCCCCTATTACAGAGGACTCAGCATCCATGCAGCTGGTTGTGAGTAATGCAGAGCCTTCCCTTAAGTCTGGTATACACTATCAGTTTTTTTCTGAACGAAAAAAACAAAAACAAACTGTCAGCTCCAGTCGTAGCCACTATACTAAAGATTTGATGTTAGTACAGCGATCTCCCCCCCACTGAGCTGTTGTGTTCTGACGGGGGGACAGGCCCCCCCCCCCGCCAAGACTCTCTGATTAGCGCTCTCAGCCATTTGCCGAAAGCGCTGATCTAGAGCTGGTCAGCTGCTGGTTTTCCAGCAAACGCGTCTGACAGAAACTGGCTAAACGCCCAGCTTCTGTCGGACTGCCTGTCATGCACACGGGCCAAATGTTGGCCGATTTTTACTGAACTGGACGATGTTGTCCGGCATTCGGCTCATGTGTACGGGGCTTAAAGGATGTTTTTATGTCCTCTCTAACCACACAATTCCAATACCTCAAGGAGGATGTCATTATTATGAGTCAGGACATGCAGAAGGTGAGAGAGTTTACTGTGGCTCTGGAAGGGAGATTGAGTACTCTTGAGGATCAGGTACCTCCTTTGAGAAGGGATCCAAAGGCAAAAAGTCTGCTAGTCCCCAATCATGACAACCATATTGAAGATATGTAGAACAGGCTCGGACATAACATCAAGATTTTGGGGCTTCCAAAGCGTATTGAGGGGAAAGATCACATGGGATATGATTAGCACTGGTTCCAGGAAAACATTGGAAAGCAGCCCTTTACACTTTTTTTTTTTTTTACAGTGGAAGAGCACATAGGATCCCTTCCTGTCCTTCACCCCTCCCCTCCCACCCCCAGGAAACCCACCACCACCACTCCCATTTATTTTGAAACTGATCCACTATAAGGATTGAGATACCACCCTCTCCCTGGCCTACACCATAGGGAAATACTGAGCTTAACGTCTCAAAGATATCAACCTGACTTCTTGGCTGAACTGCAGCATCAAAGGCTGAAAAGTGTTCACAGCAAGAGGTGGTTGCACCACCTTCAGACATAAAAAAAAAACAGCAGACTTAGTGGCTAGATCATTAGGTGAAAATAAAAAGGAAAGAAATCTTATTATCGCTTTAAACAAATTATAATATACATGAAATAATATAGAAAATGCTGCCCTGAATTTCAGATGACTAGAAAAGACTATATCATTAATTAGGTAATTACACAGGTAATTTATTACGCTGCAACATAATCACAGATACTTGTATAAATCTAGATTTCTTTGTAGTTTTGACTGTAGCATATGTCCAACACTGTGCAAGGCTGAAAGTATTATGACACTAACCAAAGGGACCAATAACAATAAGGAGAGGTACATCTTTTACTTTTCTAATTGTTGTTTCCCCTGACAACAATAACGGTGCTGGAATAGAGGACACTTCCCACCCGCTAAAGACATGTGCCAGTAAAAATAGAGTATTTCACAGAAGTGAGTACACCCCTCACATTTTTGTAATATTTTATTATATCTTTTCATGTGACAACACTAAAGAAATGACACTTTGCTACCATGTAAAGTAGTGAGTGTTCAGCTTGTATAACAGTGTAAATTTGCAGTCCCCTTAAACTCAACTCAACACACAGCCATTAATGTTTAAACCACTGGCAACAAAAGTGAGTACAGCCCTAAGTGAAAATGTTGAAATTGGGCTTAATTAGCCATTTTCCCTCCCCGATGTCATGTGACTCATTAGTGTTAGGTGGTCTCGGGTGTCAATGGGGAAAAGGTGTGTTAAATTTGGTGTTATCACTCTCACTCTCTCATACTGGTCACTGGAAGTTCAACATGGCACTTCCTGGCAAAGACCGCTCTGAGGATCTGCTCTACAAAAAGATGGCCTAGGGCTAGGCTATAAGAAAACTGTCAAGACCCTGAAACTGAGCTGCAACACTGTGGCCAAGACTATACACTGGTTTAACAGGACAGTTTTCACTCAGAACAGACCTCACCATGGTCAACCAAAGAAGTAGAGTGCACATGCTCAGTGTCAAATCCAGAGGTTGTCTTTGGGAAATAGACGTATGAGTGCGGCCATCATTGCTGTAGAGGTTGAAGGGGTGGAGGATCAGCCTGTCAGTGCTCAGACCATATGCCGCACACTGCATCAAATTGGCCTGCATGGCTGTGGTCCCACAAGAAAGCTTCTTCTAAACATGATGCACAAGAAAGCCTGCAAACAATTTGCTAAAGACAAGCAGACTAAGGACATGGATTACTAGAAGCATGTCCTGTGGTCTGAGGAGACCAAGATAAAGTTATTTGGTTTAGATGTTGTCAAGCGTTTGTGTGGAGGAAACCAGATGAGGAGTACAAAGCCAAGTGTACCTTTCCTACAGTCAAGCATGGTGGTGGGAGTGTCATGGACTGGGGCTGCATGAGTGCTGCCGGCACTGGGGAGCTACAGGGAATCATGAATGCCAACATGTACTGTGACATACTGAAGCAGAGCATGATCCCCTCCCTTCGGAGACTGGGCTGCAGGGCAGTATTCCAACATGATAATGACCCCAACACACCTCCAAGATGACCACTGCTTGGCTAAAGAAGTGGAGGGTAAAGGTGATGGACCAGTCAAGCATGTCCCCAAACTTAAACCCTATTGAGCATCTGTGGGGCATCCTCAAACGGAAGGTAAAGGAGCGCAAGGTCTCTAACATCCACCAGCTCCGTGATGTCGTCATGGAGGAGTGGAAGAGGACTCCAGTGGCAACCTGTGAAGCTCTGGTGAAGTCCATGCCCAAGAGGGTAAAGGAAGTGCTGAAAAATAACGGTGGCCACACAAAATATTGACACTTTGGGGCCCAATTTGTACATTTTCACTTAGGGGTGTACTCACTTTTGTTGCCAGCGGTTTAGACATTATTGGCTGTTTGTTAAGTTATTTTGAGGAGACAGCAAATTTACACTGTTACACACTCACTACTTTACATTGTAGCAAAGTGTCATTTCTTCAGTGTTGTCACATGAAAAGAAAGAATAAAATATTTACAAAAATGTGAGGGGTGTACTCACGTTTATGAGATACTGCAGGGCTTGACAAATTTGCCTGAAATCTAGGAGCCAGCTAAAAAAGTTAGGAGCCAGTTTTTTTTTTTTTAAACTAACAACCAAGCTTTATTTAATAAAACGGATACTAAATTTACACATAAATACGACTAGAACCCCACTCTCCTCTATAGCGCAATTGGATGGAAACAGACTGTCTGTCTGTTTCCATCCGATGCCATCTGATCCGATCCATGGGACAGATAGAAAATAGAACCACCATCCATCTGTTTTTGGCGGACAGGATCAGATGGCGGCAGATTACTGCTCCATAGAGGAGAATGGAGGGTCCGATCAGGTCTGCCTGAAAAACTGACAGGCGGACCTGATCAGACAGCCCGTGTGAAAGGGGCCTTCGGCTGTGGCATGGCGAAGAGGAAAAAAAAAAAAAAAAGATTATATATATAATTTTTTTTAATAATAATTGGAAAAACATTTTTTTTTAGTTTTTTTAAGAATTTAAAAAAAAAAGAAAAAAATTATTATTATTTATTTTTTTTTAATTTAAAAAATAAATTAATAATAACCACACTCCCTGTCCACTTACCTTTAAGCAAAGGTAACTGGACAGGGAGATGAAGCCTGCAAAAACTTCCCTCTCCTGGGAAGGAGATGGGAATGCATTGAGAACAGGCAGTGGAAACAGTAATTACAACAGTCATTACTCCCGGCCACCACAAGAGGGCACCAGTTCCCCATTGGAAGCCTCTCTCATCTCACAGAAGAAGGCCCAAAAGCCGGGGCCTCAATTTTCGGACAGCGCGGAAGCCCGTGAAATCGGGGAGGAGGTGGGGGCGCAAAAGGGACAGGACACCTCCTGCAGGGCACCCCAGGCGCCAGGTCGCTAATTCTAGTCGCAAATGCGACCTGGCGCCCGGGGTTTGTCGAGCCCTGAGATACTGTATATGATATTTATTAATGTAACTATATCTAGTCAAGTTATTCAGAAGCAAAGTGCCTGGTGAGATCAGAATATGGAAGGTGTCACATTTTGGCCTAAAATAGAAATGGAAGATTCAGAGCAAAAATCCCGATTTCTTAAACATTTGGAGTTTTTAGACACAAATATCATTTGCTGATAATACGTGATCAATTTTCCATTTTAGTTTAGTCCAATTTTTGGTTGAAATTTGGTATATTGATGAATCCAAAGAGGCATTCAGTAAAATATAAAATGTGAATACAAAACATATATATATATATCCACACACTATCTTAAAAACAAAATTAATATAATTATTGTATTTTCTGTAAAGTGTCACATATTAGTTGCCATATTCAATCCAAGACCAAGTTGGATCTATTTTTGTTTTCAGTGGTACTATATGTTACAACAAAAAAAAGCTGTGCTTCATCTTATGAACATTTTGACGGTTTAGACCACAATGTCAAATTATTTTTTTTTCTATATATTAAGGCACTAAATACTCCCACTTTTGCTAAATTATATATATATATATATATATATATATATATATATATACACACATATACATATTCCAGAGAGGGAATGAACGTGAGTGTCTCGCGAATGAATGTCAAGTGACAGTACAGTGTCTGAAACAACCTCTTAATATATGAAGACAAAAACCTTAATTTGTCAAATTATCCAACAGTGAATGGCCATAGTCAAACTTAGGCTGCGCATGCTGGGAAATACACAAGTTCCAGTGTGTTCTCCCTCTATCCGTTCCCACACAGCTGTCCATCAAACGCTGCTTTCTGCCCGCGGTCTATTAAATATTTCCCTCACAAATCAATTTTACACATGATCAGCCCATACTCCTACTGAGCTGAACCTCCCTGTTAATTAAGTGAAGAAATTACCATATATATTATATTAATGCAAACATCATTCAGCTGGTAATTCACGGCTGATCTGGATAATGGAAAGGTTGAACACCCATTAACCCAAGCCAACAAAATGGGTTGGCTGGGAAATTCGAGCAGGTCTCCTGTGACATGTCCCTCTAACTGCAGCACTGCAGTATCTCATATTGTAATAATTAAAATCAATACTGGCATCTCTGGATGGGAGTTGTCCTCAATAGCAACACCTTAAAATAAAGGTGGGGGAATTGCGAATGCGGGGGGAATTCATTTTTCCTTTATCTCACTATTATCACCTTGGTCCAGACTAATTCAGCAAGTGTGCCCCTCTTACAGAGAGTTGAATGCACCAGAGATTGACATCTCCAGAAAGAAATAAAAAATTCTAACATCTCATTTTTAACAAATGAAAGCACAATTTTCCCATGCAGTTGAGAATTATCAGCAATCATAAAACAGGACAGAAGGAGGAGGGAGTAAAATACATTTAGCACTTCATCTTCTGAGGGCTTCTTCTGGGTCTCAGTTATCACTGCTCCTTCATTCCCTCTTTTTGTGTCTTCTTGCATTGATCTCTGTCTTTTCATCTCTTAAAAAATAAATAAACAAAAGAGAGAGAGAGTCTGTTATATTCTGGGCTGAGAAAGTGAGTGATAGACAAAACACAAAGCGCAAAGCTACAAGGCTGATAGGCTTCTGCAATATAAAGCAACGATGAAGAGCAAAGTGCTGAAACTCAAAGCATCTGGTTACAGCAAAAAAAAAAAAAAAAAAAAATTAAAACCCGATTAGCTTCAATGGACAAAAACACCTAAATTAACTTTGGTCTAGTTTGGATAATTCAGACCCAATGCAAATAAGGGAAGACAGTAGCTAAACCTTGGAGCAAAAAAGATGGAAGAGAATCTATTTGATAGATTACAGACCTCCATTAGGTTGGTGACACAAGCTACAATCAGATTGTACAATCTGTGTATAATTTTAAGATGTAACAAAAACTTAGCTGAATCTACCTAAACATTTTTTTTAGGAGCCCCGTTAGGAGCAATGGTGAAATAGCTGGAGTCTAAACAGGGGAAATCTGCACCACATGGGGTGATTAGGGTGTGCCCAGGCACACGCTGTGCGAACGCCTATGGTGCACAGCCATTTTCAGGTCTCTCCAGACCTGTTCAATCGGGTTCAAGTCTGGGCTCTGGCTGGCCCACTCAAGGACATTCACAGAGTTGCTGCATTCATCTTTCCCTCAATCCTGACTAATCTGCCAGTTCCTGCTGCTGAAAAAAAAACCCTTACAGCATGATGCTGCCACCACCATGCTTTACTATAGAGATAGCATTGGCCAGGTGATGAGCAGTGCCTGGTTTCCTCCAGACGTGACGCTTGCCATTAAGGCCAAAGAGTTCAATCTTTGTTTCATCAGACCAGAGAATTTTGTTTCTCATGGTCTGAGAGTCCTTCAGGTGCCTTTTGGCAAACTCAAAGCAGGCTGTCATGTGCATTTTACCGATGAGTGGCTTCCATCTGACAACTCTACCATACAGGTCTGATTTGTGCTGAAGAGTTGGTTGTTCTTTTGGAAGGTTCTCCTCTCTCCACAGAGAAACGCATCCGGTTCTTGATCACCTCCCTGACTAAGGCTCTTCTCCCCCCGATCGCTCAGTTTGGCCAAACGACCTGCTCTAGGAAGAGTCCTGGGGGTTCCAAACTTCTTACAATTACGGATGATAGTGGCCACTGTGCTCATTGGGACCTTCAACGCTGCAGAAAGTTTTCTGTTCCCTGTCCTAGATCTACAGACAATTCTTTAGAATTCATGGCTTGGTTTGTGCTCTGACATGCTGTGTTAACTGTGGGACCTTATATAGACAGGTGTATGCCTTTCCAAATCATGTCCAATCAACTGAATATACTCCACTCAAGTAGTAGAAAAATCTCAAGGATGATCAGTGGAAACAGGATGCACCTGAGCTCAATTATGAATGTCACAGCAAAGGCTTTGAATACTTACAGTATCTCACAAAAGTGAGTACACCCCTCACATTTTTGTAAATACTTTATTATATCTTTTCATGTGACAACACTGAGGAGATTACACTTTGCTACAATGTAAAGTAGTGAGTTTACAGCTTGAATAACAGTGTAAATTTGCTGTCCCCTCAAAATAATTCAAACACAGCTATTAATGTCTAAAATGCTGGCAACAAAAGTGAGTACACCCCTAAGTGAAAATGTCCAAATTGGACCCAAAGTGTCAATATTTTCCAGCACTCCAACCCTCTTGGGCATGGAGCTCACCAGAGCGTTACAGGTTGCCACGGGAGTCCTCTTCCACTCCTCCATGACGGAGCTGGTGGATGTTAGAGACCTTGAGCTCCTCCTCCTTCCATTTGAGGATTCCCCACAGATGCTCAATAGGGTTTAGGTCTAGAGACACGCTTGGCTAATCCATCACCTTTATAATGAAGGGGGGAGGGGTACCGCACTTCAGGGGAGTGGTGTAAGTCAAATGTTAAATAAATAAATTAAAATTAAAACACTATAAATCAATATTCAATTATGTGTGATGGTGCTCAAATCAAGAACTCTCCAAGTGCTCAGTGTGTCTCTGAGATATTCAATAAATATACATCAATAAATATATAGGAATCTCTACTTATAAATTTACATATAAAGTGCAACAGTGCTGTTGAAATTAATAAAGGAAGAATAAATTAAAATATAAAAATAATTTCACTATTAATTCATGTGACAGTAAAGTGCTCAGTGCTCCATCTATACACAAGTGAGTGATGCACTCTCAAAATCCAGTGCTTTCAGTCCTTATAAGGTGCTTAATATTTTTATATTTTAATTTATTCTTCCTTTATTAATATCAACAGCACTGTTGCACTTTATATGTAAATTTATAAGTAGAGATTCCTATATATTTATTGATGTATATTTATTGAATATCTCAGAGACACACTGAGCACTTGGGAGAGTTCTTGATTTGAGCACCATCACACATAATTGAATATTGATTTATAGTGTTTTCATTTTAATTTATTTATTTAACATTTGACTTACACCACTCCCCTGAAGCGCGGTACCCCTCCACCCTTCATTATATATTCTATGGTGTATGGTTTACAGAATCGGTACACGCACCACTAAGGGGTCCTTCACGCACACATCCTCCAGACTCACACCAACATACACATACAAGTCCATCACATTTACCCTCAGCTTCTTTAGCAAGGCAGTGGTTGTCTTGGAGGTGTGATTGGTGTCATTGTCAAGTTGGAATACTGCCCTGCGGCCCATTCTACAAAGGGAGCGGATCATGCTCTGCTTCAGTACGTCACACTACACGTTGGCATTCATGGTTCTCTCAATGAACTGTAGCTCCCCAGTGCTGGCAGCACTCATGCAGCCCCAGATCATGACACTCCCACCACTATGCTTGACTGTAGGCAAGACACACTTATCTTTGCACTCCTCACCTGGCACTGACAGGCTGACCCCCCCACCCCTTCAACTTCTGCAGCAATGGACTCAACTTCTTTAGTCGACCATGGCGAGGCCTGTTCTGAGTGGAACCTGTCCGATTAAACCACTTTATGTTCTTGGCCACGATGCTGCAGCTCAGTTTCAGGGTCTTGGAAATCTTCTTACAGCCTAGGCCATCTTTATGTAGCGTAACAATTCTTTTTTTCAGATCTTCAGAGAGTTCTTTGCCATGAGGTGCCATGTTGAACTTCCAGTGACCAGTATGAGTGAGTGAGAGCGATAACTCCAAATTTAACACACCTGCTCCCCATTCACACCTGAGACCTTGTAACACTAACGAGTCACATGACAGCGGGAGGGGAAATGGCTAATTGGGCCCAATTTGGACATTTTCACTTAGGGATGTACTCACTTTTGTTGCAAGCAGTTTAGACATTAACGGCTGTGTGTTGAGTTATTTTGAGGGGACAGCAAATGTACACAGTTATACAAGCTGTACGCTCATTATTTTACATTGTAGCAAAGTGTCATTTCATCAGTGTTGTCACATGAAAAGATATAATAAAAAATTTACAAAAATGTGAGGGGTGTACTCACTTTTGAGAGATATGTGCATGTGATTTTTTAGTTTTTTATAAATTTGCAAAGATTTTAAACAAACTTCTTTCACACTGTCATTATAGGGTATTGTTTACAGAATCTTGAGGACAATTTTGAAGAAAATAATTAATTTAATCCATTTTGGAATAAGGCTGTAATATACCAAAATATGGAAAATGTGAATCGCTGTGAATACTTTCTGGATGCACTGTATGGCTCTAGACAGTGCATAATGTAATCATACATAAAAACACTGTACTATATATATTCATAATAACCCAAAAGTCCCTGGATAAAACTTTCTGATACCTGTATATTACATGAGATGTGATCTAGAATCTTGATTTATAGGAAGAGAAGTGGGTTAGCTGTACTCCTATGAGGACTATGGGCTTGTTACCTGTGTAATATGATTATTGACTTTGAATACTTACTGTGCAGATCTCTATGTGCAAGTGTTTTGTTTGATTACATTTTGTCTGGTTTAGAACAGTTTTCATATTGGTACCCCTGCTTGTTTGGGGACTTTCTAAAGGCTTTCCTTTTTCAGTATGTTCTAAGATATAATTGACCCTTTTTGACAGGTATGAACAATGGTTACGAGCTGATAATCTACTTATATTGTGAGCAATCTGTAAACTGTTCCTACTGTGCTTAAAATGACAATAAAACAGTTTAAAAAAAAATAATTAATCCAAAAACTTTTCAATACATTGCTGCACAACAGATAACGATAAAAAAAACATTAAATACCTGGCCAAGTTTCAACCCACTGACTGTAAGATTCCAGTTCAATTTTCCTGACAGCCAAGTCTTTGTTGATTACAACAGGGTTTTTGAAACGATCCGAAGGTTTGCGCTGTCTGTCTGCTGCAGAATCATCAGTACCATTCTAAAGAATATGAAGGAAGGAAAAAAAAAAAGAAAGATAAGAGCAAAAATCATTTGTCTTTCGCTTGTAATTACTGAATTATGAAAACGAAAACAGGGACAACTGGAAAGAAAAAAGGTAAAATTAAGTTTCCATGGGAAACGGCAGCATTTTCTGCACCACTTTCATTTATCAGTCTAGTGGTTCATGTAATAAAATTTTCACACGATCATGTACAATTAGTAAAGGGAATTCTGGTAGAATCAGGAGCACAATTCACTGCCGATTGTGCATGGAAAATCTGCAAGCGTATTACCTTTTGTGCACCTAAAAGGGTGTACACCTACAAATAAATGTTTGTAAATATATTGTAGTAATCATTTGTATACATTTTTATATAGCTGCTCCAGTCTTCAATATGCAAATGTGCTCCCCTGGCAAATTTGACAACCAGAATAATTAGTTGTTAGCATATTAGTCACAGCTGCTCTACTGGGAGATAAATAAAGAGAACTATGTTAATTCTGGCAGTGCCAAAATTTAGTATATTTTATTGGAGCTGCAGATAAAATGCTTGCAAAATGCATGGCACCAGCTAGTGGCTGAAAAAAAGACTGACATTTGCCGGGAATCAAGGGATACCAGATTTAGTATAATTTTGTATGGTTAATTTTTCAACTTTCTGCAGTGATGTGCAGAAGAAGGGGGGGTCGCATAATAATATGGAAATTGTCTGCATCTTGTTGACTAGTAGAAGCATAAGGAACCCACAAACAGTAATTAATTTTACAAATAGAGGCTTGTGGTTTCTTTAACCCTCCTCTTGTGTTAGGGTCAAAACTGACCCGTTTTCAGGTTTTGAATGTCTATAAGTATCACATAAATTTGTTTATTGCATCAAGATTTTTTTACTTTGTCAGGAACCTCTATTTAAACAATGTAATAGAAAAATAATCCTTTTCACTAAATTATAAAATACTGTGGTGAAAATTAAGACGTTTATGGTGTTAGGGTCAATTCTGACCCAGTTATAATATAGGATTTTAGGACACTAATAAGTTCCAAAACTGAAATCATAAACACTCTCTCTGCTTAGTAAAAGTGACAGCCAATCCCCTCTCAACCCTGTGAGCTGTAGTTAGGGAGGGGCCTATCTCTTTTCCTGCTTGTCTGCTTCTCTAAATAAAGTGAAGAAACATAGGATAAATTCATTTCAGAGTTGCTGACTTTATTTTACCATTTTTTAAATTTGACAATGAGAGGTATGCTATCAAAAGAAAGGTCTAAGGGGTCACACCAAAAATATTAAAACCAATCTTTTCAAGGATAAAGAAAGAAGCCTAAAAAGGTAACCAAGAGGTAAGAAACAAATTTGATGATAAATAATTATTCAGAGGGTATTTTATGGCTGATTTAAAACACGGGTCAAAACTGACCCTAACATCATGGATAGTAACGGAATTCTAACATAAGAGGAGGGTTAAAATTGCAGTGGGATTTATTTTAAGGAGACACATTCGATTTTATGTTTAGGTTTCCTAATTCTAACAATATGTTAGGTAAATAAAAGTGGACCTATACTGTTTTAAAGTAGAATTCTAGCCTAAGCCTAACTATTCTTACAAATGCCCCTTTCTAATACCTATGCTGAATAAAGATGTAGATTCTTACCTATATTCAGCTCACTCCAGTCCGGTCACGTGATCCCTTGTGCCAACCAGAAGCAGATGAGAGCAGAGAGCACCTGACAGCGAGTAGTAAAGCCTGCAGCAGTGATGTCACCCATAGGCTCGTATTGACCATCCTTTTTCGGCTCTCCCTCCTCTCCCCTACAGCTGCCGCTGACTGACTAGGGGGAGCTGGATTATGTGACCGGACTGGAGCAAGCTGAAAATAGGCAAGTATATACATCTTACACAGGTTAGTAAGCATAGACGTTATGAGGGGGAAGGAAGATTTTTAACACTAGTTAGATTTAGCCTGGAATTCTTCTTTAAGGCTCTCCTGCTAATTTCACTCTCTGGCCAAATTAAATATTTAGGTGACAATGGAAGAGCAAAAATACTAAGTGACTGCTATTCTAATAACCCTCCTTTGTTAGTCATTTACTCATTGCTTAGTCACTGATCACATCCTGGCCAAAGTGCTAGAGTTGAGCATGGTTACACAGCTTGGCCTGATCATCAGTCACTTAGCCCCTCCCGTCGAGTTAAATGGACAAATGTCTTGGCATTTAGTTATAAGAATTCCCTGCGGAGGGTTTGGAGCTGTGCGTTCTTCAGGACAGAATTTCTGCAACTCTTTTTAATTTAAAGTGGTTATAAAGCCTAAAATGTTTTTACCGTTATGCATTCCTTGGAATAGGGTTACAAAAAAAAGTTTAGGCATCAGCATCCACCCTCCTTCCCTTTACCCACCTAAACTCTCATTCGATCCAGTGCTGTGCATGAATGCAGCTCTTCTATCACCTCACTTCTGGGTCTCGCTGGCTTTGCTGGGGCACCAGGAGCTACTGGCTTCCAGTGCTGTCAATCAAAGCCAGTGACGAGGGAGCTGTCTGTGTCAAAGGACGCAGGAGCAGGGCTCAGGAGCGATCATGTGGCCGCCTATGGGGGCACTGGACAGAGAGGAGGGGCCCAGAGTGCCAGTGGGGGACCCGAGAAGAGGAGCTTCGTGGGCACTCTGTGCAATTCCATTGCACAGAACAGATAAGCACAGACATTTTTTTACCTTTGCAATCACTTTGAGTGTAGTAGGAGGGTTTAGCTTAAATTTTTTTTTTTAACCACTTGCCGACCGCCACACGACTATTTACTGCGGCAGTCAGCCTCTTACAGGCAAAGTGACGTAGGGGTACGTCTCTCGCCCATGAGCCTGTAGGGGGCAAACGCGTGCCGGCGGCTCCGATGTCCGCTGGCCACTCGTGATCTCCAGCAGGAGAGGGAGAAAGACAGATGGCTGATGTAAACACAGCCGTCTGTCATTCTCACAAAAGTAATCACAGAGGCTATGCAATCCTACTATGTAGGATCGTAGGTCTCTGTGATTACATCACAAGCCACGCCCCCCCCCACAGTTAGAATCACGTCTCTAGGGACATACTTAACCCCTTGATCACCAGTAAAGTTAACCCCTTCCCTGCCAGTCTCATTTTTACAGTAACAGTGCATATTTATAGCACTGATTACTGTAGTAATGTCACTGGTACCCCCAAAAGTGTCGAAAATGTCAGTCAGGTGTCCGATCTGTCCGCCACAAAGTCGCAGTCCCGCAAAAACAAAATCGCAGATCGTCGCTATTACTAGTTAAAAACAAAAAAAACAATAAAAATGACATACATCTTTCCCGTAGTTCGTAAACGCAATAACTTTTGCGCAAACCAATAAAAATACACTTATTGCGATTTTTTTTTACCAAAAATATGTAGCAGAAAACAAATTGGCCTAAAATGTTAAATTTTGATTTTACATTTTTTTTTTGAGAATTTCATATAAAAAAAATGTGAAAAATATTGTTATTTTTTCAAACTTGTCGCTCTTTTTTTGTTTATAGCGCAAAAAATAAAAATCGCACAGGTGATCAAATACCACCAAAAGAAAGCTCTGTTTGTGAGAAAAAAAAGGACGTCAATTTCATTTGGGTACAGTGTCGCACGACCGCGCAATTGTCCGTTAAAGTCACGCAGTGCCGAATTGCAAAATAGGGCCTGGTCTTATATTATGGGTCTTAAATTAAAATGGAGATTGGATGTATAGCCAACATGTGTTTCAGATAGAAATAGCTGTCATTGTATTGATGCATTCATTGTTTAACATACATAAATAAATTCACAATAGATACAGATCTTTATTTTAGCTACATGAATACAATTTTCAAATCTAAATGGACTTCGATGAAAATAACTTTTTTTTATAAATAAAGATTGAGCCCAATGTGTGTGGGGTGAACTTTGCAATTATAACTATTTTTACTATAAGACACCAAACTTAGTTTAAAAAAGAGCTGCATATAGGCAACAGGCCTGCTTTAGTTACTGTGACAAGATCACAATAATAACGGTTTGCAGACTCATGTTAAGTCAGCATTCATAAGATACGTATGTTTATTTAATATATGATTAAGGTGTCTTTCCCAGATCCGCAATCACTGTGAACCATACATCATTATTTGCTTATCCAAACACATTATATTACTGATATTAACACAAGCAAACAGCAGCTCATACATTTAGGAAAATATTAACCACTTTTTGACCACCTAACGTGACCAGACAAGACAGTAGTCCCTAAACTTAATTTTTTTTTTTTTTACGTATCTGCAAAAGCAAAGCTATAATAGGATTTTACTGTCTATACCTGCAAATCACATTATTTATTACTGTAGACAAATCTGGCCTTATTCAGAGGAAGTTTCTTAATCACCAAGCCCTTAAACTAATCAAGGTTTACTTGCTTCCTAGAAAGTTTTTTTCCATTAAGAATTGGTCAAGCCAATGGTCAAAGATCTGATTTTGGGGACCTTTCTACAAATTCATTTTATTAATACTTTACATGTAAAATGAATCCAATGATATGAAAGTGTCAGATAAATCTATTATTGATTTGGTTGAATAATCCACTATCTTCGGGGCTATAGTTGAGAGGTAAAAGTTTTTCTGTGTGCGAAACCTAGCAATGCAATTTCCTCAGACCCCCTGACACCCATTGCCACTGAGTCACACTCTTCCTGCTGCATTTTCTAGAACATAACTGAAAATCTAACACAAAAAAATAAGATACTTCCCTGCAATAGCCCTTGTGAGCGGAAGGCTCTGGAAACCCAGGGTGGAGATATTATTTGGTAACTGCCCCCAAGAGATATAATAAACCAAACAACAAGAGCAAAAAGATGCGGCAGGAGGGCCCTGTGATTGGCCCTCCTGATCACATGACGGCTGTGTCCAATCACAGCCGTCATGCAATGCAAATACAGCCGTTGTAACGGCTTCAATCTCTTCTCCTCCTGACAGATCCTGTCAGTGAGGAGAAGAAGAGGATCGATACTGCAGCCGGGGGGATCAGTGAGTATTTCTAAGTACTCACTGATCACAGGGGGGGTCTGTGCTGGTAATCAGAACATTGATTACCAGTGCAGCCCTGGGGGGGGGGGGGGGTGGGGTGCCACTAGAGCCACCAGGGATGCCCACCCATGACCACCAGGGATGGCAAACAGCCTGCCAGTGGTGCCCTCCTATCGGTGCTGCCCACCAATGCCATATATCAGTGCCGCCCACCAGTGCCCGTTATTGCCATCGATCAGTGCCGCCCACCAGTGCCCATTATTGCCCACCAGTGCTGCCTATCAGTGCCCATCAGTGCCCCCCATCAGTGCCCATCAGTGCCCCCCATCAGTGCCGCCCATCAGTGCCGATCAGTGCCACCTATCAGTGCCCATCAGTGCTGCCGATCAGTGCCCATCAGTGCTGCCCATCAGCGCTGCCTATCAGTGCCCACCAATGCTGCATATCAGTGCTATCTATCAGTGCCACATATCAGTGCCCATCAGTGCTGCATATCAGTGCTACCTATCAGTGCCCATCAGTGCTGCATATCAGTGCCACCCCATCAGTGCCACCCCATCAGTGTCTCCTCATCAGTGCCTGTCAGTGTGGCGTCATCAGTGCTCATCAGTGCAGGAAAAAACGTATCTATTCACAAAATTTTATAACCTAAACAAAAAAACATTTTTTTTTTCCCAAACTTTTCGGTCTTTTTTTATTTTTGCACCGAAAAAGAAAAAACCTGGCGGTGATCAAATGCCACCAAAAGAAAGCTCTATTTGTGGGGAAAAAATGACACAAATTTGGTTTAGGTACAGTGTTGCATGACTGCGCAATTGTCATTCAAAATGCAACAGCGCTAAAAGCTGAAAATTGGTCTGGGAAGGAAGGGGGTTTAAGTGCCCAGTATTGAGGTAGTTAAAGCACAGGGGGCATTTTCTTCACTAACAGATAGAAAGTAGAAAGAAGGTGTGGACAGAGGTTGCTACCATCTCTACGATATTGAAATACCATTCAAGAAAACCTCTGTTGGGGCATTAAAAACAACCAAACTAATTATCTAAAAAATAGTCAATTTTATTATATACAAAATAAAATGAATATATGTATTGGTACAGATGTATAAGCCCAGATGAGTTAATTTAGAAGAAAAAATAGAATTATGGTATAGGTAAGTCCGTCAGAAGAACTGAAAAAATACACATGGCAAAAAGCACTCCTGGTGGGGAGAGGAGGAGGGAGGGTCAAGCCACTACCAATGGAAAAAATGCCAAAAGAAGTAATTAGAATACAAAAAATCATGGTCAGTGTAATGTCTGTAAAGCCCTGCTTAGTCATGTTTACCATAGAAAAAACATAGAAAAGCGACAGCACAAAAAGACTTAGTGGTTCATCAATTTTTCCTCTTTTTGATTCTTTTGTTAGTTCACTTATCCTTTTTAACATTTTTGTGGGAATATACTGGTAGATCTAGGTTTGTCCAACCCATGTTTAAA
Source organism: Pelophylax lessonae (assembly GCF_965119305.1). Lineage (NCBI taxonomy): Eukaryota > Metazoa > Chordata > Amphibia > Anura > Ranidae > Pelophylax > Pelophylax lessonae. Next base: position 577,696,869 of record NC_138770.1, on the reverse strand, counting down.
TTCACCTACTATTGATAGTCTCACTACCAATGCTGGAAGTCCGTTCCAAACAGCAACTATTTCTGTAATAATCTTTGAGGCTAGTTTTAAATGTTTTTTGTCATTAATATGACACAAAAGTGTAGTTGAGAAGAGAGAGCAATTAATAGGTGAAAACAGTTAATGAAAAAGGAGTTCTTTGGGCAAGTACTTTGCGTAGCAACTCTGTATGGCTTGACAAAGAGGTAGGAAATGCTTTGAAACATGTAGCCATGCCCACCTATGTCAGTTTTGGTTGTGCCCCATCAATCTCAGCATGCTGCTTCCTGGTTCCTCTCCAAAGGCTGCCTGACCCAGAAAAAAAACTTTCATAGGACTACATACAAGCGATCTTTATATTATCTGAATAAGTTGCCAGTTGCTTGTGTGAATTTACTTCCCTTACCCACTGCACTTAGATTGGCGCTCTCTTCCTGTCTTCCCAGTTACTATAGGTGTCTCTCCTGTAGACTGGCGCTCTTGCTGTCTTCCCAGTTACTATACGTGTCTCTCCTGTAAATTGGTGCTCTCTTGCTGTCTTCCCAGTTACTATAGGTGTCTCTCCTGTAGATTGGTGCCCTCTTGCTGTCTTCCCAGTTACTACAAGTGTCTCTCCTGCCAGTGTTCCTGCTCCATCTATTCACTTATTTTTAGATAAGGATACGGGTAAGCATGGTTTGGTGAGGACACCCTGTTGGTTGGTCTGAACAGAATTCTGTTAATGTTTTGTAATGATTGACTTGTTTATCTGATATATATATTGTTTATATACAGTTTACTAAACTTTGGTTATATTCCTCCTGAAGAAGCTGTGGTTGGCAAAATATGTAGAGGAAACAACAGCCTAACCTGTATGAAAGGGGTAATTAACCCTAAAATTCCACTGTATATGGAAGATGAAATTGTAAATTAACTGTAAAGTTTATTTTTATTGTGATTTTAATACTTTGAAAAAAAATGCTTTTTACAATAATGTTTGCTATGGCACCATTAAAGACCCAAAAAATGTGGTTTGAAAAATGAGTTATCCCAATATCTAGCAATATAAATGATTGTCTCTAAATAACAAAAATTAGGAAATTTTACATTGAGCCTTTTTTGTTAAACTGTGAAAATTGACAGAACACAAAATTGTGGTGCGTTGGCAGCCTATTCAAAATGAATTGGATTCCTTGATGCAATGCACCTAACGCATGTTAATCACAATACAGTGTGAATCTAGCCCAGCTGTAGACCGATAAGCAGCTGGTTCCTTTATTAGCAAGGATCAAATATAATCTATTCTAAAGGTACCACATCATTAGTTACATTGAGACAGGAGAAGCATAGTAAGGGACTACTCAGGGACCATGGCTTCAGACTCACTGAAGTGATAGGTAGATCACATCCACAGAGCCTGGAAGTTGAAAACGCAGGAGCCGCCATGTTTACAAACCGTGCAGAAGTGAGTGGCAGCTTGTTGAGAACAGGGTTAAGTGTCAGGCACCACCTGGGTGTAAGTGTATATGGTTGCTGAGGAGACCATGAGCTTACAGCCTTTGCAAATGCTGTGGACATAAGGGATAGAGAGCCAGCCTGCTGCACGCAGTTCTGTTCTGATGTAAAATTTAAGTCAGTGGTAGTAAAATGGTTAAACACATTTAGATACCATGTTTGAGGGCAGGAGTCACAATCACCTGGGAAGTGTTACCTTTTAACTGTAGTGTGAACAAACCTAAAGGGACCTCCAGGAACTGGAGCCGAGCACAACTGGAAGGCTTAAAGGGTCAGTTCACTCAAAACTATTTTTATTGTGGATACCAATGAGCTGAATCACCCACCTCTGTCTCTCAGGGACTCTAATGCTGGACATTTGCACATTGCAATTTTATAAAATATTCCAAAACGTTTACCAGAGCACACATTTTGAATGAACAAACCACAGCAACCTACCACAAACAGTATATATATATATATTTTTTTTTTATGCTAGGAATAGTGGTAGGTTGTCCTAACTCCTTCAACTGTGATCTAAAGCTGGTTGAAAACAAATGTATTTCCTTGAAAAGGGTGGAATGAGCCTGAGAGTTCAGTTGCATACATATGCTATTGTAAAGGCAATTTGGTTTTTCAGGTTGTAAAATTTTTACATCTTGCATTATTGAAAAATTCAGCATGAGGAGGGAAACCTCAGAGGAGAAGAGGCAGGAACCATTGTACTGATATTTCACAGCTGAAATACCAGACATATACAGTATAAGAAATCTGAAGTGATTCAACTGGCCAGTGTTCTCATAATTTAAATATTAAGGGTAGACTTAGCCTTTTAAAGGAACACTTCAGTCACATATGAAAGCCAAAGCATTTAAAGAATAAGTTCACCTTTGGTAACCTGTTACATGCTACACATTTAGGGTAAAACATGTAACATGTCAGTAAACAGCACCTGCCTGCGCTCCTCCGATCTCTTGCTAGGACAGCAGGCGGGGGATCTTTTCCCTGCACCCGCTACCACAATTTAAAAAGAACACATCTGTGCAGGACTCAGCTCACATGGTTGTGTCATTCATTTACAGCGATTTGTGAGTAAATGAACTACAACTACTGTCTTCCACCACAGCAGACAGCTTGTGGTTTTTAATGAACTGCCAAGGCACTGGTGAACGCTCTCGTAGTTCATTGATCTTCCTGCTCTCCAGTAACTGTCTGCCCCTATGGAAGGTATGGGCAGAGAGTTATATTGAGATTCTGCAGGAGCCTGACATTGCACCCTTGATCTGCTGATTGTGGGTGCAATGCTTTGCAGGCTCCAGAAAAAAAAAATGCACCAGCAAAAATTAGTGCATTTATTATTTTTTTTTAAAAAAGGGGAACATAGCCTTAAAAGGACAGATACAGTGGAGTGTCCCTTATTTTTATCCTGGCATTTACTTTCTGCACCTGGCTGTCCCGAAAATGAAATCCCAAAGTCTAAAAAAAGGTTGGAAAAGTATGAAAAATTGCAGGCTAGTGTATTTACTGATGTTATCTGGCATTCTTTGACCCCTCTGCAGGCTTACCCACAAACAGCAGATTGCAAAAGCATGTGAAAAAGCCCTACACAGGAGCACTGTGAGAAGTTTGCCGTACCTGGCTGCTTAGAAATCGATAAAAATCAGAATTATGGGATTTTTGACTTACCGTAAAATCCATTTCTCTGATGTTCACTGACGGACACAGCTCCTGATTTTCATATGTAATAATAAAAATATAACCCGCGCCCCTGTAAGACTTAAGCAGCAAAACTCCAAACACTAGTATGTTAAAAATGCAATTGTAGAAAAGGGGAGTTGCGCTAAAGCATATAAATCAAAGCAGCCCACATCAATGATCAATTGCTTGAAGATGCAGGTAAGTAGAATAACATCATAAACTGGTGAAAGTCCAAAATAAGATGACATGACACCTATGAAGTGTGCATGTCATCTTATTGTGGACTTTCACCAGTTTATGATGTTATTCTACTTACCTGCATCTTCAAGCAATTGATCATTGATGTGTCCTGATTTTCATAACCATTGGGTTATACTGCTCCCTACAGGAGTAGTGCACTAGGCAGAAAAAGAATATGGCTAAGCCTATGGACCGTCCCAGGGGGTACACTCCCTTCCCCTGCTATAGGTACATAGTTTTGTTACAAGCAGTGTCAGAAGAATTACCGTATATACTCGAGTATAAGCAGAGTTTTTCAGCATGTTTTTTCATGCTGAAAAAGCCCCCCTCGGCTTATACTCAAGTCACTGGCTCACTTACTTTTTAAAAATGGGGCCATTTGTAAATCTAAGGCGCCTCACCGACAGGTAAGTGAAACTCCTCCGCAGCCCCTGCATTTCCTCATGCAGTGCTGCGGACATGGTACAGGGCATTCTCCTGTACCATGCCCGCAGCACTGCATTTCCTGTGCCATGCCTGTTCCTACTGTGCCATGCCTATACCACCACCTGTGCCATGCCTATACCATCTCCTGTACCATGACCTGTGCCATGCCTGTACTATGCCTATACCATCACCTGTACCATGCCTATACCATCACCTGTGCCATGCCTGTACCATCACCTGTGCCATGCCTGTACCATCACCTGTACCATGACCTGTGCCATGACCTGTACCATGACCTGTGCCATGCCTGTACCATGACCTGTGCCATCTCTTGTACCATGACCTGTGCCATCTCTTGTACCATGACCTGTGCCATCTCCTGTACCATGCCTGAACCATCTCCTGTACCATGCCCACAGCCCCTGTTTTGTGTCTCATGGTGGTCCAGTTGGGTCCGGTAGCTGCTGCATTTCCCACCCTAGGCTTATACTCGAGTCAATACGTTTTCCAACTTTTTTGTGGTAAATTTTGGGGCCTCGGCTTATACTCGGGTCGGCTTATATTCAAGTATATACGGTACAACTCCACAGAGGGGTGTTTGCTGTGTCTGTCAATGAACATCAGAGAAATGGATTTTACAGTAAGTCAAAAATCCCAGTTTCTCTTTTGTTCATTGACGGACACAGCTCCTGATCTTCATAACCATTGGGACGTCCCAAAGCAGTATTAAACATGAGGGGTGGGAACAGCAAAAAAAACTCCCCCATGCTAAACAGTAGCCAACCACGCAACAGGAGCTCAACCCAAACAATTGGAGCCCACCTGAAAAAAAACAATACACCCTAAAAGAGGATCAAGTCCTCTAAACAGCAGCCTGCAAAACCTCGCGGCCAAAAGAAGCATCCACAGATGCCAACACATGCACTTTATAGAACTTTGTGAAAGTGTGCACTGACGACCAGGTGGCTGCCTTGCAAACCTGTGTCACTGATGCCTGATGATGGAAGGCCCAGGAGGCACTGAGCGCCTAAGTAGAGTGTGCCTTGACAGGGAAAGGAGCAACCTGACCCTTGATGGAATAGGCCTGAATCACCTTCTGTCTGATCCATCTGGAAATGGTCGCAGAGGAAGCGGACAACCCTTTCCGAGGCCCATCCGTGAGCACAAATAGTGAGTCTGACTTCCTAAAAGACTCCGTAGCTGCCAGGTACACCCTAATTGTTCGGACCACATCCAAGGCATGCAAGGCAATTTCCTGCGGATGTTTTGGACTGGGACACAGGGAAGGCAACACAATGTCTTCACTCAAATGAAAATCAGACACAACCTTTGGGAGAAACGACGGACAGGGACAAAGAACCACCTTATCTCTGTGAACTACTAAGTAAGGTGAATGACAGGATAACGCCACCAATTCCGACACCCTGCGTGCAGAGGTGATTATCACCAAAAATACCACCTTTTGAGACAGTGTAAGCAAGGGAATCTCCCAAAGATTCTCAAAAGGAAGCTTCTGGAGGACTGAAAGCACCAAATTGAGGTCCCAGGGCGGAAACGGGGAGCGCACTGGATGAACCAAATGTCAGACACCCTGAAGTTCTGTTCAACCCCCCTTTAAAGGAAGGTCAAAATCCGAGCGACGATGAACTCTAAGAGACTCACACCACGCAATGTATGTCTTTCACGTACGGTGGTAGATCTTCCTATTAGATTTCCTAGCTTTTAACAGTTGGAATTACTGACTCAGATAATCCTCTATCCAAAGTACCTGTTCAACAGCCAAGCCGTCAAAGCCAGCGACTGTAAAACAGGATGGAAGATTGGTCCCTGGGACAGCAGATCCTTCCTGAGTGGAAGCTTTTAAAGAAAGTCAGTGGCTAGCTGCACCAGATCGGCGTACCAAGCCCAGCGAGGCCAGTCCAGAGCCACTAAGATAACCGGAATCCTTTTTGCCTTGGTCCTGCATAGAAGTCGTGGCAGAAGCTTGAGAGAAGGGAAGGCGTAAATCAGACGATACTGACCCCACAGGGCCACCAGTGCGTCTGTGGCGTCTGCCAAAGGATCCCGTAACTGAGCCACAAACCTTTCTGTTTAGCCAAAAAGCCAACAAATCCACCTCAGGGAAGCCCCACCGGAGACACAGCTGATGAAACACCTCGGGATGAAGGGACCACTCCCCTTGGACCAACGCCTGCCGCCTGAGGTAGTCCGCCTGCCAGTTTTCCACCCCGGAAATGTACATGGGGGAGATGGTTGAAAAAAACATTCTGCCCACCTTAGAATGCCGGCTACCTCCTGAGCCACCAGGACACTATTTGTGCCCCCTTGGTGATTGACATAGGCCACAGCTGTGGCATTGTCCGAAAGAATGCACACTGGACAGCCCTGAAGACGATCCATCCAATGGTCCAGGCACAGTCTGATTGGTCAGAGTTCCAAGACATTGATCGGTAGTCTGGACTCTTCCAGTGTCCAGATCTCCTAAGCAGAATTTCTGCTGAGGACGTCTCCCCAGCCGGACAGGCTGGCATCCATGGTGACCACTGTCCAATACAAGGGAAGGAAGGATTTGCCCAGTCGAAGCGCCAGAGAATGAAGCCACCGTATCAGGGACTCCTTCGTTCCCCGGCTCAGCCGGATGTGATTGTCCAGAGAATGCAGAGTCCTGTCCTATTCGGCCAGAATCTCCCTTTGCAGGGACCCCATAAAGAAGTGCGCAAACGGAACCACTTTGAAGGTAGACACCATCAGGCCCAGCAACCACATGCAAGTCCGGAGGGATTACCATCTGCTGGACATCAGGATACAAGTTGCAGCCTGAAATTTTTTGCAGTGAGTCCAGAGTCAGACCCAGATAGTCCAGCTTTGTAGACGGAACCAGAGCAGATTTCTGAAGATTCAGAATCCAGCCAAACTCCTTCAGAGTTCGTATGGTGATTTCCAGGTTTTCCACCAGAGCAGTAGGGGACTCCGCTCACAGAAGGAGGTCGTCCAAATAGCCCAAATCTACCATTTGCGTATGCTAGCTCCGGGACAAACACTTTGGTGAAGCCCCGAGGAGCAGAGGCGAGACCAAAGGGTAATTCCACAAACTGATAATGCTCCTCTCCCATGGCAAAACGGAGGAAGCGCTGGTGACCGTCCCGGTACAATGTAAAGGTAAGCATCCTTAATGTCGATAGAGGCAATAAAATCCCCTGGATGCAGGGACTCCATCCTGAACTTCTGCACCTGCACAAAGCAGTTCAGAGTCTTGAGGTCCAGGATTGGACACACCTTGCCTTCCTTCCTTCCTGGGAACTGTAAAGAGTTTTGAGTAAAAACCCTGAAAATGTTCCGAAGTTGGAACCGGGACAATAACCCCTTGAAGCAACAGGTCTTGTACAGCCCCAAACAGACCCTCTAAATCAGGGGTGGGGAACTTTTTTTCTGCCAAGGGCCATTTGGGTATTTATAAAATCATTCGGGGGCGGTACAAAATTATCAACTTAAAAATGTGCCTGTTATATTTGGTCAAAAATGTAATTAACTCACCCCTAATGTAATGGCTGCAACTGCTTCTCTTTGGTGAGGTGAGTGATGTTAGCTGGTATTGATGATGTTGCTACTTGCAACTGGTTTTCCAGGTTTGCGTTGGTCAGTCTGGAGTGCAGTCGACTTTGTGGTGGTAAGTTTTGAAAAGAACTGCTGGCGGGTAATGCTGGTGGGTATAGCTGGCTGGTACTGCTTGTGGGTACTGCTGTGGGTACTGCTGGCTCAGGCTGGTACTGCTGGCTTGTACTGTGCTGTGGGTACTGCTGGCTGGTACTGCTGGCATTGCTGATTCAGGCTGGTACTGTGCTGTATGTACTGCTGGCTCAGGCTGGTACTGCTGGCTGGTATTGCTGTGGGTACTGCTGGCTGGTATTGCTGTGGGTACTGCTGGCTGGTACTGTGCTGTAGGTACTGCTGGCTGGTACTGTGGTGGGTACTGCTGACTCTGGCTGGTACTGCTGTGGGTGCTACTGGCTCTGGCTGGTACTGCTGTCGGTACTGCTGGTTCTGCTGTGGGTACTGCTGGCTCTGGCTGGTACTGCTGTCGGTACTGCTGGCTCTGGCTGGTACTGCTGTGAGTACTGCTGGCTCTGGCTGGTACTGCTGTGTGTGCTGCTGGTTGGAAATGCTGGCTAGCAGCAGTGCCACGCTGGAGGAAGAGGCGATGTTTCCTGTATTGGTCAGAGGTGGAGTGCATTTGATATCACTCCACCTGTGACTCACTCAGACTGTCAGAACGGAGCCGGAACTATATAGGAAGCATTGGCTCCATTCTGACAGATCAGCTGAGAGTGACAGACTCAGCTGCATGGGGGGCCGGACCAAATGACTTTGAGGGCCACATACGGCCCCTGGGACGTAGGTTCCCCACCCCTGCTCTAAATGGTTCAGGGACAGGTGCAAGTTGGAAGGAAAGAACCTTAGAACCTTGCCAGGGGACAAGAGAGAAACTTGATCTTGTAGCCGGACCTAACGGCTTCGTGGACACACTTGTCTGGAAACAGAAACAAAAACACCCCCCCCCTTTGATACAGGTGAGGGCGCACCTTCATGCTGAAGGAGCCTTGTCTGCGGGTCAGGAGAAGCCCGCTCTCGGCTTGCCAGACTAGGTTCGTTTGGATCCTCCAGAAGAGGCCCTGAAAGGCTTCGAGCCCTTGTCAGTCGACCCTGAGGGACGAAAAAACTTCTTATGAGCCGAGAAGGAGGACCCATGTCTAAGACGAGGTTCCTTGCCCTTAGTAGCCTGCGGAGGAAATGTACTCTTTTCCCCTGTGAGACCTTTAATGATGTCACCCAGGGTAGCCCCAAACAGGCGATCCCCTTGAAAGGGGACACCAGTTAAGGCCTTTTTAGAAGTTTGATCAGCAGACCAGCATTTAAGTCAAATAACACGATGAAGGACCACTGCCGAATCAGAGAGCCAAGCCACCAGGGGAGCCATATCTAAAGGGGCACCACAGATAAACTGCAGGCCCTGGACCAGCTGGTCAGCCAGCTCAGCAAAAGCAGGGGGTAGCTGTTCTCTCTCTAGGTCACGGCGTAAAAGCTTAGCCCACTCGGTCGTTTGCTACACCAGGACAATAGTGAATACTGGCCTCAGTGCCGAACCAGCCAGAGTGTACATATTGTGGGCCACAGCCTCCGCCTTCCTGTCAGCTGGATCCTTAAAGGCCGGGGACTCTTCAAACGGAATCATGGTTGCCTTGTTCAATCTGGAAACCGGAGGGTCCACCAGCAGTGCAACAGTACACTTCTTAATAAGGGACTCCTCGTAGGGGTAACGCCTAGTAAATTGCTTATGGACCCCAAGGGCACCCTTTAGTCACCCCCACTCTTTAGCGACAATTCTGTCAAAATAGGCGGGGAAAGGAAACACTTTTGCCGCTCTAGATGGCTTGTGAGTGCCAATGGGAACCTGCGCTTCCGTCGCAGCTACGTCCTTCATCTTCAAGGTCTCATACGCAGATACAATCAGCGCTTCCACTGGTGCCTTTTGGTGCGTGGCTGCAGATGTGGAAAATTCCGGTCATGTTATTTATTTTTGCGGTCCAGGTGGGGAGATTTTCCTTCACTTCCTGTCTTTAGGATGCAACCAGAATTTTCCATACAGTGAAATGAATTAATTCCTTCATTCTCTAAATCAGCCTTTCTCAATCTTTTCAACACAGAGGAGCCCTTGAAATAAATTTCTAGTCTCGGGGAACCCCTGCTAAAAATTAAAAATCTACAACTCCTGACACATTAGTGTGACAGTCAGTGGGAAGAATGCTCCTTACTCTTGTCATCATTGGGAAGAATTACCCCCTTACAGATAGCTAAAAGGAACAATGGTTTCACTGGAAACATATCTGAGAGGCAGTAAGTGCCCATTGCTCAAGGACCCCCTTGATAAAAAAACGATTTTTATTTTTTTGTGCTATAAACAAAAAAAAGCAACAATTCTGAAAGAAAAACAATATTTTTTACTTCTATTACTTATTTTACTTCTATTTACTGCTATAAAACATATCCAATAAAAAAAATTAAAAAAATCTAATTTTTTTATCAGTTTAGACCAATATGTATTCTGCCACATATTTTCAGTAAACAAACTCCCAATAAGTGTATATTGATTGGTTTGCGCAAAAGTTATTGCGTCTACAAACTAGGGGATATCAGTGATTTTTAGCGGGACTTCAACATTGCGGAGGACAGATTGGACACCTAAGTGACACTTTTGAGGGGATCAGTGACATTACTACAGTAATCAGTGCTAAACATATACACTGTTACTGTACTAATTACACTGGCAGGGAAGGGGTAAACAGCAGGGGCAATCAAATGGTCAAGTGTGCTCCTAGGGAGTGCTTTCTAATTGTGTGGGGGGATGTAATCAATAGATGAACACAGAGACCTGTGTTCCTAAATAGTAGGAACACAGGAACCCTGTGTTCATCTGTGACAGAACGGCAGTCTGCCTTGTTTACATAGGGAGACTGTCATTCTGTCACCATGGGGAGCGATCACGGGTGGCCGGCAGGCATCGTGTCCGCCGGACCCGCTGATTGGCTCTCCCTCTGGCCAATCGCCGACCTCACTGTCTAATAAACAAAGTGACGTACAGGTACGTGGTTTCGAGTAACAGTGCCAACCTGCCGCAGTAAAACTACTACAGGCTAAATTAAGAGAAGGAATGTTTCTGGAGCCCATTAGCAATCTAAAGACTAATTTTACTTAATGTCTTCATTTTATTTTTTTTCCTAAAAAGTTCAGAAAGGTTCAAAAGAGAAAAAGCACACCTATAAAATAAACTTGCAAAGAATGTAAAGGTTTTCCTCCATCTGCTAAACTTTCAGCAGAACATTTTTACGAAGCAAAGTGTATTCAGCAGGCGATTGATATCAATTGCAAAGCTTGTCCCAGCTAATCTCTTCCTCCTTTCCAGCAACCTTACCAGGGAGGGATTCTATCGTTTTATAGTCCCACCGACTTGTACAACAAGAAGAACTAGTTTCTAATTTTATGCCCATTCAGATAAAGCACTAATGCTGTATGAAGTCTGAAAAGGTAGGATTAGAATACAACCCCACTGAACTGCATTTCATCAGCAATACCTTTCCAAAGCCAGATTTGTAGGTAAGCCCTTTACTGCGACAATTGTTATTTTTTTTTCAGGGCTTCCAATGCTAATACTGGTAGCAAATTCAAATGGGTCTATCAACATGAAAGATCCCAGAAGGCTAAACCGCAGCAGTGTGTGGGAGCTGCAGATACCGAGGTCCTGTGTACCAAACAAATATTTCATTTTACACCTAATCTTTTATTATTTTTATTAAGTGTTTTGAACGTAAATAGGGGAAGGCTAAGATGCATGACTAATAACTAGGCCTGCTGAATGCTGAAACTGGTTATCAAAAGCCACCAAGACTTTGCCCTTCCTCTGCATTGAGACAATCAATAATGAGCCCAGCTTATTCTCCAGCCTGGAGGAGGCTGGGGATGCTTGAGCCTCTGGGGAGGGTAACAGTTTATTCTTCCTAACAAATACACAGAGCTGCGTTTATCAACATACAAAACTGAATTTTATTAGAAACGCTGATGCGCAAAGCAAGCCAAGTCCAAACCACTCCCCTGAGAGTAAGAAGGTACTCCTTGGCTGTGACATCAAATATTCCTACCAAAAGTGGATCAGTAATTAAAACATTTGTGATGCTTCACTACTCAAAAATGGGGTCAACGATGTTGCTTAAAGTGCACCTGTTATTTTGTCATAGGAAGTCTGCTGCAAAAGGTCCAAGTTACAGAAATGTAAACTTTGCACTGTTTTTTTTTTATTGAGGTTTTAGCCTATTTTGCAGATTATTTTAAAACCAATTTGTCTTTTGTATAAAACATATTACTGTTCAGGAGGAGAAAGTAGATATCATACTTGCATCATCCAGTGTTGAAGGTTTTATTGCTTTTTGAAATTGACTTAAGATCTAACTTATTCTAAATTTCTCTATACCATTTGCCTTTATTATCATAACCCACTTAGTAGATAAGTTTATTAAAAGGTTAAATGTGATCCTGCTGTCATAATCTCAGTACACACCAGCCTAAGGGCTTGTTCAGACCAGGACCAGGTGCGTATGAGCTTGTGCATTTTTTGGGCATCTGACATGTTGCATTTTTTAATGGGCTGCGCTCGGCGTGGGAAACATGCAAAAAGGTGCCAGCATGATTTTTTAAAAATTATGCCGCTTCAAAACGCAAGGTAGTGCGTTTTGCATAGTTCAGTGGTCTGTAGGCTGTAAACCCTCCCCCCACACATACTGCTGCTAGCACAAACCCCCCTCACTCCAAAATCCCCCCTCCTAGCACAGCCCCCCCCCCCAATCCCCCTTTCTGGCACAAATCTCCCCCAATATCCCCTCCTGGCACAACCAAAACCCCCCACCCTGCTTCCAAATCCCTCTCCTAGCACAACCAGTGCCTACCTTTTCCCTTCTTCCTAATTTGTAGCATAATTCCTACAATTTTAATCAAGACCTTATTTTGAGTTCTGCCACTATCACATAAAATTTCCACCCTGTTGTGAAGATATGTTAATATAGAAGCACTATGAGGTTAGGTTGTAGAGGGGTTTAAATTTGCAGCATTGGCTCATTCACAATGTATCATACAATGGGTTGCTTGGCAGGAGTTCCAGAACCTTTTTCTAACGGCTTAGTTCCCACATCAGCAGTTAGGGCATTCCAGCACGACAGCTCAAAAAGTATAAGCAGGGAGGATTTCAGTTGTGGGCAGAACATGGCCTGAAGAGCACATTGCTTTGAATATCCTTCTGCATCCAGCATAGTGTGAGCACAACCTATATCAAATAAAATCCTAAACAACTAGGGGCGCATGCAAGCAGAGGACCTGAATAGCTGCATTCTAGGCCAGCTCTGCTCACTTGGGTGATGTTTTTAACCTTCTAGGTGCTACACGGAAGTGGACAATCCTAGGCTAACAGTCTCACCCCACGGGACAATCAGATAAAATCAGAAAATAATCCTGCGTGGCAGCTGACCGAAGCCACAGCGGCAGCCTGCAACCAAGATGCCGCTGAGTTTGCCGAAAGACAAAACAACGAAGCTCTCTCCGAATGATTCTTTTTTGCAAATATAAATTTTATCGAGAACAGCCGGATACAGGTATAACAATATACATACTGTACATGAGGAGTATGACCTAGGTAAGCTAAATACAGCATCAGTGAACAAAGAAAAACAGTTCAGCACGTCCTGCAATACCCATCAAGTCAGATAAAAAAAAAAAAAAATCCCCCAATGAGGGGTACAAGGGTAGGACAATGTACCTCGTAAGTGCCATTAAAGAAACCCTCTCCGGCATGTAACCTTTTCCATTTTCACATACAGACAGTCCCTCTCAGAGACCACAGAAGGAATAGAAGCTCTCCGAACGATTCTAATAAGTCAGCTCCAACAGTTTCCTTTGAGGTGGTGGTCGCAGAACATTGATCTGGACACAGCCTGGCTGGATAAAGTAAGAGACAATGTTTGTGAAGTGCTGGCTGTTACTGCCAAGTGGCTTTCCTCTTAAAAGGGACATTAAGATGCTAGGCCAACGGACAGCCCTCATAGAGACTAGGATAGATGCTACAACCACCATTCTAGATGCCTGTGAGACAGAGAAGCTAGAAGAGCTAAAAAGTGGGATTTTCCAACTTGTGCTCCCAATTAGAGGATGCGGAGAATAGGGCTTGAAGAAGCAACATTAGAATTCCGGGGCTCCTGGAGAGCATTACAGACCTACAAGGCTTGACTTGTTCCAAAAACTGGTCCTGAACATCTCACTCGACTGCCTGGAGATGGACCGTGTCCACTGATTGCCGACCCGTAGACAACCTGTTGGTTTGCCGAGAAATATAGTCCTGAAATTTTACTTTTACCTCACCAAACAAGCTGTGTTGTGGGAAGCCAGGGACACTCATAACCTTTCTTTTCAGAGCCACAACTATCAAGTGTATGTGGACTTGGCACAATCCACCATCTTAACACAAAGAGCCGTAAAACCTCTTCTTTACATTTAATAGTCCCACTAAAACAGATACCATTGGGGCTTTCCCTTTAAGCTGATGATTGACTAGTAAGATGCCCACACTATGAGGCCATTACTTTTTCAGAACTTCAGAGATGTCTTCAAGATTCAGGACTGGAGATCACTGCGGATCTATGTTCCAAGAATGAGATTCCTTCTCAACAACAAAGCACGCCGAAACAATTGCAAGTGGGACCCAGCCATAAGGTTTATCAATCCCCCTTCACAGAGGTCTCAAGTGTTTCAACTCCTCCACTCCCAGGCACAGGCCTTCCAGTCTCAAATGGATGGTTGAGCTAGCCTAAAGTTCTAGCCCTTAATACTACATCACTTCAGCCTCCCCCCTCTCCAACATACCAGCTGGAGACTTAATTTTACTGGAAACATCTCATGTTTCCCACTTGCCTCTGCAGCAACCTCTTGGCTATGGACTACTCTGCTATCAGTTTCACGTTTCTCTAATCTCTTCCTGACACAAACTCTGAAAGGGCCAATTCTTATCCACCTACTTGCCTGACAAGCATTAAGTTTACCAAACTGTATTGATATATAAAGTCCCTTTGGGCCTCACACTGGCCTACACCTGCATCAGATATTTTCTGCAGAGGCGGTGTCAGCCCTATCTCACACCTATGCATTTACCACTGTGCCAGAGCCAGCCTTTCTCTCTTAACCATGGCAAAGCTATGTGGAAACTTAATACAGGGACTCTTTGACTACCTGGCCTCTGATTTGGCTGACTCAGTGTGCACTCCTTAGGGAGTCTCCTCATGCTGGCCCCTGACCACTGTCCCTATCCCTATGTTTATATGGTTCTTTAACTTCTCCTTGAACCATTTTGACTGTGTTATTTTTTTTTTGATTTGTGCTATTGTTAGAACTTAGCAGGGTTCAACTTGCTTGCCATAAGGTCTGAGCCCTGGTTGCCCCATAGCTCCATTGACATGGGCATCTTTAGTTGGCAGGGCCTGGCCTCAACCATCCCACTGCAGGCCATCAGTTTGCCCAGTCACCTTCCGTAGTCCTGCTCCCAAGTCTTGGCCATCCAGCCTCCCTTTTAGACTCTTGGACATTTTGCTTGGGGGTTGGCATTGCGGGAAGGTAAAAGAAAGGGGGGAAAAAAGCGCCAGTAGAGTGCAGTTTTAAAAGAAGGAAGTTTTATTAAAAAAGGAACAGGTGACTCGATAATGGACTCACTTCAGTGCAGTCACTGTGGTGCCCTCCCTGGTGTTGGTCAGTTAGCTCGGTGCCTGCTCTGGGTCCTGGTGCGGTCCAATCATCCGGGAGAAGTCCGGGGTCTCTCAGGCGACTTCCGGGTCGGATCGGCATAGGAGATGTGGAGCGTTGTGGAGGCTTCTTCCGGCTGCGTCTGACGTCACGGGGTGTCTGGGCTTTGGTGGGCGTATCCGGGCGTCACAACATGTTTCGGAGCATGCGCAACATCTGTTGCAACAATAGTTGTTGCGCATGCTCCGAAACATGTTGTGACGCCCGGATACGCCCACCAAAGCCCAGACACCCTGTGACGTCAGACGCAGCCGGAAGAAGCCTCCACAACGCTCCACATCTCCTATGCCGATCCGACCCGGAAGTCGCCTGAGAGACCCCGGACTTCTCCCGGATGATTGGACCGCACCAGGACCCAGAGCAGGCACCGAGCTAACTGACCAACACCAGGGAGGGCACCACAGTGACTGCACTGAAGTGAGTCCATTATCGAGTCACCTGTTCCTTTTTTAATAAAACTTCCTTCTTTTAAAACTGCACTCTACTGGCGCTTTTTTCCCCCTTTCTTTTATGATTAACATTGAGCTGCTTCGCTCACCCGGAGAGCAGCCCGGAGTGCAACCCATCCTCATCCACCCACTGAACAGTGGATCGTCCACACCCGGACTCCCCCTCCCCCCTCCCCCCTTACACCCGGGGTCAGCCCAACACTCTCAGCCTCCAGGCATCTGAGCCCTACTCCCCCCCAAGGCTGTTCCAGCTGACAACTCGTCTAAGTACCAGTGTCCTGCCTGAACCCCGCCTGACCATTTGCCTCTACTAGCAGCCATAATAGAGAGCAGCACCCCCTGTGAGCGCTTTAATAACATACTCTCTTTCTCCAGTGTTCCTTTGCGGGAAGGTGGCCGAGGCCATGTTCGTTAGCGTCATTGGAGGTACCACTGGGAAAGACATATAGGTCGCTGTATACTCATTTTTATGTTTAAGATTAATAATGTCATAAGCCTCCTCTCTCTGCTCTCCACATGTGCACTAATCAGGGTTTATTCCACTGTTTGTACTGTTTTTGTTGGGGGTCTTCCTTGCCTGGGTTAATAAATGTTCCCTCCTTTCTCATCAAAACAGAAGGATTTTTTTAGTTCGGCCCTTTGGAATCCAATGACTGGCGATAACGCTGGCTCTTCAGTCCTAGTTTTGCAGCTGGCCTTGCATGTGGGCACTTATTTTTTCTGTTCTCTGACTGTTTCTTCTTTCCCTACCCCAGAGTCTCGAACACCCAGATTTGGTGGCTGGGTTATAGTAACACCTCCAGGGCCCATGGCTCTTAATTAGTTGTCCCTGAACATTCAGGGTCTTAAATTACCCAGAAGCGGACTATGGTCTTCCAGTACCTTCACTCCCATAGAATTGATGTTGCAGGTCTCCACAACACACATTTTGCCTCCTCCATTCCATGATATTTTGACGCTCAATCGTGAGCAAACGTCTGTTCAGTCGCTTTAATAACTGTGGACATAAAAATACTGGCCAAAATCCTTGTACACTGTCCACTTACACAGGCAGTAGACAATGTCAGATGGGCAACCCTTCTTATCCATGTAGCATGCCAATGATACCAGCAATTAATGCTGATTTTTCTTTGTATATCCACAAGGCTTTCGATACGCTCTCTTGGTTCTACCTCAGATCAATCTTAAGCCACAGAGGGTCTGGCCGATTTGCTTCCTAACCTGGTTTAACTCACTATATGGCTCACCTTCAGCTTTTTTAGGAATGCAACAGAGGTGTACTTTGTTAACCCTTCTGTTCATTATCGCCCTAGAACCCTTAGCAGCTCACATACGTGCTAGCGGAAATGTAACAGGGGTAGAACTGGCAGGTATATCACTAAAATTAGCTATGTTCGCGGATGATATGTTGATGTACATCACATCACTACATGTCCTTACCCAGCCTACTTTCCCTCATGAAGACATTTGCATCTCTTTCAGGCATCCACGTGAACCTGACTAATTCACATGCTCTGAATATATCCTTGTCAGAAAGTACACAAGTCCTTACAGGCCCATTTCCCATTTTAATGGTCCACCTCCATCCCATATTTGGGTATCCATCTTACACCTTCCAATCACTCCTTATATGAAGCCAAATATCCCTCTCCTATTACTTCCTTGAAACGTTTACTAAACACCTGGGACAAGTCACAAATCTCATGGAGAGGCCGTATACACCTGTCCTCTCGACATGTGGATGTCCTGCCCAAAACTGTTGTTTAGGGTTCTCCCAGTCCTTGTTCCGTCTCATGTTCCCTGAAGTGACTTATGCTTAAGTTCCTCTGGGGCCCTATCAGACTGAGACTGACAAACAGCTGTTACACAAACCTAAAAATGAGGGTGAACCGGGGTCCCCAACATCTCCCATTACTATAAAGCAGATCAAATAGCCCCCATAGTCCAGCTCAATGCAGGTAAAAATGGTGATGCTACAAACCTCTAAACCCAATCTTGACCCATACTTTTGCAGTATGGGACTCAATAAAATATTCAGCATATCTATTATCCCCACAGATCCTATTCTTGTCAATCTTTAATTGTCCTCTTTTGCCTCCAGGATAGGAGAAACTGCCAAGCTTCTACTGGTGGCGCCAATGGGGCCTCACGACGGTTCGATCTTTACTGACTACAAAGGGCATCTGCTTGGTCCAACATTTTCGAGTGACACACCCGAGTCTAAATGATTCGGTTATTTTCAAATGTGTCACTTTTTGGAATCTTTACTTAAAGTGGTTGTAAATTTTTTTTTACCTTATGTGTGCAGTAGCCCCCCCTAATACTTACCTGAGACCCATCTCAATCCAGTGTTGTGATTGAGAGCAGCAGCTCTCCCAGGTCTCTTTATCCTTATTGGCTGAGACAATGGGGCTGGTGATGATCCACACTCCGTGTGTGAATGGACACACACAGCAGCGGCTCAAGAGCGAGCTTGCTCAGGTGCCCGCATAGCAAGCAGCTAGGGGGCAGGCAAGAGGGAAGGAAAAGGAGCCCCGGCGAGGAGGATCGGGGCTGCTCTGTGCAAAACCACTGCATAGAGCAGGTAAGTATGACATGTTAAAATCTGCTTTGCATATCACTAAGATATACGACCAATCCATGATGAGTGCCACACATCCCAAGGTCTCGTCTGTTTATTATATTCCTCTATTCAGGGTAGTACTAATGCACAAGCTCCATTATACTGCTCAAAATGGTAAACTGATCTTGGTACCTTTCTAATTCCTTATGAGTGGAACAAAATGTGGGAAGCCTTGTTCAAGTCATCCCAAAATGTGATAGCTCTAGAAACTTCCTTTAAGGTAAAGTCACGGTGGTATTTCACCCTAGCTAGGATAGCCAAATGCTTACTGACTTATCCTTCAGGTTGCTTCTGAGGTTGTCCAGGCCCAGGTGACATTAAACATATCTGGTGGACATGCCCCAATTTGGTCAACACAGTCCTCCACAGTAACCTGTGCAAAAGCCCCTGGGAAGCGCCTTTACATAAACAGATAAAAACATATAACCCAACGCCAATATGTCCTCATCATTGACATTTTTTGGCCACCAAGCAGACAATAGCAAGGGCAAAAAAGTCTTCCACACTTAGCTTTGAAGAGATCAAAGGCCGTGTACAAGGCATGCAATCCTTATAGATAGCCATGACACAGTTTTACACACCTGGCAACCCTAGCCTGACCAATTTCCGTCATCGCAAATGACTGTTCGTTTTCTTGAACCGTGGCATATCCGCTATTGATTTGGGTCTGGTTAATCTGACCTCTGGGGCACCTCCCCACATTCTTTCCTTTTCCTCACTCCCTGTAGTCCTGCTTTACCCTGCAAACTCACGCTCGCTTAGTCCTTTTCCAGTTTTCTTACCTAGCTGCCCTTTTACACCTTTATCCCCAGGTAGGATAACTCCACCACAAAAGTGGTCCCTATTTATAAATAATTAATCACACTAGAACAACCTTGAGCAAGGGTTACCTTATCTCATACTGATTTCATACTCCCAGGTCTCCTTGCGACATTGGTTTGTGCACCTTATGAAAATGCTACCGTTAATATGTTGGCATGTACTAAACCTCTATAGCGTAGGAGGCTATTGTTTATTATTTATGTTATAAGCCTCCTCTCTCTGCTCTCCACATGTGCACTAATCAGGGTTTATTCCACTGTTTTTGCTGGGGGTCTTCCTTGCCTGGGTTAATACATGTTCCCTCCTTTCTCATCAGGACAGAAGGATTTTTTTAGTTCGGCCCTTTGGAATCCAATGACTGGAGATAACGCTGGCTCTTCAGTCCTATTTTTGGAGATAACGCTGGCTCTTCAGTCCTATTTTTGTAACTGGCCTTGCATGCGGGCACTTATTTTTTCTGTTCTCTGACTGTTTCTTCTTTCCCTACCCCAGAATCTCGAACACCCAGATTTGGTGGCTGGGTTATAGTTACACTTCCAGGGCCCATGGCTCTTAATTGGTTGTCCCTGAAGATTCAGGGTCTTAAATTACACAGAAGCGGACTATGGTCTTCCAGTACCTCCACTCCCGACATTGGTTTGTGCACCTTATGACATTGCGACATTGGTTTGTGCACCTTATGAAAATGCTACCGTTAATATGTTGGCATGTACTAAACCTATATAGCGTAGGAGGCTATTGTTTATGATTTATTTGCAAATGGTTTATTTGCACTATAGCTTGGAGATACCTTATTATGCTGTTGTTCATATCCTTATTGTGCTGAGAGCTGAGTTTATGTACAGATGTTTCTATAAGCCCTTTACCAAACCATTTTTGGATAGCTCTCTTTTGTTTTCTTTTTATTAAATAAAAACAAAGTGAAAGATTTATAATCACCTATAAACAGCTGAGCAACTGAAATATTTGTAAAAATTTGAAATTATTCAGGTACTAAACCATAATCATATCAGCCTCTGCCGCCAAAAAGAAATGAATTGCAAACTCGCAAAAACAGAACGCAGCAATATTTTTCTGGGGTTGACTTAAGTCATAGAAAAACTAAGATACATAAAAAAACAAAAAAAGCTAAATTTATATAAAATGTATGATCTTATATGTCCCTAGAGCACAAAAAGAGACGGCATTTAACCCTTTGAATCAATTGCTATCATCCATGCAGACATAAAAAAAAAAAAAAGAAAACACCTAAATCCCTACTGTTGTCTACTAGGCCAAGCAATGTGCTAACTATCAGTCCGATTAGCCACCAAATCCCATTTTAAGAATTCTTTGTATGGGAAAGACTTCTGCCACTTTACAAATGTATTCTGCTAAGCCCACTAATTCAGTTAGCCTTTTCAATTCATTTTATTAATCCTGAACTGGCTTAGTTTTACGTTAGAACAAATGCAGCTGGGAAACAAATATGTAGTCCGCACTGCATACACACCGACATAAACATATACACAGACATAAATATACACACACATACTCCTGAAAAATAATAAAATAATAATAAAAAAAACGATATCACGACTGATCCAGAACCCCTTTTGTTCAGAGCCAAGCTGAAAGTCTGCTGGTGCTAGACATGCACACACTTTCATCACCAGTTTATTGGAACTGACAGAGTAAGGGAAGCAATGAAAGTCATTGTTACTGAGACTTCAAAAGGCTCCTCTATCCAGGGGAAGGAAATCCTTTCAGTCAGCGATGGGGTCCCCTAACAACCCGCAGGTGGGTGAAAAGTTATACACAACTCAGAGTGTCTTAAAGCCTATGTGATATTACTGACAGGTTCTGCTTTCCAACCGTCTCCCTCCTCTCTGCTCCAATGAACATAGCACCAGACAAAAAGTACTCACAAAAAAAAAAAAAAAATGTTTTGCTTCTCTTTTTTCTGAAAGATGAAAAAAACAAACAGTGGAAGCATAAAAAAATCTGTTACATAAGTCATTTTTCATGTTTTGTGTGCTTTTTCATTGCATTTATGCTACTAGTGATATTTTCTTGTAGCAAACTGCAACAAAGTACGCACAATTTTTTTTTAAATCTCATATAGCTTCAGTTTTAGGTAGAACTTTTTCTTCTTTTTAGAACTGTGGCTTGGCTATCAATAAATATTTACATTTTACTAATACGCAAAAAATAAGCTTACGGCCCCTTTTACACATACGGACCCGTTTGTCCGTTTTTCATCCATCCGTTGACGGATGAAAAACGAACATCAATGCATTCCAATGGGAAAACGGATGACAACGGAAGATCATCCATTTTCATCCGCTTCTGTCAATATCCGTTTTTTTGAACAGATGAAAGCCCTAAAAGACGAAAAATGGATGTAAACGGACAAACGGTCTGTTTTTGCATTGGTAGTGGATGTAAAAAAAAAAAAAAACGGATGAAAAACTGATCCATTTTGACGTGACTGAACTGATGAACTGAACGGACCGTATGTGTGAAAGGGGCCTAAATACAAGTTTTGCAGAACGGTTTTAACCTTAAGGCCCCTTTCACACAGGCGGACCGTTCAGATCTGCCTGCCCGTATTTTGGCGGATCTGAACGGTCCCCCCATGCATTCCTATGGGGCATCGGATGTCAGCGGAGACATGTCCGCTGACACCCGATCCGATCCGTCAAATCTGGACGGATGGAAACCCTATTTTCCATCCGTCCAGCGGATCGGATGAGAACGGACCGACGGTCCATTCCCATCCGATTTCCCCCATAGAGATGCATGGGGAACTGACAGCTGTGTCTCCGCACACAGCGCGGAGACACAGCTGTCATCCTCCTGCTCAGCGGGGATCAGCGGCTTGATCCCCCGCTGAAAAAAACGGAATCCGTCCGACGGACGGATAGTGTGAAAGGAGCCTAATGCATTCTTTGCACCAAGGTATAAAAACAAACCTTCTGCATGCAGCTCCCCCCCCCCCCCCCAGCACCCCCTCATACTTACCTAAGCCCAATCTTGATCCAGTGCTCTGCATGAGAGTCAAGGCTCTCTTGGCTCTCTCCCTACTCATTGGCTCAGAGATGCCACTGGCTCCCGCTTCTGTCAATCACAGCCAGTGAGTAGGGAGCAGAGGAAGGGGCTGAGCCACGCTCGGTCTAGTCAAAGATGCACAGTTTGTTTTTTTCTCCACAGAGGCCTCTTATCTGCATAGGCAGAATTTTGATAAAAGTTGAACTGTGCCTTTGGCCCCTTTCACACATATGGACTGTTCATTTAATCAGTTCAGTCTCGTTAAAATGGATCAAGTATTCATCAGTTTTTCATCCCTTTTTCTTACATCCACTACCAATGCAGAATCGGATGCAATACTGGCCGTTTGTCAGTTTACATCGGTTTTTCCTCCGATCTTCTTCCGTTTTTTTAACTGAAGAAAAATAGAGCTTTGATCAGATTAAAAAAACTGATGACAGATGCGGATGTAAACTGATGTAAATGGATGATCATCCATTTACATCTGTTTTTCCATAGAGATGCATTGATGTCCGTTTTTCATCCGTCAATGGATGGATGAAAAACGAACAAACGGACAGCATGTGTGAAAGGGGACTTTAAGTTCTGTTACTTATTTACAATTCTCCAAGTTACTAATCTTAAAAAACTGACTCTAATTAAAAAAAAAAAAAAATGATCTCCCCCCTCCCGTCCTCTTATTCTAGTATGAAGCTAGCCATACAAAGAGCATGGCCTGTTTAGAAATGTTAGAAGTTGCAGGAGCCAGCAGGAGAGATTCCTCCTTTTTTACGCTGTTTAGCTTGGATGGGGAAATCAATTGATTTCTCTTGTTCAGCCTTGCAAAATCTTACAGAGGGGAATTTACTAAGACTGGAGCAGACAGACTCTACAGAAGTTGTTCACAGCAACCAATCCACTTCAAGCTTTCATTTTCATAGCTTAATAGAACGAGCTGAAGCAAGAAGCTGACAAGCATGCACAACTGCTCCAGATTCTGTTTGCTCCAGTTTTAGGCAAGATTCATATGAAACTTTCAGCAAACTTTTGCAAAGCTTTGGCAAGCTTTGAACAGCTTTTTCTAAGCCTTTAAAGCATCCTTCAGCTCCCATTTGGAAATGGTATACGCAGATCTTAATGGGATTGCGGTCACTTTAAACAAGCTGCTAGCTGGCTTCAACTGGCTTTCAACAAGCTTCGGGCAGTGCTGAAGCCTGCTAGCAGCTTTTTGAAAGTCACAATCAGCATTCCCATTAGGATTTGTGTTTATTATTTACGAACTGCAGCTAAAAGGCATTTTAAGCTTCAACAAAGCTTGCTGAAATCTCTGTAAATGCTTTATAAAAGCTTGCTGTTCACACTGCTCTTAAACAAGCTGAAGCCTGTTTGAAACAGGCCTTAGTGAATTCCACAGAAAGTGTAGTGTCAGTTTAAGTGTTGAAGTGGAGAGCATGTATGACACACACAGGGGGCTATTTACTAAAGCTGGACATTGCAAAATCTGGTGCAACTCTACATAGAAACCAATCAGCTTCCAGGTTTTATTGCCAAAGCTTAATTAAACAAGCTGAAGTTAGAAGCTGATTGGCCACCATGCACAGCTACACCAGTTTTAGTAAATCTCCCCAACAGAGTTCAAATGTAGTTAGAATTTTAACACAGAAGGGTATTGTTCTAACATGTGTTCTAAGGTTTGTATACACCAAATAAACACAAAAAAGTGGAGCCCTCCTTTACAAGAAAGATTGCTTGCTCACACCATTACCTGGGGTTTACACAATGTAATAAAACCAGTCTTTGCTGTTGCATAGTTTTTATTAATATCAAAATGATATAAAAAGATAGAAAATGGTTAGTAATCCATGCTTCTATGAACCTGCCTGTTTGTACCATCAATGGTACAATATGGACAAGGAAGAGCCAGAAAAAGTATTTGATATGCACATCGTTCTACAACAAAAAAAATAAAATAAACCAAGGCATGGAGTAATTATATGAAGTAAACCAAAGCAACTGGTCAGATGTAACTCTTCAAGAAAAAGGAACACTCACTCAGTATTCTACCTTTTTCCTGTAGCTCCCATTCATTTTGATGGCAGTTTGGTGATCTGAGAACCCTTGCCTAAGATGCAGGAGAGCAATTCATAAGCATGCCCACTGCAGGCTCCTTTCCGTCTGTCATACAGAAAGGCAGCACAAAGAAACTTAGCCTCTTGGCCTACCTATTAGTCCCAGGTTAGTGACTAGGTAGCAAAGCAAGAATAAGGATTACAAGATGAAATGCACCTGAAAACAAATTGGTAATGGCACACTTTATATTTCTATCCTGACTTCTCGATGATGCAACAGAACTATGCAAAAACAGAATCTGTGAGTGTGCAGGTTCTGTGCCATGCATGCATTCAAATTTATCTTTACTGTTTCACTTTTACAAGTCTAATTGGTGTCAAGTGTCAGACACTGTCTGCTGTGCTGCATATTTACATTTCCAGTCTTGTGACTCTAGTAAACGTCTATAGATTTTTAGCTATAAAATATTACCAACAGAAAATCTAACTCAACAAAAATCCTTGGTCAGATTGGCAAAGTGCTTACCCATTTATTGATGATGGGAACACTGTGTTCTTCGTTTATGTATATATTACTTTTAAAACAGCAGACATAAATAAATATGCAACAGCCAAATACATAATGCAATACTACAAAAAGGTCTTTCAGCTAAACTGCGCCATCTTTGGCATGTGTTGTCCTTCTCCATTTGTTTGGCCAACAACGGCATAACCAGTCACTTATTATCTAAGACTATTAAACCTGCCACTTCCATTAGTTCACTTTGGTCTTTGCATAGTCTAGCCCTCTAAAAGCTCTCTCCATCTTAATATGGCTTGTAAATTTAAATGGGTTTATCAACATGAAAGATGCCAGATGGTACATTTACATAAGAGAAAAAGAAAAGAGCGCCAGAACAGTTAGAGGACCTTAACTGCACTGAGAAGCAGAGACCTCCCACTTCTGATAAGAGCTTAGGTCTTGTTGTGACACTGCGTGTGGTAGAATGTCAGCGTGTGAATCCTTTGGTCAAGATTTAAGTAGCAGTTCCACAATAATGAAACATAATTTGAATGGAGCCAACAAAATCAAATGTAGAAAAAATGCATATTATACTGCAGCTGATGCGGTTTTCAGGATTTAAACGGCTCCCTATGACAAATTTTACATGATCCCCCTACAACAATTATAGAAAAATAAATAGTAAGAATTTTTTTTAATTCTAAAATTAAAAATAATTAAAAAATAAATATGCAGAAAATTTAGTCATGCAAGTCTTTAAAATCAAAAAATTACCTTGCATCGTTGCTATACAAAATGAAACATGGAAAAAAGAATGGTTAATACAATTTTTCACCCCAGTGTATAGCCTCCAGAAGCTGGAGATATTGGCCTTAGCAACTGACCAGGTTTCCTTTCTTCATTAGGAAAATTCAGCAAGAATTCTCATTAGTTGATAGGGTCAACAGTCCCACTTTTGCTTGTGTTTTCCTAACCTTCCTCTTTGTAACAGACCAATTGATCAGTGCACATCAAGCAGGTTTACTCACCTTAAAGTCTCTGTTGGAGGCTTCGGGTGATGTTTTTTGAGCAGCATTGGACAGGGAGTTTGCCACCTGTGGCTGGGACTCTAGAATCCTCTTCAACTTAACGTCCACAGAATTGGCGTTTTGTCCAGCTGTGTATGCAAATTGTGAAAGAAAAAGAAAGTGAGGGGGGTAATATTCAGACTTGGCGATTATTCAGCAATATGTCATCTTACAAACCTACTAGCTGCAGAAGGAAAAAAAAAAAAATCTTAAAAAGTAACATGAGAGCCTTAAATTGAGATGTATATTGAAGTAGACATGTGCAAGCTCATACAAGCCTCTCTATGTATTTCTTTCACTAGGAGAGCTTCACACATTAGCCTGTTCTTGGCTTAGTGTCAATACCTAAATGGTACTTTGTATGTTCCGCACCAGGCGAGACTGAACTTTTTCACCCCTGTGTTAATTAAAACACTGCCTCTCATGTACGTACACGTACATACGCATTCTGGTATGCAAGAACATGAGTTCAGTCACTCTCTGGAGCATGTGTTCCTTGTTGCATCAGTGCGTTAAACATATTTAATCTGTGAAATATCAGATTTCGTTTTTAGAAGTGTCAGTAAACTCGTTAATTGCTCAAGGGGCCTGAATGGTGTGATCTCTACCTGGATGATGAAGTCAATAATAAATGTCGGCTTGTCACACCTCTGCAAGGTTGAGGCGCCTGTTCTTGGCTATGCAGGGCTGTAAACAAACATACTTCCTGAATGACACTAGATGTGAATCTCGCAATCAAATTACTTTTGGGCTACTTGGTTTCAGTAAAGTAAACTTGTGCTTGGAGAAGACTTTAGCAACTTGTCTTCATAAAGGTGTATATCAGTGTTTCCTTTGGAAAACTTGCACAGCATTGTTAACTATGAAAGAAAACATTTTTTTTTAGAAATATGGCAGTGGGAGATGACAGATTTCCGTACCATCACCTCTAGTGCTGGATCTCCTATGACATATTAAAGCCCAAAAGTAGTTTAATTTTTACCTATTAAAGTGCCGAAAAAGTTGAAGTTTCAATATTTATAATTTTTTTATTGGTGCTCCATGGTCAGTCTCTTTTCTAGAAGAATGTTGAAGATGAAAACTGTGTGAGAGCATTGCTGATTGAAACATAGTAGTAGTTATCGGGCAGCTGGAGGTAGACCGCTGCTCTCATTCAGAGAAGCAACGGACATTTAGAACTATAAAGCATACCTGAACCTAAAACGCAATATATTTGCTGCTTACTATTCCTTCCATGTGGTAGCTGCATTTGTTTTCTTCTATTAGACCTTTTCCACCTTTATTTTTACTTGGTGATCTTGTCAGTAACACAGTTGCTGTCTTAGGGTGGCTATGCTCAGTCCTTCACCCTTAAACAGCAGCACTGTCACCCTGTGGAAAGAGTAGTAGATTTAGATGGACTTGACGTAGGTGGCCAACAAATTAAAGCCTAAAGCCCCGTACACACGTACTGATCGTCAGCCGAAAGATCGGCCCTCTTTTGTCCAGGGCTGTCGTGTCTGTTGAAAACTGCAAAAGACTGCACACGAATTTTGTCGGCCAACAACAGCCGACTGCAGAAGTGATGTCATGTGATGGTTAACTTTCCTTGTCTTTTTTCTTTTCTGAGCATGCCCAGTCTTGCTAATCTGCTGTCTGTCGGCCGAAATCTGTACTGACTGGCGAACAATCGGCCGTTCTGGTGACAGCCAACAAATATTTTAAAGTCTGCACGACAGATTCTGTTCGGCCGAAAAAGGCGCTGTCGGTTGTCGGAAGCATCATACTAACAAGCCAACAATCGGCCGATCGGTCGGCGGCCGAATATTTACGGCCGACAATCGGTACGTGTGTACGGGGCTTAAATCCCCGTACACACGCACAGATTGTTGGCCAACTGATCGGCCAACTTTTGTCCAGTGTTGTTTGTTGGTTGAAATGTGCTCTACACTTGCACTGGACTTTTGTTGGCCAACAAAAACCAACTTCAGAAGTGATGTCATGTTCTGGTTGACTTTCAGTGTGTTTTTTCTTCTCTGAGCATGCCCAGTCTTGCTCATCTGATTTTTGTCTGCCGAAATCTGTACTGACTGAGGAACAATCGGCCATTCTTTGTTGGCCAACAAAAATTTTATAGCATGCACATTGCACACCAGATTTTTTTCGGCCGAAAATTCGCAGTTGGTTGTCAGAAGCATCATACTAACAAGCCTACAATCGGCAGATCGGACGTTGGCCAACAATTTACGGCCAACAATCTGTGCGTGTGTACGGGGCTTAACTCCAGCTAATGCCTTTTTTAAAGTGGTTACTAAAACAGATTTTTTTTTTCGTTTGTGATAAAAGGTTTGCATAATTGACTAAAAGCTGGCCATTGAAAGCACCCCTATCAGTGTGAAATCATTTTTCTCAACTCTCTAATTGCCACTTTTTCTGGGCAGACTTCCTGGCAGGATCAACAGGTAATACAACTGTGTTACAGGATGAGAAAAACAAAAACTGCTGTGTTATTGTTAATGCAAGACTGCATCGTGTTTGTCAGTTTTGATTTTGCCCATAGTTCCACCTATTTTTTAAAGGCAACATGACCTTGTGAAAACAAAGCTACAATTGGGCTTTAACCTGGACAGAGGATGGATTATACAGTGCCTTGAAAAAGTATTCATACCCCGTGAAATTTTCAACATTTTGTCATGTTACAACAAAAAACATAAATGTATTTTATTGGGATTTTATGTAATGGACCAACACAAAGTGGCACATAATTGTGAAGTGGGAGGAAAATGATAAATGGTTTTCAAAATCATTTACAAATAAATATGTGAAAAGTGTGGCGTGCATTCGTATTCAACCCGTTTACTCTGATACCCCAATCTAAAATCTAGTGGAACTAAATGCCTTCAGAAGCCACATAAACTGACAGGCCGGGCAAGTAGAGCATTAATCAGAGAAGCATGGTAACTCTGAAGGGGCTGCACAGATCCACAGCTCAGGTGGGAGAATCTGTCCACAGGACAACTATTAGTTGTGAATTCTGGCCTTTATGGAAGAGTGGCAAGAAGAAAGCCATTGTTAAAAAAAAAACATAAGTCCCATCTGCAGTTTGAAAGAAGTCATGTTGGGGACACAGCAAACATGTGGAAGAAGGTACTCTGGTCAGATGAGACCAAAATTGAACTTTGTGGCCTAAAAACAAAATGCTATGTGTGGTAGAAAACTAACATTGCACATCACCTTCAACACGCCATCCCCACTGTGAAACATGGTGGTAACAGCATCATTTTGTGGGGAAGTCTTTCTTCAGCAGGGACAGAGATGCTGGTCAAAGCTGATAGGAAGGCGGGTGGAGCTAAATACAGGGCAATCTTAGAAGAAAACCTGTTAGAGTCTGCAAAAGACTTGAGACTGGATGGAGGTTCACCTTCCAGTAGGACAACAACCCTAAACATACAGCCAGAGCCACAATGGAATGGTTTACTTTAGATCAAAGCATATTCATGTGTTAGAATGGCCCAGTCAAAGTCCAGACCTAAATCCAATAGAGAATCTGTGGTAAAACGTTAAAATTGCTGTTTACAGACTCACTCCAGCCAATCTGACAGAGCTTGAGCTATTTTGCAAAGAAGAATGGGTGAAAATTTCACTCTCTAGATGTGCAAAGCTTGTGGAGACATACACAAAAAGACTTGCAGCTGTAATTGCAGTGACAGGTGGTTCTACAAATTATTGACTTGGGGGGGGGGGGGGGGGGCTGATAACAAATGCACGCCACACTTTTCAGATATTTGTAAAAAACATTTGAAAACCATTTATCATTTTCCTTCCACTTTACAATTATGTGCAGCTTTGTGTTGGTCTATCACATAAAATCTCAAGAAAATACATTTACGTTTTTGGTTGTAACAGAACAAAATGTGGAAAATATCAAGGGGTATGAATATTTTTTCAAGGCACTGCATCCTGGTGCTTACCAGCTGGATCCTTCTACGATTGCAGTGGTTTCCTACAACTGAAAATCTGTGCAATACATAAGTACTTCCAGGGCTTCACACCCAGGGAGTATTTCATGCTTGTTGTTTTATACTGCCTGCCTATTTCAAGCAATATTATCTCGGGTTGCAAGGGCAAGGACCCAAAGCTTTGCCCCTTCTGCTCATCTGCCCTGAACAATAACTTTAAGGAGAGATTAATGTTATTTATAAGAAAAGGCAATGCTTTAAAATATTCCTCTGCTGATACTTGCTTGAGAGCGATTTTGCTGACCCCGCCATCTAAAGCCACAGCAACTTCCCAAAAAACATCCTTATAGTGGAATTGCAGGATCAACCTAACTTAATTTTAAAACATTTTCTCATTCTTCCTAACACCCATTATGACTAACCTGTGTCAAAAAGGTGTATATATTTAACTATTTCCAGGTTGCTCTGGTCTGATCACATGATCCGGCTCCCCTGTGTCAGCTAGCAGTGGCTGCAGGGGAGAGGGAGGGAGCACTGTCAAGGGATGGGTCATAGGAGCCTATGGGTAACATCACCACTCCAGGCTTTACTAGCCATTGTTGAGTGCTCTCTCTTCTCTCCCCTGCTCTGCCGCTGGCTGATGCAGGGGACATTACATCACTGGAACGGCCTAAATCTAGGTAAGTGTATACATTTTTCTTACATAGGTTACTCAGAATAGGTGTTAGAAGTGGGGATTGAGCATTTTAAGATGAGTTAGGTTTTTTCACGGAATTCCAGTTTAACAGGTAGATCAATATGCAGATTACTGCTTATTATTTGTACCTGCATGCAATAATTTAGGGTGGAATGCCAGGCAAGCATCTAAATGCTATTGAAAAAGATATGGAATCCTCATTAGCTACTATTGTGATTTCTTCCACACAAGCCAAACTAGAAAAGACTGGCTCAACATAATTCATATTTCTTTGCATGTTCTTCCACACCAAACTTGTCAAACCATGTTTTTAGGGACCTGGCTTTTGCACAGGGGCACAGATATATTAAAACAGAAAAGGGCCTTCTACAAATTGTTGACAAACGGTTGGAAGAGAAAAATTTTCTAAAATATCTTTGCATGTTACAGCATTGTTACAGCATTAACTGTACCCTTGAATGGAAATAAATAAAAACCAATAGTGTGGAGGGGTGTTCAAAAACTTCTGACCGTATAGTGTAGGAGTTATAGCTAGATGGGCACAAATTGCATCTGAAGTGTGATCAAGCTACATCAACATTAAGTTAAATGAAAACCTGCAATAAATGGACTTTTTGTAAGTGATGATACAGTGCCTTGCAAAAGTATTCGGGCCCCCTTGAATTTTGCGACCTTTTGCCACATTTCAGGCTTCAAACATAAAGATATAAAACTGTAATTTTTTGTGAAGAATCAACAACAAGTGGGACACAATCATGAAGTGGAACAAAATTTATTGGATATTTCAAACTTTTTTAACAAATAAAAAACTGAAAAATTGGGCGTACAAAAATATTCAGCACCCTTAGGTTAATACTTTGTAGTGCCACCTTTTGCTGTGATTCCTCCTTGCAAAACAGCTTGAGCTTAGTGAGGTTGGATGGAGAGCGTTTGTGAACAGCAGTTTTCAGTTCTTTCCACAGATTCTCGATCGGATTCAGGTCTGGACTTTGACTTGGCCATTCTAACACCTGGATATGTTTATTTGTGAACCATTCCATTGTAGATTTTTCTTTATGTTTTGGATCATTGTCTTGTTGGAAGACAAATCTCTGTCCCAGTCTCAGGTCTTTTGCAGACTCCATCAGATTTTCTTCCAGAATGGTCCTGTATTTGGCTCCATCCATCTTCCCTTCAATTTTAACCATCTTCCCTGTCCCTGCTGAAGAAAAGCAGGCCCAAACCATGATGCTGCCACCACCATGTTTGACAGTGGGGATGGTGTGTTCAGGGTGATAAGCTGTGTTGCTTTTACGCCAAACATAACGTTTTGCATTGTTGCCAAAAAGTTTGATTTTCGTTTCATTTGACCAGAGCACCTTCTTCCACATGTTTGGTGTGTCTCCCAGGTGGCTTGTGGAAAACTTTAAACCACACTTTTTATGGATATCTTTAAGAAATGGCTTTCTTCTTGCCACTCTTCCATAAAGGCCAGATTTGTGCAGTATACGACTGATTGTTGTCCTATGGACAGAGTCTCCCACCTCAGCTGTAGATCTCTGCAGTTCATCCAGAGTGATCATGGGCCTCTTGGCTGCATCTCTGATCAGTCTTCTCCTTGTATGAGCTGAAAGTTTAGAGGGACGGCCAGGTCTTTGTATATTTGCAGTGGTCTGATACTCCTTCCATTTCAATATTATCGCTTGCACAGTGCTCCTTGGGATGTTTAAAGCTTGGGAAATCTTTTTGTATCCAAATCCAGCTTTAAACTTCTCCACAACAGTATCTCGGACCTGCCTGGTGTGTTCCTTGTTCTTCATGAAGCTCTCTGCGCTTTAAACTGACCTCTGAGACTATCACAGTGCAGGTGCATTTATACGGAGACTTGATTACACACAGGTGGATTCTATTTATCATCATTAGTCATTTAGGTCAACATTGGATCATTCAGAGATCCTCACTGAACTTCTGGAGAGAGTTTGCTGCACTGAAAGTAAAGGGGCTGAATAATTTTGCACGCCCAATTTTTCAGTTTTTTATTTGTTAACAAAGTTTGAAATATCCAATAAATTTCGTTCCACTTCATGATTGTGTCCCACTTGTTGTTGATTCTTCACAAAAAATTACAGTTTTATATCTTTATGTTTGAAGCCTGAAATGTGGCAAAAGGTCGCAAAATTCAAGGAGGCCGAATACTTTCGCAAGGCACTGTACATCCAGAAGGTATAATAGTAACACTTTAAAAGCATTGTCAGATATCATTTAAAAGGAAGTTTTTGTGTTATTTTAACTAATAAAAAGGATTAAAGGAGAAGTACAGCCAAAGCTAATTTGGCTGTACTTCTACTTTGGATCACAATAGTGCAGTTCATTCTGCTCTCCTGTGACCCATTTTAAGCAGACAGTGGGCTGAAGCCTGCTGTCGGCTGATGTCACAGAGCCAGTCCAGGCTCGGGAAGGATCGTGACCATATGGTTGGGATTGGCCCAGATCCCTGGACCGGCATCCGGCTAAGCATCTCAGCGAGCCACTGAGAGCCTGAGCTGGCCACTCCTGCCCCCCTCCACAGCCCAGCTCCAGTGAAAGAGGAGGGCAGAGCAGAGAGCCTGTGACTGAGAGTCACCAGCTCTCTGCTCACGGAGCTGTGGAAACCGAGCAATCAGCAGTGTTTGATCACTTGGTTTTCAGGGTGAGAGCCAGCGGGGGACTGATGCTGCATCCAGCTAGGTAAGTATGATTCTCGAAAAATAAAAAAAAATCTAATATGAGTGGAACATGTAACATGTTCCAAAAGGTGATCTTTCCCTTTAACAAACTTTTAAAAAGGACCAAAAAATTTCAACCATCTTTCCATACCAAATGACCTTAGAAAGTATCTGTGCCTTTACTGCCATATTTTGCTTTCAGTGGGAAGGCGTTAAATACTTGCATTGCATCTACCCATGTTTAGGGCTCAGCTGTAGCATGCTGAGGAGGATTGACTACACAAAGGGAAAACATTAAAATGTCTCTATTTCCTGACAGATCCATGGAAACACCATACAATGTATAATTTTTCACAAAAAGGATTGAAGTGTTTCTAAAAAATAAAAATGGCTATGGTATTGGAGTGGAGAACTTCTTTAAGCATTCACATTTCAAGCTTCACAAAACAAGGTTAACATGGAGTTCTACTGGTATCAGTAAGGAATTAAAGTCAATAAGTATCCTTATTAGTTTTTAATAAAGTTCTCCATGGCAGCTGCAATTGAACAACTCTAGGCCTGCTGAAGAGGTAGAGGGTTCAAGAAGTGACAAGGTCACTAATCCAGTCAAGGATAAACCTCATTCGAAAAAGTTTAACTCTGTTTCCTGGAAAACACTTCAAAAGGATTCTGTATTTCGTCCATCAACAGAGATCAAATTTTCATAAGAACTACAACAAACTGCTTTCTATTCTTGTTCTATTCTTGTCATTAAGGATGACTACAATTATTCCTGTGCTCAAACCTGTCAATCCAAATGACCACCTTAGAACCACAAATGATCCAGCAGCAAGAGGCCCATCAGGTAGGGAGGTCATTGTTTTCCTCCAAATCCACAGTGCATGGATGAGAAATGTAGACTGCCATGTGCATTGGTCTGAATCCTTGTTCTGGGTCAGTGACTGAGAAGTTTTGAAGCTATAGACAGCCAGGTAACTAACATTTTCAGAAAGAGGTCAGCAATGACAGTCTCAGCAGTGCTCTCATTTTATTATTACTTCATCGAATTTCTTACCTTAAAGGACAGCTAATGCCAACCTCCCTCTAAGGCGCTTTTTGGTGGATGTAACACTGATCCAATTTAAAGGGTCCCAGGCAAGTCAAAATGTGACATGTATGACCTACCTACTTGTCTTAGTCAGTTACTAGGTAGTAAAAGTACAAAGTACTAAATCTAGGGGGGCAGCCTAACAAGAAGAAGATGATCATAAATGACTTCTGTATTTTTCTCAATACAGGAACAATTCAAGACCATCATTTTCTTTTAATTATCTGAATCTGCAGTCACGTGATCCTATGAGGTGTCAACGCAGCTAGTGTGATTATCTGACTTCTATGAGTTGCCCCGTGGAAGGCAGTGGGATTTTAGTAGCAAAAATTTGACACATAGGGGTTTATATACTAAAGATGTAGAGTGCAAAATTAGGCTCACTTCTACATAGAAACCAATCTGCATACAGGTTTTATTGCCAAAGCTTACGTGAACAAGCTGAGGTTAGAAGCTTATTGGTTTTTATGCATAAGTGAGCCTGATAGTGCACTCTCCAGCTTTAGTAAATAAACCCCATATTGTCCAATCTTCTTTAGATCTACAAATAACTATGCAGTGCAAGAGCCTAATTGGATACAACATTTCAGCCATGTATGTAGCTAGGATAGGATTACCCTTTAATTGTTGTTACTTCATTGAAAACCAAGTATCTACGGTACACCTGATGACTTATGGTACATGTCATTAAAACCTTACAAACATCTTTTCAACATGTTACATGACTCAATTGGCACCAATTTGACAGTTTTGGACCCACATTCCCTAGAATAACAAAATTAAAATTCTACGAGTGCTAGGACTTCTGAGGGTTGGCCAAGCCTTGCCTTTGAACAAAAGCTGATTACATACTGCGTTCACCTGCCATTTGGCTCTTTTGCAGGATACAGTGGAAAGCATCTGGACAGAACTTGGGAGTTGAATATAACATAAAGATAAATTGTAGATAAAGGTAATATACAAATATCCAGTGTAGCTTATATATTAAAGATAATACTAAACTGTGCTCAGATGACATCCAACAAGCCCCCAAGATGTGGTGTTTCAATATGAAGACATTTTCTAGAAAAACAAAACATATAATGTATGTACCTAAATACTAATCTATATTTAAAAGGCATAAACCATGGCAGAAAAAAATAGAAACATTAAAAAAACATGATCATGATGATGCACAAGCATTGAAATTAAATCACAATCTATTCCATTTAAGGCAACCTCTGTGTTTACAGCAGGAGAAGCGAAGTTAGAGTGTTTATAAGCAAAGGACTGCCAACACTGCGCCATTCGCTGAGGATACGCTCCAGAGGCAGAAAGTCTCCACTTCTGAAGACCTGTGATAAGAAACCTCAACAAAACAACAGACAAACTGCAATCATGCAGCTGTAACAAACCAGAGCACGCCAACACTAACTCACAATTTAAAATGATTTTACCATTAAAAATATTCTAATCCCACTGGTCATTTAACATCTTACAGCTTTGTCATAGTTGCTTCCATGTTATTTGTATATGATAGTTTTTATCTTGCAGTTAATAGTATCATGATCCAGCCAATCTCTTCCAGAAAAACATATGAAACCCCAAATTTAGTGGAAAATTAAAAGCCTAGTTTAATTTATACCAGAAAATACCAGCAAGGAGCAATAATTTCACCATTTTCTGCCATTAGATGTAGCCTGAAAGAAACCTGGAAAGATATTTTACCAGGATAAGAAGATTGCAATGCATATACATAATGCATTGGTTGTATGGATTTTCCTTGTACATAAAAGGACCCGATATTTGTGGCAGCCCATGTGACTATTTCAGACCTGATGAAAAAGCAAGCTTTCCCAAGACAGAAAAGACAAAATATAGTCACGAAATCATTAGGGCATTTCAGCACACTAGCTAATTCTTCGAAATTCTCTCCTAAGGGCTCTTTCACACGGAGCGGACCGCATTGCGATCCGCTCCAGTGCTTTTTTTTTTGTTGTCCGTATATGATCCCATCCGTTTGCGGATGATATACGGACATAATGTATGTCTATGGGCATTGCGGATGTCAGCGGATGACACCGCTGACATCCGATTTTGCTTCCTTTTCGTTTTTTCAATGGAACAAAAATAGGGTTCTGTTCCGTTCCAAAAAACGGAACAGAACTGAAAGGAAGAAAATCGGATGTCAGCGGATGGTCATCCGCTGACATCCGCAATGCCATTGACATACATTATGTTCATATATCATCCGCAAAAAAATAGGATGTGAAAGGGCCCTTAATCTATACATATCTGGATAAACCCATGTCTATTTTGTCAAGCCTAACGCCTGGTACACACTATCAATTTTTTTTTTTGTTTACAGCAGGCTGAACAAAAAAACAAACCTTGGAGCTCACTGTACTAGCTATCCAATGTTAGTACAGTGATCTCTCAGTTGAGTTACTGTGTCCTGACAGTAGGACTTCCCACCACCAGAACACACTGGTCAGCGCTCACAGCCAATGGCTGAGAGCGCTGTTCAGATGCAGATTGGCAGATGTTTTTCTGGCATACCCCTTTGAAAGAAGCCAGACGATCAGCTGGCTTCTGTTGGACATGCTGCTGTTCACAAGAGCTGAATATCGTCTGTTTTTTGTTGAACCTACTGATATTCTGCCTGTGTATACCAGGCTTAAGGCCAATAAAAGTTGTATACCCTTTAGCTATCCAAATTCAAGGACCAATAGGGAGGCTTGGAATTTGGCAGGGCCAAGTTTGGTTTGTACAAGAATTTTCAAGATTTCTATATCTGCCTTATGTTTGGATTTACTTCTTATTTTGAAATGTTGTTTTCAAGGTTTCTTTTGTTCCATTTACCATGTGTTTAGTTTTTATTGCCCATGTTCACTTTAAAGGTTCATCCTGCCACAAAATGGTATTTCAGTCACAGGTAGATTCTGGTAGGCTGAATGATCTCTAAGCATGTTGCATCTGTTTAGGTCTCCTGCAGTGAAATCCCCTACTACAGTCCTAAGTTTTGTTACCAGCCACATCAGAGTTTTGGGTGTTCTCACTGCTCCTATTCCATATAATAAAAATGTGAAAATTCCAGAAAGAAGAGACCATTAAAAAGGCCATAGCAGGAACCCAGATCAGAGAGTTCAAGTGCTGAGATCTAACTGGTAGAGTACATGAGAGATATAAGAAAAGGTTTGGCATTTTAACCCATGGCCTGTTGAAAACGCTGAAATATGAGATTTGGGTGGACTTATCTGTTAACGTTTGTGAATGAGAATAGTTAATATATAAAAATGCATTCACATTCAAAATAAGAGAAATTTCCCCCACACCACAAAGAGATCACTGAAGTGCCATTAAACCCAAAAAGTGGTTAAGTGTCTATGTCTTTAAAAATATCTGTACCTTGTAAAAGGGGCTTTTTATCACTCAGTCTGACAGTCAGAAATTACTTGGTTGATCCTGCTGCTTACATGGGCTCCCCTCTTGTCTGTGGCAATGATATCACAGCATACCTTCTGGCTGCTGCATTGCCACTATGACTGCACATGCTAACCCAGCAACCTGAGAGGAACCATTACATTTTCCTCCTTTCCTCTCTGGAAGACACACCACATGAATTTTTTTCATCTTGAGGGGTGGCTCCAGCATATATAGTGACAGCTCCTCCCTCTCCCCCTGCTGAAGTGTGACAGGGGCTGTCCATCCTCATCTAAACTTCACCTCCGAAATGTAAAGAATGATTATTATTCCCTCAATAATACAAGTATTTGTAGTGGGTATAGTGGTGCGCTAAAACAACAGTGAAAATACCAATTCAATGGGATAGCAAAAAATCAAAACAAATCAATTGTGAAATGTGGAATGAAAATAAATCTTCATAAACTGGTGACACTAGAATGGTTCATGGTGATAAATCAACATAAAACTTAAAGTTCATATGTGTCCATAAATGGGGTGATGAATGAAACTGAAAAATTAAAACGACGTGCTTCCAAATCCAAAGTGTAAATCCACCACCAAGTGAAATTCCTCCTTACCGGATGGAAGAAGTAAGATGCCAAAATATAACAAATAAACTGAAGACAGGACAGGAATCCCACAGTGCTCCAAAACGCCTTGTGAAAACACCTGAATTGGTCTCTTACCAGATAGCAAACAATTGGCGCTTGTGAAACAATCCCAGGAAACACTATCTTCTCCTCCTCATCCGCATTCAAATGAATGTCCCCAATATGCCAAGCTGACGGTCACTCTGTGCTCAGAGGTGACCACAGCTGCTCCTAGTCGATCCCCGGCGATCAGTGTAGCATCTTACTTCTTCCGTCTGGTAAGGAGGAATTTCACTTGGTGGTGGATTTACACTTTGGATTTGGAAGAACGTCGTTTTCATTTTTCAGTTTCATTCATCACCCCATTTATGGACACATATGAACTTTAAGTTTTATGTTGATTTATCACCATGAACCATACTAGTGTCACCAGTTTATGAAGATTTATTTTCATTCCACATTTCACAATTGATTTGTTTAGATTTTTTGCTATCCCATTGAATTGGTATTTTCACTGTTGTTTTAGCGCACTACATTTATTTCACATATTCATATAGCACTGAATACTGGTA
Organism: Pelophylax lessonae; assembly: GCF_965119305.1. Lineage (NCBI taxonomy): Eukaryota > Metazoa > Chordata > Amphibia > Anura > Ranidae > Pelophylax > Pelophylax lessonae. The sequence goes on along the minus strand of NC_138770.1, from coordinate 577,658,076 downwards.
GCAGCTTTAACCATCTATCAGCGCACCCACCCCCTATACACAATAATACAAGTATTATTTATGATGTTACAATTTTTTTTTTTTTTTTTTAACAAATATTTTTTTTATTATGTGACTACAACAGCATCTCTGGGCTTGGTGCAGTCAAGGGAAAACAAACCTAAAGAGAAGGGAAACCCAGATAGAAAACAATTGTGCTGTAAGTTTGAAAATGACTTGCTAAGCTATTGCTAGTCTTGCCAGGCTTCACAAGTTTGTTGCACAATTGCAGCAAGTTTGCATTGCATGACTCCAGATCAACTTTCTTTGCAAACATTCTGCAAGGCTGCTGCAAGTTCTGGTTCAGTTATGGTGTGCAATAGTCATCCCACCACAGGGGTCACTGTGGCTGACATTTTCATGCTGCAACTTTGCTCTTGCTAGAGACTTGCCATGCAAATTTGCTACAAATTGGAAACGTGTCAACTAGAACTTGTGCTTCAAGTGCTCTGCAAGTGTACAACTTGCCACTGAAAATGACTTGCAATTCAACACTGCCACAAATTTGTGGCAAGTTATCCTTGCTATCTGGGAAGCTTAGTAGAGTGATGTAGGCAGTTACATCTGCTTGCTTTGCCCCCTATCTTTCAGAGCAGTAAGGAGCAAACTCCTAATGTCACACGACTGTGGTGCATGGGGCAGGGAAAAAAAGGTATTTGTAAACATGATATTGAACTGTGCTGTAGCGTATTGTTATTGCACAGAGCTGCCCTGAACCTCCCCTATAGGTATCCTTGCCAGTGATCTTGGATCTTCCTCTCTCTCTGTGCACCACCACAGAAAGCCGCTTCCTATGGAGGCGCACGTGCAGGATTGCACCCAAGCCATGTGTTCATAGACACGCAGAATTTGCCTCGGCACCACTCCCAGCTCCCTCCTCACAGGATCTTATTGACAGCAGCAGGAGCCAATAGCTCCCCAAGTCTTGTGAGGACAGAGAGAGAGAGAGAGAGAAGGAGAGAGAGAGCAGTGGCATTGTACTCAGACAAAGCACTGGCTCGAGAAAGGACCCAGGTAAGTATAAAAGAGGTAAGCGGGCAATACAGCCACTGGGAAATTTACCTTTATTAAAGGGGTTGTAAAGTCAGAAGGTTTTTCTGATGCATTCTATGCATTAGGATAAAAAAATCTTCTGTGTGCAGCAGCCCCCCTCAATGCTTACCTGAGCCCCATCTTGATCCAGTGATGTCCACGACTGTCTCAGCAGTCCGGGACTCTCCTTCCTCATTGGCTAAGGCAAAGTAGCGGCGCCATTGGCTCCCACTGCTGTCCATCAAAGTCAGAGAGGGGGTGGGGCCGAATCGCAGCACCCTGTCTGAATGGGTACACGGATCTGTGACTCGGCTCGGGTGCCCCCATAGAAATCTGCTTGCTGTGGGGGCACTTAAAGGGAAGGAGGGGCCAGAAGAGCGAAAAAGGACCTGAGAAGAGGAGGACCAACTGCACAGAGGAGGCAAGTATAACATGTTTGTTATTTTTATTTTTAAAAAAAGAGACTCTAATTGCATTCCCTGCATGAAGGTAAAAAATGTTCTGCCTTTAGAATCGTTCGGGTTTAATGACACTTTAAGATGATCTGAAGAGCATGCAAAGCTTTAAGTCTGTTAGTACATGGCAAATATCAATGTGAATTACCAGAAAAATCAGTGTCTACGTTAGTAGAGTCACTACCGCCACCACATACAAAAGTGCATTCTGGACTCTCCTCGTTAGTAAGGGCTTTGTTAGAATCATTTTCATCTGCAGAAACAGACAGAGTTAAAACTGCAACAGTACTCAAGAAAGAACAAATGAAACAAGAACACATTTAGAACAGTTACATTCTGTTTTTAAATTCTTTAGTTTTATATGTTTGAGAACCACATTGATAGATTGGAAAAATCATACAAATGCATAATGGTAGTAAGGTGTAAACCATTGTGTCATTAGTAAACTGGCATCATAGAAAAATGTGAGTCTTGTGCTGCACTTTGAAGGGAAATAACACAATGTTACGTTTCAAAAATAGTTTCCTCTGCAAGGAAATATATGTAAATAAACAGGCTTGGGAACTCTTCAGCACCAACCTTTAGAATATTAATATGATCATTGAGTTTAACGGAGTTTATTTGATAGTTAAAGCGGAGTTTCAGCCACATACACTTTTTTGAGCTAAAAATACCCCCCTAATCCTAAACTATCCCCAATTACCCTAACACTAACCCCACATTACAGTACATTACATTTACTGAATAATGATAAATACTTACCTTTAAAATTGATTGCAGAGCGCGGCCATCTCCGGTGTGGGCATCTGAAGCTGTGGTGTCCCCCACCGTGTCCCTCTTCCTGGTTCTGGGCTACCCAGAATGCCGATCGCAATCTCGCGCATGTGCTGTAGATTGCAATCGGCACTCAGAGTAGCGGACGGCCATTCCCATTGCATCCTGGGATTGATGACGCTCATCTCCCAGGACGCAATGCAAAGGAGGAAGTGACGTTGGGGGCCGCCTCCGCACAAGAAGGAAGAGGAAGGAAGGCAAGTTTATTTTAAAAACAAGGTAAGTGAAACAAAAAAAAAATATTAATTATCCAATTCTTTTTTAGTTTTTTTTACTCTAACTGATGCTGCAAAGTTTATTTTTAGGCTGGAACTCCTCTTTAAATTTAACCGGTCAAACTATTGAGTGATGGGGTAGTGCTGGACTGAGACAGTACAAGGTGCAGGTTGTTCTCTCTCCTTGATCAGCACCTTCCCTATGGCCATGCAGCAGACATGTGGCAAGAGGGAGAATAGGCCCATTGCCTGCGGCCACAAAGTCTGTAGGAGGGTTGGGGGCTGACTGGGCTAAATTAGAAATGATTTCCCCCTACTTTAATGCAGACATGTTGTCATGATTGGCCATTTCTTGATCTTTTATTTGTAACATTGCCTATCTGTTGACCAATAAATTGTCCTTTGCCCTGTATTGACACCAAAACCTGTTTTTGTAACCCATAAAAATGTACAATTTCTGTTTGCACAACAACCTGTTTGTTGCATATGTACTGCTGTGATTGCCAGTGTATTGTTTAAGTACTGCCACAATTGATTGTGTGTTACATGTAAACTGAAGCAAGTTTAGTGGCATGATGCACGTTACCAGAATACTTTAAGTATTGCCATTCGACCATGCATCTAAAATCAGATATTATGACCACACTGCTAAATCAATGCTAAAGAATCCCCCTCTCCTTTATCTCCATAAAATTGCTGGTTAAAGGATAACTGTAAGTAAATAAGATTTTTTTACTTTAGAAGTAAAGCAACTGATTCAAACACATAAAATAGTTTCCAAAGGAACAAAGCATGCAATAGCTTCCAACCTACTTTTGTCATTAGGAGCAATCAGATCAATACAGGAAAATTCAGAAATGGAGCTGCACTGAATGATCAATTCCTGATCGATTACAACAATTTGATCAAATTATAAATAAGTAGAAAAATCTATACTTGCACCATATGGCCAATATTAGATATGCAGACCTGTAGCTTCAGAAGTACAGCACATTGGCAGACATTATGGTCACTATCATTCTGTTCTGCAGCAAAATATGAATTTCTAAGTACAGTAGCAAGTCAGAATCTATCTTATACAGGTCTTATACATTGCCCCTGTAAGTGGGTGGGATATATTAGGCAGCAAGTAAGCACGTTGTCCCTGAAGTTGATGTGTTGAAAGAAGAAAAAAAGCGAATTATTAGTCGCTTTGGGTCACTGTGCAGCTTTAAAGGGTTTGGAGAATCCAGTAACACTCAGGAAAAGCATCAGTTTATTTATTACTCCTTTTGGACATGATTATATGGCATTATCATAACACACACACCTATGAGATTATTAACCAAATTAATGTTGCACAATTGATTAGAAGAATGTAACGGCTGATGGGTTTTAAACTTCTGAAATTTTATTTTCTTCAGTGTTCATCTATCCAGCATAGGGATACCAAGAAGACATCTCCTGGGACAATAGTTTTAATTGAAGCGGAACTTTGGGGAAAATTAAAAATTACTCTTGCAATTGGGCTCCCTCGGCACTGCACTACCTTATGCCACATGCCCACAGGTTTCATCCTCTCCATGTGACTGGTCCCGGAGCTGATTCAATTTTGCGATCTATGTGCCGCAGGCACTCTGAGATCATCACATACAGCGGAGAACTTACAGTCCTGCATTGTAAGAGAGAATTTTGTGGGTATCAGAGAGAAGCGTATAGTGCCCACTGCCAGGGGGGCGCAGGAAAAGTAACATTGCTTTTAAAAAAATCCCCTAAGCTAAAAGAGCATTTAATTCATGCAATGAAAGGGGAGTCCCACTTGCAAGAGTAGTTTTGCATGTTCCCCGGAGTTCAGCTTTATGTTACAGAAAGAGATAAATTAAAATCATTAGCCATTTATACTCCTAACTTTATTTCTACATATGTTTCTCAGCTATGAGGTGGGAATTTTTCGATTGTGAGTCCCTTGAGGTAAAAGGGACTAATAGGAATGGTTCTATATACAATGGAAAGCGACTTGTAATTTATCATTGCTATAAAAATAGAGTAAATTATTCCACTTTAAATGTAAATTAAGTTCCCTTTAACCAAATTAACAAAACTATTAAGACTTTAGTTTAACACAGTCATCTCTTCTGACATCACCTGGATGGACTCATACTTGGCATGATGCCACATTCAGCTTGAAGGTGAACTTATTAGAGGTGGCAGCCTGCCCTTGCAACATTCCTTTAACATTTATTTCAACCAATCACAAGGTCCTTTTAATGTGCACAAACACATTTACAGCAACCTCTAACCTTACAGCTTGTTCACCCAAGTGCAGTTACCCAGTGAAACCAACAGGACATCATGACACGCTCCATCAGACAACCCAACAATGCTCAATACACTTATACACTTAATTTTTTTTTGTTTTTTCACATTGTTGGTTGTGCATATGTGTTTTTTTATATACAGTGCAAATTTTTTTCCTGCAATCTGTGGTTGCAGGAAAGAAATTCGCACCATGTACGGCCGGGCTTTAGGGACATTTCCCTCAGGCCGGCCATACATGGTGCGAATTTCTTTCCTGCAACCACGGACTGCAGGAAAGAAATTTGCATGATTCCCCCCATCAACAAACAGTGTTGACAGGGAAATCAGCAATTGTCCCCTCTCTGCGGGATGGAGGAGGTAGCCATCCCTGCCGGGAGAAGACAGTGGTTATCACTAGAGGCTATAGCAGCCGCTAGCGATAATCCCAAGAGAATCTGGCAGGCAGGCTGGTTGTACCCAGGTTGATCACGGGCCGATTCGAACCGTGTATGGCTCGGTGACAAAGGTTTTCGCCAGACAGAAAGCGAGGAAAAATCTACAGAACATCAATAAAAAATGACATGAAATCTACCCTGCTAAAGTTAAAAAAAAAAATAAAAAAAAATTTAATTTCTGTCTGTGTGTCATTTGAGATTTTCCTGTCTGGTGAAACAGTTGTCATTGGGGGAGTAGGTAGAGACCTAAATAGCCGTAAAACTATGATTGGGGGGGGGGGGGGGGGATACTAATCTTTCATACTTAATCCAACACAAGTTTTGGCTAGATTTGCACTTTGTATCAGTTGTGGATATTTTTTAACCACTTTACCGCTGCTCACTAAGCTGCTACTGCGGCAAAGTGGTTCGTTATCGTCTGGCGACATAGACCTACGTCGCCAGACATTCCCCTCGCTCGGCAGCGCGCGCCCACCGCCGGAGGCTCGCTCCCACTGTATTCACCGCCGCTCTTCCCTGATCTTTGGGGAATCGAGTGTGGAGATCCGCCCGCGTGTGTAAACAAAGCGGGCGGATCTCCTAAGTGACAGGCAGGGTCAGATTGCAGGGTTCAGCATAGCTGAACCTGCGATCTGTCCCTGTGTCACTCAGTCACCTCCCCCCACACACGTTAGTAAGCACCAGGCATACATTAACCCCTCCCTCTCCAATAAAAATTAACCCCTTCCCTGCCAGTGTCATTTTTACAGTAACAGTGCATATGTATAGCACTGATTACTGTAGTAATGTCACTGGTATCCCCAAAAGTGTCAAAAACGTCAGTCAAGGGTCCGATCTGTCCGCCGCAATGGCGCAGTCCCGCAAAAAAAAAAAAAAAATCGCAGATCGCCGCCATTACTCGTTAAAAAAAACACCAAAATAACACCAAAAACACAATAACTTTTGCGCAAACCAATCAAAAAACGCTTATTGCAATTTTTTTTTACCAAAAATATGTAGGAGAAAACAAATTGGCCTAAAATGATAAAAAAATTTAGATTTTTACATTTTTTTGGGGTGAATTTCATATAAAAAAAATTTGAAAAATATTGTTATTTTTTCAAAATTGTCGCTCTTTTTTTGTTTATAGCGTAAAAAGTAAAAATCGCACAGGTGATCAAATACCACCAAAAGAAAGCTCTGTTTGTGGAAAAAAAAGGACGTAAATTTTGTTTGGGTATGGCGTCGCACGACCGCGCAATTGTCCGTTAAATTCAAGCAGTGCCGAATCGCAAAAAGTGGCCCAGACGTAAGACAGCAAAATACTCCGGTGGTAAAGTGATTAACTGGTTCATGACAAATGTTCCCATACATGTGTAATAATATCTCTCACCCACAGGTGGTTTAGTGAGCTTTGACGTCATGTGTAAAGATGGCTGCCGCATATCCAATTGACCATGTGGTTTTGAGGGAAAGGTGCAACCATATCTTGACGACCTGTGAGTGGTCAAGGGGAATGACTAAATTCCATGTCTTTAGCATGGGGGAAAGGAGGTTTTTTTTTGGAACTGTGGAAGGAAAGCATGCAGCAAAATACCTGATACCAGATATCGAGTGCAAGCTGTTGCCAGAGTTAAGTATTATTTGACCTTTCTTTGGGATATTGGGAATAGGAGTGTATACTTGAGTCTTGTTAATGTTTATGGTAACTTTTCTGTGTAAGAAGCTTTATGTATTTTAATGTCCAGTAAAGTTTTCTTTTATTCTTTTTATCAAAACTGCTGTTGGTGTGTCTGTTCATTTTAAATATTCACTAGATATTTCAGTGGCTGTCCAGTATACCGTCATTATAAATTTTGTTGTTCCCACATTTGATACACACTTTAAGCATCACACATCCTCACCCACATCCCTCACATCCAATGACTCATTTCAACCATGGGTAGCCATATCCTTGCCAGTTTTGGTAAAGTTTGATCCAAAAAAAATAAAAATCAGGGAGTTATGAGAGCAGGACGACAAAGGGTGTGGATTGTGGGTAATTATATAAAAAAAAACTACAGAGAAAGTAGGTGAGAGTCAAATTAACAGAGAATACTAGATAGAACATATACAATATATTATAAAAGCACATGGTGATCCACATAAAAGCGCACATGGTAATAGAGATATAGCTAGGGTATACAATTGCTCATTGTTTCATTTTTACTCAAGATTACACAGAAAGATGCGGCTGTACCTAAAAAGCATGCCAGTCATTTAACTCACCTCCAGACGTCTTTGCCTTTTCTTTTAACTTTTCTGCAGACACCTCGTTGTAGCTGGGAAGTTCTGACATCTTCACTCCAGATCGAGCTTCTGCTATGAGTTGACGTGCTCGCTCTCTTAGCTGCCGGCGCCGCTCTTCATCTTGCTGCTGGGAAATATTGAACAGTTTTGGCAGCTTAGTAATTGACAGAAATGCAATTTTCATTCCCAATCTGATGTGTGTGATAGCAAGTGTCTGGTACTGTGGTACACAGTGTGCGCACTATATGCAGCAAAGTGTCATGGGAGAGTGCGGTTTCAGCCTGCTCTGCCGCTAGACGCTCATGCTGCACAACATAAACACGTGAATATTATTAAAGTGGTTGTAAACCTCAGACATGAAATATTAACAAAGCATATCCCTATATAGTGTGTAATTGTCTCAATTGAAAGCACTAAGTGTAACTTCTGTCTGCTGCTTTGTTCCTCTGCTATCAGCATGAATCACTTCCGACAAGTTTTCCTGACACCAAGAGAAAAAAGGTGACAGGAGAGGGATCTCCAGCTGATTGACAGCCTAAGCTCTGTTCCTGTATGAAGGGGATGTGTTTCTTCCCTCCAATCAGTTCCCAGAGCTCTCCTCACTGAGCTCTGCAGAGTGTAACTTCAGCTCTCCTCCCCCTTTTTATCTGACAGTTCAAGTAAGCTTTATAAACTCTGGACTTTGAACAGATGTAGAGAAGAGAATACTGCAGATAAACAGGTACAACATATGTATGAGGATGTGTATCACCTAAGGCTAGTCACTTCCCTGGGTATATGTGAGGGTTTACAACCACTTTAAACCTACTCCAAGATGCTCCTACAGAGAGTTTTACCAGTTTACCTAGTGTTGTGCATGGCAACCAGGTTCTTTTTCATTTTTAATGTGTTATAACTTAGGAAAGAGTTTCTAATGGACTGCTAAAGACAATGCGGCCACTACAAAGCGCACTTTACAGGATAAGTACCTCATTTTATGTTTTTTTTACAGCTCCTGGGGGGAAAGTACCAATACTTCTACACTTATACACAAAAACGAGTTGTAAAGTCAGGAAAGTTTTTTTTATCGTAATGCATTCCATGCATTAGGATAAAAAGCATACTGTGTGTAGCGCCTCCCCAGCACCTGCTAATACCTGAGCCCCATCTCTATCCAGCAATGTCCATGGGTTTCCCGGCCATTCTGGGACTCTTTCTCCTAAATTGGCTGCAATACAGCCATGGCTCCACTGTCTTCTGTGGCTGTCAATCAAAGTCAGTGGGCCAATCAGGAGAGAGAGGGGACGGGGCTGAATGGCAGCTCTGTGTCTGAATGGACACATGGAGCTGCAGCTCGGCTCGAGTGCCCCCATAGCAAGCTGCTTGCTGTAGGGGCACTAAACACAAGGGAGGGGCCAGGAGCAGTGAAGAGGGACCTGAGAAGAGGAGGATCCAGGCTGATATGTGCAAAACCAACTGCACAGAGGGGGTAAGTATAACATGTTTGTTATAATTTTCTTTTTAATCAAGACTTTACAAGAGAGCCAGTTCACATACAGGCGACCCGACTTCCCGGGGCGACCTGTGAAGTCGTGGTGCACAGCTCGCACCGTGACCTCGGAGCGGCATGCACAGACTTCATATCATTGAAGTCAATGCAGGTTGCTCCAGGTCGCCCTAAAGTAGTACAGGACCCTTTTTCTAAGTCGGAGCGACTTGTGTCGCTCCTATTAGAACGGGTCTTGTGCTACTCTATGGCAGGCGACCCACGGCGACTTGTCAGGCGACCAGGTCGCCTGACAAGTCGCCCCAGTGTGAACGGGGTCTCACTTTAAAGTGAATTTGTGAGAAAAGAAACATGGAAACTCACTGCTGACTTGGTTTTAACACTTTCTTTTTCACACATTATGTTAAAAGTTGCATTTTTGGATAGAAAATACTTAAACCTCCCAAAAAACATTATATATTTTTCCAAAAGCAAAAACCCTGTAGATTTAAAAAGATGGTAGTTGCAATTTTTAATTGCACAACTGTCAAATCTATATTTCCAGTGAAAAAATACACTAACATAAATTTTATTGCACACAAACATAATATAATCCCAAATTTTTTTGTACAAAATAAAACATAAGGGTGTGTTGAGTAAATAGATACCTAATATATCAAGCCTTAAAACATTGTGTGACCATACTACTGTGAAAAATGATGGCACCCACAATTATCAATAGTCAACACTTGAAATGACTACAGCTTTTCAGTTCAAAATTACAGATAAATAAGGGACTTAGTATAATTTTACTCACTCTGGCAGCGATACCCAATATGTTTTGCACAACCACTGTCTACATACACCTTGTGTGTATATGGGGCGACAAGGGTTTAAAAGGTTTTTTTTTTTTTTTTTACTTAACTTTTTTGCAGTCACAAGGGGGCTTACAAACCCCCCTGTCATAGCATTAAACAGGTGACAGGTACACTTTTTTTTTGAGACATCAGAGATTTATTAGATCCCTAAAGTATCTCCTGCCAACTTATTTTTGACAGCGCTGAACTTGGGAGTGTTCAGAGGACATTGGGGATTAGATGTTCCTTAATGTCTTCCTGATCGCCACATGGAGGTGGGGTGTGGCATCCTGTAAGGCCCCTTTCACAATTGTGCGACCTAAAAATTAATTTTTCCATGATTTTGACTAAACTTGAAGCAAAGCATGTGTAATCTTGAGGTCTATGGACCTTTAAACGAATCAAAGTCAGACCAAAGTAGTGCAAAGTAGTTGCAACTTGAAGTCGCACAGATATGAATGGTACTTATTGGAAATCATGGAGTACGACCTGTCATGAGATTTTGCAGTCCCAAGTCGCAGGACAAGTCACACAAGTTGAAAGTGTTTAGGTTTGACCTCATATTATATGGTTTTGGTAAGTCTAAAGGAAAAAGTCTTCAGAAAATCTTATAGTGTGTATGGCCCATTACCCTGAGGCACTGGTGATGCGGAAATAAATTGTAAGTTTAACCCAAAATGTTTTATTCAAAAAATGTCTTTTATGGCTTTATTGGTTGGGCAATATTTCATTATTCCGACTTTTTAAACACTTTGGGAGAAAGGGAAAAAAGTGAAAGGGACCTAAAAGTGAGCAGATCTACAGCCACCCATACCCTGCAGGAAAAAATAAAAAATCCAGAAATAGGCCCCTTTCACACATACGGTCCGTTCAGTTCATCAGTTCAGTCACGTCAAATGTATCAGTTTTCCATCCATTTTTCGTCAGTTGTTATCCGCTTTTTTATCCGTTTTTCGTCAGTTGTTATCCGTTTTTCGTCAGTTGTTATCCGTTTTTTATCCGTTGTCATCCGTTTTTCGTCAGATCCGGTTTTTTGACGGATGAAAAATAGGGCATTCATCCGTTCAAAAAAAAAAACGGACATTGACGGAAGCGGATGAAAACGGATGATCATCCGTTGTCATCCGTTTTTACATAGAGATGCATTGATGTCCGTTTTTCATCCGTCAACGGCTGGATGAAAAACGGACAGACGGACAGCATGTGTGAAAGGGGCCATAAGCTATGGCTGCTGCTGCAGCTGTTGGCTTGATTTACCCATTCATACTGGTTAAGAATGCAGGTTCTAGGGTGGTCATCCAACTCTGGATTTATTACCTAGTGGACTGCCTAACAAATATAAAAGTATATTGTCCCATAATGGTCTGTATGTGTGTAAGTATTGTGACCCTTATACAGCACTTATCTTTTCAATCATAAAAGGAAAAAAATATATAAACTTAAAATGATACATATTACATAGCTAATATATGAAATCAGAATTTCATCTTGAAGCTGCAGTTACTAGGGAACCACAGCCAGACAGCTGTTCACATTTAGCTAATGTCCAAAGGACAACTAATGTCAACCTCAAAGGGGATCTGTCACAAGGCAGGAGGAAGCTGTGAAGGAAACTATTAACAATTATCTGCCTCCTAGGCTACATTTTAGGTCTAGGGCAGTGAAGACAGCTTTAAAATGCAGCTTTAAAATGAGTAGCATGACTAGTACGAACTATCAGTTTGGGTTGAACAATAAAAAAAAAAAACCTGACAGCTCAGGTTGGAGCCATTGTACTAACAATCCAATGTTAGTGCAGCGATCTCCCCCGATGAGCTGTTGTGTTTTGACAGGGGGACGCCCCCCCCGCCAGAACACTTCATTCAGGGCTCTTAGCCATTGGCTGAGAGCGATGATCGGGAGCGCCGATTGGCTGCTGTTTTTCCAGCACGCTCATCCGACAGAAGCCAGCCGATCGCCTGGCTTCTGTTGCACCGGCTGCCATACACACAGGACAAATGTCGCCATGCATTCGGCCTGTGTGTGCTAGGCTTAACCCAGAACTACTGTACAGCCAAAGAATTGCAGCTATTACCGGAAGCTTCTCACACAGGTATTCTTTTCTTAAAACTGAACTCCAGACAAACCACTTAATACACAGTTAAAATAATAGTTTTAGGCAGATGTGAAATGCTGTAAATTAAGAATGCTTGCATAAATAGAAACGTTAATAGCTTATTTGTATCAATTAACAAAATGGAAAGTGAATAAACAGAAGATAAATCCAAATGAAATCAATATTTGATGTGACCACCCTTTGGCTTTAAAACAGCATCAATTATTCTAGATACACTTGCACAGAGTTTTTGAAGGAAATCAGCAGGTAGGTTGTTCCAAACATCTTGGAGAACTAACCACAGATCTTCTGTGGATTTAGGCTACCTCAAATCTGTCTGCCTCTTCGTGTAATCCGAGACAGACGATGATGTTGAGATCAGGTCTCTGTGGGGGCCAAACCATAATTTCCATGACTCCTTGTTCTTCTTTACGCTGAAGAGAGTTCTTAATAACATTGGCTGCATGTTTGGGGTCCTTGTCCTGCTGTAGAATAAATTAGGGGCCAATCACATGCCTCCCCATGATGGATAAGTATGGCATGATGGATAAGTATCTGCCTGCAATTCATAGCATTGAGGACACCACTGAACCAGACCAAATCTCCAACTGGACTTGCGGAAATGCAGCCCAAAGCAGACACTCATTATTGCACCACTCTCCAGGCCTTCTGCAAACAAACTGCCTCCTGCTACAGCCAAATATTTCAAATTTTGACTCATCAGTCCAAATCACCTGTTTTTGTGCATAGTTGAGTTGCTTAGTCTTGTTTCCACATACGAGGTATGGCTTTTTGGCCGCATTTCTGCCAAGAAGACCACTACTGGCCAGAGTTCTCTAGACAGTAGATAGGTGTACCTGGGTCCCACTGGTTTCTGTGCTTATGGCACTGCTGGGCATCTTCCAATGTCAAATGGAAGTAAGCATGATGTGTCTTTCATCTGCTGCATTAGGTTTCCTTGGCCAAACATTGCATCTTCTGTCCTCAACGTTTCTGATTTCTTTGTGCTTCTTCAAAAGAGCGTGAACAGCACATCTTGAAACCCCAGTCTGCTTTGAAATCTTTTCCTGGGAGAGGCCTTCCTGATGCAGTATAATTACCCTGTGTCTTGTTGCTGTGCAGTCTTGCCATGGTGTATGACCTGTGACAAGCTCCCTTAGTAGAAAAGTTTGGCTGTTCCTTACCCAGTTTAAAACTTCCTAAACAAATGATTCTGTTTCAGCGAATGATGGTTTCAACCTACATATGAAATTGATGATCCATTCACACCTGCTTGGTATACCATAATTGGTTAATTATATACCTGATTCTAATCCTACAAAATCCTAGACTTTGTGCAAGTGTATGAATTGATGCTGATATTAAGTCAGAAGGGTAATCAAACCAAATATTGATTTGATTTAAATTATTCTTATGTTTACTCACTTTGCATTTTGTAAACTGATAAAAATAAACAATTCAAATACATATTTTTGAAAGCATTCTTACTTTACAGCATTTCTTCACGCCTGCCTAAACTTTTTTCACAGTACTTGCATATAAACTTTTTTATATCTCAAAAGGATTTGTATTTCTTTCCAGCCAGTTGTGAGATTTACACTGCTGTACAAGACTGCAAAGCTAAGTGACTTGACTTTTTCTGCTGCACTTACAATAGGTCCAGGTCCGTTCCCTATCTGCAGCCTGTGAATGGACAAAAGAGAAGCAGCCTTCTGAGGAGTTCATCTCTCTATTCATGCTGATTTCTACTTCTGTTGGCTTGTTACTTGTCATCATGGATGAGCTCAGGTTCATTTCCCGCTTTGCAGCCACTCATATACACACCCCATATATATATATATATATATATATATATATATATATATATATATATAAAAAGAAACACACATATACACACATATACAAACCCAAACCCAAAAAAGTTGTGTTGGGACACTACAAATTGTGAGTAAAAAAAGAATGGACTAATTTACAAATCTCATAAACTTATATTTTATTCACAATATTATATAGATAACATATCAAATGTTGAAAGTGAGACATTTTAAAATGTCATGCCAAATATTGGCTCATTTTGGATTTCATGAGAGCTAAACATTACAAAAAAGTTGGGACAGGTAGCAATAAGAGGCCGGAAAAGTTAAATGTACATATAGGGAACAGCTGGAGGACCAATTTGCAACTTTATACTCAATTGGTAACATGATTGGGTATAAAAAGAGCCTCTCAGAGTGGCAGTGTCTCTCGGAAGTCAAGATGGGCAGAGGATCACCAATTCCCCCAACGCTGCGGCACAAAATAGTGGAGCAATATTAGAAAGGCGTTTCTCAGAGAAAAATTGCAAAGAGTTTGGAGTTATCATCTACAGTGCATAAAATCATCCAAAGATTCAGAGAATCTGGAACAATCTCTGTGCGTAAGGGTCAAGGCTGGAAAACCATACCGGATGCCCGTGATCTTTGGGCCCTTAGACGGCACTGCATCACATACAGGAATGCTACTGTAATGGAAATCACAACATGGGCTCAGGAATACTTCCAGAAAACATTGGTCGGTGAACACAATCCACCGTGCCATTCGCCAATGCCGGCTAAAACTCTATAGGCAAAAAAAAGAAGCCATATCTAAACATGATCCAGAAGCGCAGGCGTTTTCTCTGGGCCAAGGCTCATTTAAAATGCACTGTGGCAAAGTAGAAAACTGTTCTGTGGTCAGACGAATCAAAATTTGAAGTTCTTTTTGGAAAACCAGGACGCCATGTCATCCGGACTAAAGAGGACAAGGACCACCCAAGTTGTTATCAGTGCTCAGTTCAGAAGCCTGCATCTCTGATGGCATGGGGTTGCATGCGTGTGGCATGGGCAGCTTACATCTGGAAAAGCACCATCAATGCTAAAAGGTATATCTAAGTTCTAGAACAACATATGCTCCCCTCCAGACGTCGCCTCTTTCAGGGAAGACCTTACATTTTCCAACATGACAATGCCAGACCACATACTACATCAAATACAACATCATGGCTGCATAGAAGGATTCAGGTACTGAAATGACCAGCCTGCAGTCCAGATCTTTCACCCATAGAAAACATTTGGCGCATCCTAAAGAGGAAGATGCAACTAAGAAGACCTAAGACAGTTGAGCAACTAGAAGTCTGTATTAGACAAGAATGGGACAACATTCCTATTCCTAAACTTGGGCAACTTGTCTCCTCAGTCCCCAGATGTTTGCAAACAAGAGGGGATGCCATACAGTGGTAAACATGGCTTGTCCCAACTTTGTTGTGATGTGTTGATGCTATGAAATTTAAAATCATCTTATTTTTCCCCTAAAATTATACATTTTCTCAGTTAAAACATTTGATATGTCATCTATGTTGTATTCTGAATAAAATATTGAAATTATAAACTTCCACATCATTGCATTCTGTTTTTATTCACAATTTGTACAGTGCCCCAACTTTTTTGGAATCGGGTTTGTATATATATATATATATATACACATACACACACAGTATCTCACAAAAGTGAGTACACCCCTCACATTTTTTGGAAATATTTTATTATATATTTTCATGTGACAACCCCCGAAGGAATGACACTTTGCTACAATATAAAGTTATGAGTGTACATCTTGTATAACAGTGTACATTTTCTGAATCCTCAAAATAACTCAACACACAGCCTCTAATGTCTAAACTGCTGGCAACAAAAGTGAGTACACCCCTAAATGAAAATGTCCAAATTGGGCCCAATTAGCCATTTTTCCTCCCCGGTGTCATGTGACTCGTTAGTGTTACAAGGTCTCAGGTGTGAATGGGGAGCAGGTGTGTTAAATTTGGTGTTATCGCTCTCACTCTCTCATACTGGTCACTGGAAGTTCAACATGGCACCTCATGGCAAAGAACTCTCTGAGAATATGAAAAAAAGATTTTTTTCTCTACGTAAAGATGGCCTAGGCTATAAGAAGATTGTCAAGACCCTAAAAAAGAGCTGCAGCATGGTGGCCAAGACCATACAGCGTTTTAATAGGACAGGTTCCACTCAGAACAAGCCTCATTATGGTCGACCAAAGAAGTTAAGTGCACGTGCTCAGAGTCATATCCACAGGTTGTCTTTGGGAAATAGACGTATGAGTGCTGCCAGCATTGCTGCAGAGGTTGAAGGGGTGGGGTGTCAGCCTGTCAGTGCTCAGACCATACGCTGAACCCTGCATCAAATTGGTCTGCATGGCTGTCGTCCCAGAAGGAAGCCTCGTCTAAAGATGATGCACAAGAAAACTCACAAACAGTTTTCTGTAGACAAGCAGACTAAGGACATAGATTACTGGAACCATGTCCTGTTGTCTAATGAGACCAAGATAAACGTATTTGGTTGTGATGGTGTCAAGCGTGTGTGGTGGAAACCAGGTGAGGAGTACAAAGACAAGTGTGTCTTGCCCACAGTCAAACATGGTGGTGGGAGTGTCATGGTCTGGCTCTGCATGAATGCTGCCGGCACTAGGGAGCTACAATTTATTGAGGGAACTACGAATGCCAACATCTACTGTGACATACTGAAGCAGAGCATGATTCCCTCCTTTCAGAGACTGGGCCGCATGGCAGTTTTCCAACATTAAAACGACCCCAAACACACCTCCAAGACAACCACTGCCTTGCTAAAGAAGCTGAGGGTAAAGGTGATGGACTGGCCAAGCATGTCTCCAGACCTAAACCCTATTGAGCATCTATGGGGCATCCTCAAACGGAGTGCAAGGTCTCTAACTTCCACCAGCTCCATGATGTCATCATGGAGGAGTGGAAGAGGACTCCAGTGGTAACCTGTGAAGCTCTGGTGGACTCCATGCCCAAGAGGGTTAAGGCAGTGCTGGAAAATAATGGTGGCCACACAAAATATTAACATTTTGTGCCCAATTTGGACTTTTTTTTACCTAGGATTTAGACATTAATGCATGCGTGTTGAGTTATTTTGAGGGGACAGCAAATTTACACTGTTATACAAGCTGTGCGCCAACTATTTTACATTGTAGCAAAATGTAATTTCTTCAGTGTTGCCACATGAAAAGATATAAGATTTACAAAAATGTGAGGGGTGTACTCACTTTTGTGAGATACTGTAGGTGCATCTCATAAAATTAGAAAATCATCAAAACGTAAATTTATTTCATTTCAGTAATTCAATTCAAAAAGTGAAACTCATAATTTATATAGATGTGTTACACTCAGAGTGATATATTTCAAGAATTTCTCTCTTTTAATGTTGATGATTATGGCTAACAGCTAGTGAAAACCCAAAATTCAGTATCTCAAAAAATTTGATTATTACAAAAGACCAATAAAAAAAGGATTTGTAACATAGAAATGTTGGCTTACTGGAAATTATGTCCATGTACAGTGTAGTATGCACTTAATACTTGATCGAGGGGCTCCTTTTGCATGAATTAATGCATCAATGCGGCGTGGCATGGAGGCGATCAGCCTGCGGCATTGCTGAGGTGTTATGAAAGCCCAGGTTACTTTGATAGCAGCTTTCAGCTCATCTTCATTGTTGGGTCTAGTGTCTCCATAAAGCTGATCAGCAGAGGTCAGACTTGATGAAATACAGTGGACCAACACCAGCAGATGACATGGCTCCCCAAATCACCACTGACTGTGGAAACTTTACACTGGACCTCATGCAACTTGGATTCTGTGCCTCTCCACTCCTCCAGAGTCTGGTACCTTGATTTCCAACAGAAATGCAACATTTTCCACAGTCCGTCATGATTTGGGGAGCCATGTCATCTGCTGGTGTTGGTCCACTGTGTTTTATCAAGTCCAAAGTCAGCTCGGCCCTCTACCAGGAAATTCTAAAGCCTTTAATGCTTCCCTCTGCTGACCAGCTTCATGGAGATGATGTTTGCATTTTCCAGCTGATCTTGGCATCTGCCCACACTGCCAAAAATACTAATGCCTGGTTTAGAAACTGCCTGACCTAAACCCTATAGAGAATCTGTGGGGTATTGTCAAGAGGAAGATGAGAGACACCAGACCCAACAATGCCGGTGAGCTGAAAGCAGCTCTCAAAGCAACCTGGGCTTCCATAACACCTCAGCAGTGCCACAGGCAAAAGGAGCACCGACCAAGTACCAAGTGCACACAATACTGTACATGGAAACACTTTTCAGTAAGCCAATATTTCTGTATTGCTTGAAATATATCACTCTGTGTGTAAACATCTATATAAAATATATGAATTTCACTTTTTGAATTGAACTACTGAAATAAATTAACTTTTTGATGATATTCTAATTTTATGAGATGCACCTATATAAATACATAAAGGTCCATAGCCTGGACAAAGGGTCACTTTACAACTCTGAAAACTTAAAATCAAATTAATTGTTCCTAACAGATGTGCAGTTTGTAACATGGATGCGAATGATATCAAATCTCTAAAACCAGTGGCCGGTCCTTGTGTCTGAATTTCAGTCATTCTTACACATGGACAGGGCTGCAAAGTCACTAAACTCATCAGGGTGCTAAAGTCAGAGAACTGCTAATTTTGCTTCTTACCATCATTTCTAAAGCAAGAAAAATCTAAGTACTAACATATAAACATGAAAAAAAAAAATATAAGAAATTCAAACATGAGTTCTTCTTTAATGTGCTCAGCCGCTTCTGCAGCCAGAGAACAGATACCTATCTAAAGCTGCCATCTTCCCCCAGCAATTTCCAGGCAGAGAAAGCAAAAAACATTCCTCTCCTGCCGCAGTGG
This sequence comes from Pelophylax lessonae, assembly GCF_965119305.1. Lineage (NCBI taxonomy): Eukaryota > Metazoa > Chordata > Amphibia > Anura > Ranidae > Pelophylax > Pelophylax lessonae. Next base: position 577,639,332 of record NC_138770.1, on the reverse strand, counting down.
CTGTCATTTAGGCTAAAAACCATTAATAAACAAGCAGAAGATACTAATTAGGAACATTTCTGACATTTCCATGCAAATTGTTTGTTTGTAGCTATTTACCAGCCATTGTTCTCACTACAATAGAAAAAAATGCAAATGAATGAATCAAAATGCAACCCTAATGGGACTTTCTGTTTATAAGCATTAGCCCAGAGGTGTGCAGTAATTCAATCCTCAAGCAGCGAGATTTAGCCTCATTAACAGCCAGCATGGGAAGGTTACAACTCATAAAACCCTACAGTAAACAAAGTGTATGGGCACAACACAATATCTTGAGCCTGATTGACAGGACTAGGGTTCCCTATCAGATTGCCTCCATTTACCTCTATACTAACGCAGACACAGTTTCACATTGGCCCCTGTGAGCTCTCTTCTATTTGCATTATTTGCTTTCGCATACATTCATTTTTCCCTGAAGACAAAGAATTAAAGGGAATTATATTTGTTTCAGGATACATTATGAATAAAAGTTACAAAGCCTTCTTTTTTTATTTTATATCAAGTGTATTGATCCATATGCATTCTCTGTGCCATGTACTATATCCAGGAAATACACTAAGTGTATGTATAGACTAGGAGGATACGTTCCTCAATGCTCCTGTTTCTTTCGGTCTTTAAAGACACACTAAAGCCCCGTACACACGTACTGATCGTTGGCCGAACGATCGGCCGTCTTTTGTCCAGGGCTGTCGTGTCTGTTGAAAACTGCAAAAGACTGCACACGAATTTTGTCGGGCCAACAACAGCCGACTGCAGAAGTGATGTCATGTGATGGTTAACTTTCCTTGTCTTTTGTCTTTTCTGAGCATGCCCAGTCTTGCTAATCTGCTGTCTGTCGGCCGAATTCTGTACGGACTGGCGAACAATCGGCCGTTCTGGTGACGGCCAACAAATATTTTAAAGTCTGCACGACAGATTCTGTTCGGCCGAAAATGTGCTGTCGGCTGTCGGAAGCATCATACTAACAAGCCTACAATCGGCCAATCGGTCGGCGGCCGAATATTTACGGCCGACAATAGGTACGTGTGTACGGGGCTTTAGTTTAAAGTGTGTCTAAACCCAAGAACATAAATGTATATTGCAGCTCACCAGTCCTCAGAAGTTGTGGCTGCATAGGTTTTCTTTATTTCCTTGCTTTTCACTTGCCAATTCTGCCAATAGCACACTTCCCGTCCTGGGGTGAAAGCACTGTGCTTTATCTATGGAAGGGCAGCACTGTCATCCTAGGACAGGACTATAGAAACCTTCCCCTCTCCTCTTCTACATAATAGAGGTGCAGGATTCTGTAATCCTCAGACATTGCTGAGAACAATGCAACTGATTAGATAGCTGTACAGAGACCACATGATTTCTAGCAAAATTAACGGGTATTTTTTGCATATATCAGATATTACAGAATACTTTGTTTAATTTATTTTTATAAAGAACACAACATATTTAAAGGGTTACTAAACCCACAACAGTAAAATCAGTCTGTATATGCAGTAAAGCTTGCTGGTTATTATCCCTGTGGAACCTAAGAGGTTAACCTCGGCTTTGCGTAAAAAGGCTGTTTGATCCTGTCTTCTCAGATCCTCTCTTCCTTTTACTGTTCCAAATCCATCCTGATAGTACAGAGCCCTAGGAGGCACTCTGCACATGCTCAGTTTGGTGTGTATTGCTTAAGATTTTTTTATTTTTTGGGGGGGGGGGGGGAGGATGCATGTGATCAGCACAGGGCCAATCAGCACTGTACAGAATGAGGGTCAGGGGTTATGCAGCCTCATAGGACAGTCAGAGGAGAATGAAAACTTCTCCCACAAGCTTTAACCAGTGCTCAGCCAGACATTGATAGAAGTCACAAGACTGCTGATAGAGAAAAGGTATTTAGCACTTTATATTTTCCTAAAAAAAATTGATTTTTCATGTTCTGTGCAATGTGGTTGCAATTTTTTATGTCACAGAGTATTTGCGCAGCGTTTTTTTTAAACGCAATTTTTTAGGAAAAATACACTTAAATGTCAGTCTAAACCTGTGAGGAGGGAGCGGGTAAGCATGACCGATTTGCGCTCTGTGTCTATGGACACACACAGCCCCGCTCAGGAGTGTGTGCTGACGCAGGTGCCCCCTATATCACATGGCTTGCTATGGGGGCACTCAGAAGAATAAGGGAGAGTGCTGGTGGGGGACCGGCAAAGAAGAGGTAAGGGACTGGTTCTATGCAAAATGTTGCACAAAGCAGGCAAGTATAACCTCTTTTTTTATTTTAATGGAAAAAAAAAAAAAAATTTAAACGTAAGAAAAACGTAAACCAGCGCTGACAATTACGTTTTTTTCCCCGTTTTAGGAAATGTTTGCCCATTTGTTTAACCACTTCAGTATTAGCCTGCCATTTTTCAGTTTCCAGTGCTGTGATACTTTGACAATATCTCCATCATGCTTTCTTTTGGTGTCATTTATAACCACTATTTATTCATTTTTACTGAAGAATGGAAAAAAAAAAAAAAAAAGCCTGAAAACTGTTTCCTCTACTTTCTTTCACAAAACAGAAAAAAAATGCCAGGATAGTACTGACACTCCCGAAATTACCCTTTTTTGGGAAGAAGACATCCCAAGGTGATTTCATTTTTTGTCACTATTTTTTGGAAATTAAAGGAAAATGAAACTGGGCCGTCCATGGATGGCTCAGTTCACAAGCATTACCAGTGGTACTTGCTGTCCAAAGGCTTTTTCTGGAATTAGGTATGCAAACAGTATCTTACAAATAGGATGTCCACCATTTTTTTTTTTACAATATGGCAGCAGTATGGTAGTTAACAGTATTAAGAAAACCTTTTATAAAGAGTCACAATTAACCTTTCTGTTAATAGGTATAGTATGTTCCATCTTTCAGCTCTATTATATACACCAATACATAAATTGTTTTAAAGTGGTAGTAAACTCTATCTTTTACCTTGTACCTACAGGTAAGCTCACCATTGATCTTGTCTCTAGGTACATCACCTCTAGGTGATGTCGCATGTGCAGTGACGCTCTGCTTTCAGGGCACAAAGTGTGCTGTGAAATGCAAGGTACCGTGCCGTGGTCTGGGCTCCCATGCACATGTGCTGAAGTGACGTCATTGCGGCGTCAACCATTCATGCAGCCAGGGACCGCAAACCATACTAGTACATTATGAGTTAAACCTGCAGGGGAGCGCTGATTTTTTTTTTTTTACCGCTTTAAAGGCTAAGTTCACCTTTAGTAATATGATAGCGGTATCCTCTCCCTACACCCGCTGTCACGTTTTAACCACTTGCAGTGCGCCCACTGTATATATAGTGCCATAGGGTGGCTACTCTGCACCGGATCACGTACCTAGTAAATGATCCGACACTTTCGGGTCTGGGGCGTGCATGTGTGGCACCGGCGACCTGATGCAGGAGCTTATCTGCAGGGACTGTGTACTCAATGTCCACCGGCACCTGCCGACCATTAGGCAGAGAGCCATAATGGCGATCTCTCTATGTAAACAAGGCAGATCGCCGTTGTGTCAGTAGGGAAGGCATTGATCCTGTGTTCCTGCACAGCAGGAACATGAATCAATGCCTTCCGCTAGTAAAAGCACCTCTCACACTGTTAGAAAACACTTGCTAGGCATACTGTTAACCTTTGATCACCCCTGATGTTTAACTCCTTCCCAGCCAGTGTCATTAGTACAGTGACAGTGCATATTCTTTAGCACTGATCACTGTATTAGTGTCACTGGTCCCCATAAATTGTCAAGAGTGTCAGTTAGTGTCCCGATTGTCCACTGCAATATCGCAGTCCCGCTATAAGTCGCTGATCGCCGCCATTAGTGCCCTTTCACACGGGCTTTCCGATCAGGTCCGCCTCTCAGTTTGTGTGGCGGACCTGATCTGATGCACCATGCACCCCTATGGTGACATGTCCGCTGACACCCGCTGCTATCCGATCCGATCCTGTCCGTGAAATCCAGACGGATGGAAACCCTATTTTCCATCCGTCTGGAGGATCGGATTGGATGAAAATGGACAGGTGGTCCGTTTTCATCCAATCTCCCATAGAGGAGAGCAGGGATCTGATAGGTCTGTCTCTGCAAAGTAAGCCTGCTCAGCAGGGATCAGTGGATCGATCCCCGCTGAGCAAAACGGAGTCCGCCGGGTGGAAAGCCCGTGTGAAAGGACCCTTACTAGTAAATAAAAAAAAAATCCCATAGTTTGTAGACGTTATAACTTTTGTGCAAACCATTCAATATATTCTTATAGGGATTTTTTTAACCAAAAATATGTAGCAGAATACATATTGGGCTCAATTAATGAAGACATTTTATTTTATTTTTCATTTTTTTATTGGATATGTTTTATAGTAACAAATATTTTGCGCTTTTTTTCCAAAATGGTCCTTTTTTTTGTTTATAGCGCAAAAAATAACCGCAGTAGCGATCAAATACCAACAAAAGAAAGCTCTATTTATGGGAAAAAAAGGACATACATTTTTTTTGGGTACATCATTGCACGATCGTGCAATTATCAGTTAAAGTAACGCAGTGCCATATCAAAAAAAATGGCCTGGTCATGAAGGGGGGGGGGGGGAATCTTTCAGAGGGCAAGTGGTTAAAAATGGCATGGCTTTGCAGGGATCTACTTGCACAGCCACGTCATTCATTCACATCAATCTGTGAATGAATAAACGACAGGTTCCATTTACCACCGCAGCAGATGGCTTGTAGTTCTCAATGGACTGCAAGGGTGCCGATAAGTAACCTCATAGTCCATTTGCTCTTCTTCTAACTTTGTAACTGACAGTCCATACAGAGGTATGGGCACAAAGCTAGAGGGGGAGTGTGCAAGAGCCTGATTTTGCTAATGCAATACACTGATTCTTGAGAAAAATGATAATAAATGCACATAATTTACCTGCATAGAAATGTGCATTCATTTCACTTTTCTTTTTAAATGTGATCTTAATTTATGTTAGAAAAAATAAAAATGGAAAAGAATACATAGATATTAAAAAAAGCTGTGTTTAAAAAATACTGAAATGGAAAAAGTATGAAAAATAAAATATATATTAAATGATGAGAACGTGTCATTTCTTTTAATGGCTGTCTGTTCAAAAAAAAAGCGGAAGAGCAACTTTTGTTCATCTGTTTCCGTATGGTCAGCAACACAGTTGAGCATTGTCTATGATACTTGGTTTAAACAGTTAAATTCTCAGGACAAGCTTTCGGGGGCCAACCATTCTTAAGGCTCAAGCAGTACTGTTACACAAAAGGTTTAGCAAGATGTTCGTATATCTGTACAGACAATATGGGCATCAGATCACCTATAACTCATTGCTATTAACATTCAGAGGTCTACTTTTTATAATTACATTTAGCAGCCACCAAGCTGTCAAGATTGCGTAGGATTAACCAAAAAAATCCTTTTAAGGACAAACTCTTCAAGTTTAAGTAATTCGTTTTCCTTGTTTCCACCCCAGAAAAAAAAAAATGTATCGGAATGCAATTTTTATATTTCACAGTTCACCGAGAGCTCAGCAAGCTTTCTTTCCCCTGCTTCAATGGTGCTCCTTTTAATTTTATCCCCCCTTAGTCCAAGTAATTAAAAGTGATCAGCAGTGGCTTCCCAAAGGATTTAGCACATGTAACCCCCCCCCCCTCCCCTTAGTAGAATTGTGCTTTTCAGGGGGGGGAAAAGAGCAGAAAAAGGATTCAGAGTTTCATTTCACAGAGACAAGAATATGATGGATTTTCAATCCCCAACTTTATCCAATTGTTCCTTGAAAAGTCTTAAGATCTTAAGAAAGCTATAAAAATGGGTGACAGTGGGGGGTGCTTTTGTACTTTCCGCTAATGCGGGTGACTGACGTCCATAGAATGGATTTTGAAAGCGAAACCTTAATATGACGTTCAACATGTGTTTGCATACAGAAAACATTGCCGGATTCCTGGGTTAGTGATACCCAACAGTGGCAAAAAACAATGAAAACTAGCACTTTTGTTTGCTATATAATAAATCTGTGTGCATGTTGCCAACACCAGTGGATACTCAAAATATATTATATCTACATTTACATTAACTGCTGCAAGGTTTTATGACAAGTGCCAAATTAGATTTCAGAACATCACAACATGGAAATCCTGTAGGCTTGTATTGGAAATTCCTAAATAGAAAATCCTAAATTCTAATTTTTATGATTTAGAAGCAGTCCTGTACTCTCTAAAAAATAATAATAATAATAAATAAATAAAAAAAAACCTCACAAAATAACTAATAAACTTAAGCTGGCAATACATGGTTCAGATTTTTTTCGTTCAGCCAGCACGTTAAACCACTGAGCCAGCCTGCTGAAAATATCTGAACCAATTGCCCCATCCCTACACTTAATCACTCCCTTACCATCAGAATAAACTAATTGAAAGAAACATTTCCAGCAGGACTGTTCAAGCGGCTTGAGAAAGAATTCAGCGGCTTTGAAATGTGTTGCCAGTTGGAAAGTTTTTTCCCCCAACACAGGTAATGGCAGCAAGGAAAAAAAAATTGTGGCCAGAGAAGAAAGGGGATCATCCCACAAAGGTTCAAAAGGTAATCAAGAGAATCAAATTGAAATTCCACAAAGTCACAGAGTGGCTACATGAGAGGATCGCTGAACAAAAGTTTTTACCCACGAAAGGGAGGCAAGCAGTCTTTGGAATAAGATTGCAGGGGCAAAGATTTACACCTTGCTGGCTCTTAAGTCCAAATGCTAATGCAGATCTCATTGCAGAAAGGTTGAAATTGTTCCCACAGAATAGTTCAGCGCTATCACTGGAATTCCTTCCATTTCAATCACATTGAGTAGATGGAGAAGTAGTTTTGAGCTATATGGAACGTCAATAGGTCCATATCCTGCTTCCCCCACCTGTGAGACAGGTCCTGAAACACTTCTTGGTGTATGGAACATTTCCCTGGGATTAGGCACTACCGTCTGGGGTAACTAGTCAAACACCTGGAATGTAAATGGGGGACAAAGCTGTAATATTTAGACAAGACTTCTGGTTGCTTGCTGTGGTTATTGTATGCCATTGCTGTTGTCTTGTCTAACTGTCTCTTGATCCTATGACACTCTAATCAGAGTGCCTGTATTGCAATCACAGCCAATTCACTCAGAACTTGGGCATGTTGATCAAGAGGTGGGATTATTCTACAAAGTGTCTAGGGCCCCTCCCCAGCACTTTAAGGCTGGCATCAGTTGCTAGGATCTTTCAAGGCTGCAGGAGGTAGGATTTCCCCAACTCTTGAGCTGGATTCCAAAGCCACCAGGCCAGAGATAACCTGGTCTTCAGTGTAAGACCAGTAAGTGTGTTTCTGAACCAACCTTTCTCATGATGACAGAGTGCTGTGTTGAAGGGATCTACAGTGGAACTGGGCAAAAAGAACCTTGAAGGAGGCTACCATTAGGCAAAGAAGTCTCATATAGAATTCTAGGAAGGATGGCTCTTGAACTGTAAAGTCTAAAGCCCCGTACACACGTACTGATCGTCGGCCTAACGATCGGCCGTCTTTTGTCCAGGGCTGTCGTGTCTGTTGAAAACTGCAAAAGACTGCACACGAATTTTGTCGGCCAACAACAGCCGACTGCAGAAGTGATGTCATGTGATGGTTAACTTTCCTTGTCTTTTTTCTTTTCTGAGCATGCCCAGTCTTGCAAATCTGCTGTCTGTCGGCCAAAATCTGTACTGACTGGCGAACAATCGGCCGTTCTGGTGTTGGCCAACAAAAATTTTAATGCCTGCACGACAGATTCTGTTCGGCCGAAAATGCGCTGTCGGCAGCCTCATACTAACAAGCCTACAATCGGCCGATCGGTCGTCGGCCAAATATTTACGGCCGACAATCGGTACGTGTGTACGGGGCTTAAGTCTTTAAGAGTAAGACGTTTTTCATGAGGAAGAAAAACTTTGTACTAGGTTGTGTCTAAGGGAACACCCATATATTCCAAGCAATATGTTGGTTAATAGCTTAACTTCTTAAGGTTCAGACTCCAACTGAAATTTTTTAAGGTTTGGACTACCCCATCACATTGTTAGTATCTGCACTGACTGCTAGTCCCCTTTCACACTTGTGAGACTTGTACTGCAACTTGGGACTGCAAAGTCGCATGACAAGTCAAACCCCATGATTTCAAATGAGTACCATTCATATCTGTGTGACTTCAAAGTAGTCCCTGCACTACTTTGGTCCGACTTTGATGCGACTTGAGGTCTATAGACCTCAATATTGCACAGGCCTTGCTTCAAGGCATGTCAAACTCAAGCGACTTTCAGTTCATACAAGTGTGGAAGAGGCCTTAATGTTCCCTCAGCAGGAGATTGTCCACGTATCCCACAATAGGAATTTCCCTAGAGCGTAGTAAAGTTAGCAGGAGTGCTC